>NW_012112919.1:5683804-5714674 GCF_000951035.1 Colobus angolensis palliatus | reverse complement strand
GAGGTATGGGGTGTCGGTCTGCCCCTAGTGGAGGATGTCTCCTAGTTAGGCTACTCAGGGGTCAGGGACCCACTTGAGCAGGCAGTCTGTCCATTCTCAGATCTCAACCTCTGTGTTGGGAGATCCACTGCTCTCTTCAAAGCTGTCAGACAGAGTCGTTTGTGTCTGCAGAGGTTTCTGCTGCTTTATTGTTGTTGTTGTTGTTGATTAGCTGTGCCCTGTCTCCAGAGGTGGAGTCTACAGAGACAGGCAGGTTTCCTTGAGCTGCTGTGAGCTCCACCCCCTTCGAGCTTCCCAGATCCTTTGTTTACCTACTTAAGCCTCAGCAATGGTGGATGCCCCTCCCCCAGCCTCGCTGCTGCCTTGCAGTTAGATCGCAGACTGCTGTGCTAGCAATGAGGGAGGCTCCGTGGGCGGGCATGGGACCCTCCCGGCCAGGTGTGGGATATAATCTCCTGGTGTGCCCATTTGCTAAGACCCATGGTACAGCGCAGTATTGGGGTGGGAGTTACCCGATTTTCCAGGTGTTGTGTGTCTCAGTTCCCCTGGCTAGGAAAAGGGATTCCCTTCCCCCTTGCGCTTCGCAGGTGAGGCAATGCCTTGCCGTACTTCAGCTCTCGCTGGTCGGGCTGTAGCAGCTGACCAGCACCGATTGTCCGGCACTCCCCAGTGAGATGAACCCAGTACCTCAGTTGCAAATGCAGAAATCACCTGTCTTCTGTGTCGCTGGCGCTGGGAGCTGGAAACTGGAGCTGTTCCTATTTGGCCATCTTGCTCCCGCCCTCCCTAGCTTACCTATTTAAAGGTATTAGACTTCAAAAATTTGGGTCAAATGGGGAAACGTGGCTGTTTAGTAAACATTATTAAAAGGGGTGACACTTTGTTTTCAGTCCCTGGATTTAATTTTAACCATTTATCTTTGAGCCCCAGTTTTTTTCTAGGAAATAAAAATGATAAACATTAGTTTGATTTTTTTCCTCAGTTCAGAAAAAAACTACAAGATCATGGTTCTTGATAAAGAGGGGATCCTGGAGAATGGAACGATGTCTTTTTTGTTTGTTTTTCTAACTTATTACTGTGGTCACTGTGTCTTATTTAAAAGGTGACATTTAGGTTTACCGTGATCACAGGATAGCTCGTGCATTAGAGGATTTTTTTTGTGTGTGTGATCAAGTTGAATTATTGTTCAAAAGTTTAGAAAAATTATAACGTGCCTTTTTTTTTGGTTTTTTACCTCTTAGTGGCACAGAATGGAATTCGGCATTGTTCCTATACAGCTTCTCGGAAACATCTGTATGTTGATAAAAATACAAAGATTATTTGCCAGGGTTTCACCGGCAAACAGGTATGTATATCTAGATTTTTATTTTGAAATGTAGACTAGAGATATAACAAATTAACAATTTTTTAATTTTTAATATCACAAAAATAACACATGATTGTTGCAGAGAAATATACTGTACAGCAATGGGGTTGTGTCTCAGGAGAAGGTTAGTTGCTATTGTCGGCCTATAACATAAAAATTGTGTTTAAACTTACCTTGCAAAGGAGTATATTGTATGCTTACTAGGAGTATGTTGTGCTGGAGGCCTATACACTTTCTTTCAGCAAATATGACACTAATGATTTTCCTCCAGTGTTGAAACAGATCACCATTTCTTTGACTAAGCACTAGGTAAACTAGATTCTTGTGTTTAGGTTTTGTACAAACAGACAAAAAACCATATTGTTAAACACAGAATCCATATTCAGTGTGGAGAAATGCTCAAACCCAGAGAGGCTCATGGATACTGAGACAAGCAGAAGAACCAGCCCACTGACTTTTCCCATCTTATACTTTTTCTGGGACCATGGCCTGGGACTAGCAGGCAAAATTGCCTGAAGTGTTTCAATTTGTTCTCATTTATTGATATTCATTCTCCCATCCTCTTTCCTGTTCACTTCATAGATTTTGTATAAGTGTAAATAAATATATCTGTGATGCGTTTCTATAATAAAATGCCACATAAGAATCTTCTTTCCTTTTTCCTGCCTTTCTACTCCCCAGGAATTCCTTCTGTTAACAAGTTGGCATATATCCTTTCAGATATTCTTGTGCATACAAACATATTTATATGTGTTTTGTAGTGTTTATTATACAGAACTATATATATTTATATAATATTATCCAGCATATGATATATATACAATCCATATTTCTATAAAATAGATACCTAAAAGTAAAATTGGATGTCATATGGTCTGTGTATTTATAATTTTAATAGCTACTGCTAAATTGAACTTTAAAACATTGGAACAAATTTATACTTCCACCATAGTAGATGCACAGAAGTTTTTAAAATGAGGGAATACTATCAAATCAATTAGAGTATAACCATGTGTCTTAACCCAAAGTATCCCTTTTTTATTATTAAAGGAGATATGGCAAGATAGAAAAGTCAATCTTTTAAAAATAATTTAAGGTTAATGATTTTTCTGTAATTAAAAGAATTGTCTTGTCAATTCTTCAGTATTTTGGTAATCTAGAGCAGAGGTCAGTAAACATATTCTGCAAAAGGTCAGATTGTAAATATTTTAGGTTTAGTGGGTCATACAGTCTCTGTTACAACTACTCAAAAGCATTTTAACAGCAAAAGCAGCCATAGAAAATATTGTCAATGAATGGACTTGGGTGCGTTCTAATAAAACTCAATTTACAAAACCAGGTAGTGGGCCAAATCCTATAGACTGCAGCTAGCAGGTTGTTTCATGTGAAATGGTCCTTTGCTTTTCTATTTGTTTTTTCTGAAATGACGGGGCACACAAATGTGTTGCAGTAGACCTTTCTTCTTTTTCTTCTTTCATTCCTCTATTACCATAAAAAAAAAAACCACCAATAACAAAAAATGAAACATCCATAAAACCTTGAAATTTTGTTCCTCGTAAAAATGGCAGGGTGTGGTGGCCCACACCTGTAATCTTAGCACTTTGGGGAGCCAGAGTAGCAGGATTGCTAGAACCCAGGAGTTTGAGACCAGCCTGGGCAACATGGTGAGACCCCATCTCTACAAAAAATAGAAAAATTAGGTGGCTGTCGTGGCGCATGCCTGTGGTCCCAGCCACTCAGGAGGCTGAGGTGGAAGGATCACTTAAGTCCAGGAGGTTGAGGCTGCAGTGAGTCATGATTGAACCAACTTGGGTGACAGAATGAGACCCTGTCTCAAAAAAAGAAAAATGTTTATTCTGATAGCCAAATAATGTTATGTATGCCACTTCCCTTATATACATTCTAAGGAAAGTAGATCTTCATCCAAGATTTGAAGTGCATTCTATCATCCCCTTCCCAATTGATGTTATATTCAGCCTGTTTTTTGTTATATATTAATATTATTAGCATATAATCAGATATTTGATTAACCCAAAATCTCCACATAAATTTATTATATATAATTTTGTTTTTCTGTTTGCCAAATATTATATGATTCTATGACATTTTAAGCTGTGAGCTTTTTTGTAAAAAGCCATTGCCCATGGTGTAAGCACTATTCAGAACTGTCTCTGTGTTCTAAATAAGGTAAAGGTTTGCCTAAATATTTAAATCCAAGGGTAGTTTTAGTGTTTTTCAGTTACCTGCAGTTAACATTGTTTCTCATTCACTCTCCTTTTTTTTGTTTTTGTTTTTAAAGTTAAGTGAGAGCGTTAATTGCCTCAGGTTTGTTGATTCAGATTAATTATAGAGATAATGGTGATGTCTGAAGTTTAGAACTTACTTCCACACTAAATCTGCATATTGCCTCATTAGTTTTTCTTAGTGCACACATTGTTCCACATATGAATGAAAAATCTTTGTATTTTTAGAGTATGTTTCAGCAATGCAGTGTTCCAGTGGGTGCCATCTTGTTTCTTTTACTGGGTTTATAAGCTACTAAAATTATTACTGTTCCTAACTGTGTACTAGCTGGTGATAATGGTAAAACTAAGGAAAATAAGCTTATTTTGAATAGATGTGTTATTCCTGTTTAGCACTACTTTAGGATTAAAATTTGTTACTTTTGAATTTACCTGGCAGTATAGTCTAGGGCAGTGCTTCTCAGTGTCTATAGCAAAAGCACAGTGTAGGTGTTTGTTTTTAATTTTCAGTCTAATGTAGATCAATATTTTAATAAAATACAGTAAAAGCTGTAGGTAGCAATGTCATACTGCTATATTTGCAAACATTTTTACTTTTTTAAAAATTAGATTTTCCCCCTCCCTCTCCCTCTTCCTTTCTTTTTTGTTGTTTTTCTTTTTCTTTTTCCTCTTATCTCATTGCAGAGCAGCAAGAGTCTGCAAACTCTTTGAATAGCACTGCTTTAAGAGAGAGAGAGCACTGGCCTGTGGTTCTTTCAAAACCCTGCCCCTGACTTTAGACAAGTTAATTAACATGCTTGGGGTCAAGTTTCCTATTTTGAAAAATAATTTGTATCAGAAAATTTCTGAAGTCCTTCCTAAGGCCCTGATTTGTATTCCTTTAATAGAACGTAAATAGTTGGGACCGCATTTTGAAGGTGCTTGAAATGACCACATTGATTCATTCATTTTTCAACAGCTATTTATTGAGTGCCTACTGTATGTTGATTTAGGTGTCATATTGCAATGAACAAAGTAGACATAAGTCACTGTCTTCATGGAATTTACATTTTAGTGGTTGGGGGGGAATATATCAACAAAATGAATGAGTATATTATGTGGTATATTACAACGTATAATTGCTGTGGAAGAAATAAGCCGGGGAAAGGAGGAGTGTGTGTAGTCCTGGTGGTTAGGATGGAGGAGAGGGCGATTTTATATCAGGTGGTCAGTGAAAGCTTGATCTCTGAGTTAAGATGTAAAGGAGACATAGGAGTGAACCAAGTGGATATCTTAGGGAAGGATATTCCATGCAGAGGACACAATGAGGCCATGAGGCAGGCATGTGCCTGCTGTGTGTGGAAGCTGCAAGGCCAGCGTGGCTGGAGTGTAATGAGGAGGCAGGTATGGGATTCTGATGTGGGGAGACAGCTTGTATATTGACTTGTAGGCCAGTATATGGAGTTTGGCTTTTACTTGACTGAAATCTAAAACAATCAGAGTGTTTGATTAGAGGAGTACTGTGATCTTCCTTATGTTTTGACCAGATCACTCAGGCTGCTATGGAGATTAGATTGAAGGGGAGCAAGGGCAATAACCCATCAAGAGTTGAAGTGACTTAGACCAAGGTAATAGCAGTAGAAGGGGGAGGAGTTGTTGATTATACTTTGAAGATAGAGCAGTAAGATCTACTGATGGATCTAATATGGTACATATGAGAAAGAGAATAATCAAGGACAACTTCAGTATTTTTGGTCTGATTATCTGAGAGGCATGAAGTTGTCTTTAACTGAGATAGGGTAGATGGAGGGGAGTGATTGGGAACTCAGTTTTGGACATGTTGAGTTTGAGATGCCTGCTAGTTCTCAAAGTGGAGGTGTCAGGTAGGCAGTTGACAATGTGAGTATGGAGTTCAAGGCTTAGATATATGGGGTGTGTGTGTCTTTGTGTATGTGGGAGGGGTTACCATATGGATGATACGTATTGCCATGATACGGGATGACATCACCAAAGGTATGAATTTGGATGAAAAAGAGAAGTCTAAGGAGAGAGAAAGAGAAGAGGGGAAGTTGAACCCCAGAAGCCTAGTGAAAATGAATCTCTCAGTCCTTGGAGCTGTTTTTGGTTGTCATTAACTGGATGGAGTTATGACAGTTAGGAGGGTGTGCTACTGGCGTCTAATGAGTGGAGCCCATGGTTGCTGCTCATTGTCCCACTAGGCACTGGATGACCTCTGATAAGAAAGAATCATCCTGTCCAAAATGTCAATGATGCTGAGATTGATGAGGAAAAGTGAATGGATAGAGAAATACAGGTTGTTGGGTGGGCAGTATTAAAGGCTTACTTAAGGTGAGTGATCATTAATTAAAAATGAGACCAGTTGACATGTCTTTTTTTTCCCTCTAGCCACTTTTTGGCTGCACATGTATAGGCTTAGAGTAGGGGGAAAATTGGATATAACCCAGGTTCTGGTTTTGCCAGATATTTAAGTTGAAGTGAGAGAAAGCCACGGTTGTTGTAGGAGGGTGATGATCTACCATGGATTTTAAACTGAGGAGTGTGAGCCCATGAGGAGTTGAGAAACAGGAAGTTTCTGGTCATCAGCCAAGTTTGAAAACGGAATCAAAGAGGCCCTTGTTTATAGCTATTTTGGTTTTTCAGAGGCTTGTTTTGCTTCAAGGTTCAAAGCTATGTTTAGTACATTGATGGGAATGCTTCATATATGTTATTGTCTGGGAATAGCTAACCTATTTGTTTTTCTTTTCCTAAGTTGCTAAGATTGCTTTTGCTTCTCTTGGGCTTTCCAGTCTGCGGTTTCTCATGGATCTTGTGCTTTTTCCCCTCAGGGCACCTTTCACAGCCAGCAGGCACTGGAATATGGCACCAAACTCGTTGGAGGAACCACTCCGGGGAAAGGAGGGCAGACGCATCTGGGCTTACCTGTCTTTAATACTGTGAAGGAGGTAATTAGTGGTATCTGAGTTTGGCAAGACAAGAAAATCAAGGGAAGAGCAAGCATTCTTTGGGTAGAGATCTTAATTATGTTTCTTTTGGGAGAGTCACTTGCTGTTTGAAAATTCAGTAACCTAGAGAAATTTGAATTACCCTCAAAACCTGTGTGTCATTTTTGTTTTTAGATATGCATCAGCTATTAAGGGAGGAAGTACTGTGGCCAGGCTCCTGTTTCGCTTTTTACGTTTCCTTACCTTTCTTCTTCCAGTGTGTTAGTAGTACAAATGTCAGCAACCACCCCTTAATTCTTCCTGAGTGGGGACTATGCAGCAGGCACTGTGCTAGGTGGTTCATTCAAATTGCCCCATTCAGGCCTCACCACAACCCTTGGCGGTAGGTGCTGTTATCATCCTCATTTTAATGGTAAGGATGTTACTAGTGCAAAGAGGTTAGAGATCTCGCCCATGGTCTCACAGCTGATTAGGATGGCTTGCAGTAAAGAGTGGTCCCATGTGAATTAACTAAATTGTAGAGTCAGATTTACAAATCACAGTGTCCTAGATTCTCCTCAAACTGCTGATTTCTTAATAATTACCTTTTAAAATGATTTTTAAGTTAAACTTTAATTATTTGTTACAAAACTGATGGTACTTTTTGTAAAAATTTAGATGATACAAAAGGTAAGTAAATTATACAGTGTTTCTGACATCTCAGATTTTGCCTCTGTAGGGAGCTAATTTAAGCTCAGTGTGTAGTCTTGCATTCTCTTTTGACTCTTATACGAATAGATACAAAACTGAGAAATTGTAGTGTAAATTCTTGGATATTTAATTTTAAAAATCTAGGAAATAAACTTAGTTCTTTGGGATGATGTGTTGATCAGCCTTAAATGTATTCTTCCCCTCTTCTTATGCATATTTTTAAGGTATTTTAAAGCATTACATGTTTTAAAGCACAAATTTAAAGTCCTTCCTGCCATAAATTCTATTATGGCTGATTTTATAACCTCAAAATATAGAGCGGAGATATTTTTTCACAATTCCTCTAGGTAGATTTTTCTTTTGTCATGAGCCTCTTTTTTTTTAAGAAGGTTCTTGTTGCTCAACAATCCATTTATAATTTATAGTGACACAAGTAGTTGTGACATTTGGAATATTCTATAAGTTTTTTGACAGATACTGTTTTTCACCTATTCTGCTCTTTCAAAGAGCTTTTTGAATGAGTAGGGTTGGTACCTTTCAGCCTTATATGACTTCCCAGCACAATATTTGCTGTTGTCACAGTCTAGCTTCTGGCAGTATTTGTAGCCTTTAGAGGTAGAAAACTATGTACTGTAGGTACTTTTCAATAAAGTACCTACATCCCCATGATATGACTTTTTTTGGTTCCATACTAGTTTTGATATTTTTTTGTCTCCCCCTCTATTATCATCTTGAACAGAGTTTTTAAAAATTATTTTTTAACCCCCGGCATCATTTGTGTATGATATATCAGCATCCTTTGACTCTGTTTACTGTCAAGTTGCTTTCAGGTTTACTGACATGCCATAGAGAGTGCGATGTCATAGAAGCTTTCAATTCACAGTGGCATTCAAATGGGCTGAGAAAGAGCTATGCTTGATTCTGCTCTACTCTGACACTGTAGCGAATTTGAGAATGGGAAGAATGCTATGTCTCTGGGTAGTGTCCTCTTCTTACCCCAAGACATTATTAAAATGATGGTATTGGATTTATTTTACAATGTTTATGATTTAACCAATAATAAAGTGCTTCATTGTTAATGTTTCAGGCCAAAGAACAGACAGGAGCAACGGCTTCTGTCATTTATGTTCCTCCGCCCTTTGCTGCCGCTGCCATTAATGAAGCTGTTGAGGCGGAAATTCCCTTGGTTGTGTGTATCACTGAAGGAATTCCCCAGCAGGACATGGTACGAGTCAAGCACAAACTGCTGCGCCAGGGAAAGACAAGGCTAATTGGGCCCAACTGCCCTGGAGTCATCAATGTGAGTGCAAAAAATAAAAAGAAACCCAGATTAAGCCTCTCACAGGGCTAAACAGCTTTGAGTGAATGCGAGTGTTATTTGTGTGTGTGACCTGTGAGTGACTTTTTTTTTTAAACTTTTCTGAAAACTGTGATTTACTTTCAGCCTGGAGAATGTAAAATTGGCATCATGCCTGGCCATATTCACAAAAAAGGAAGGATTGGTGAGTTTGTTACATTCTTGTAGATTAAAACATTTGCCTTAAACCCTCAAAACTCACAAATAATTTTTGACTTTGCAAATCAAATTTAATTAATTTGACTTGAGTAGAATTTACCAGGGAGTTTTGTAGTCTATCAATCCTGTATCTTGAATATAATGAGTTTATTTGAGAAGCCATTACAAATCTACAGAATCAATGAAGATTTTTTTGGTGGTGGGAGTTTGAAGATTTTTTCCTGCTCAGCACTCTGTGGATTCTTCCATGTGTTTGCATGTATCAGTAGTTAATTTCATTAACTATTATAACTTAGTTATTGCTAAGGAGTATTCTATTGTATAATTATACCACAGTTTGTTTATTCATTTTCCCATTAATGAAAATTTGGGTTGTTTTCATGTTTGAGCCTTACGAACAAAGCTTAGGTCAACATTTGTGTACAGGTCTTTTTGTGGAAACATTTTCATTTCTCTTGGGCAAAATGTGTAGGAATGGAATTGCTAAGTTGTGTTCATATGAACATAAGTCAAGTATTATAAGAAACTGCCAAATAGTTCTGCAAAGTGGCTGTATCATATTATATTTTCACTGTTAATGTAGGAGAGTTCTAATTGTTCCATATCTTCACAAACATTTGGTATTGTTAGTCTTTTCATTTTTTAGAGACAGAGTTTCGCTCTGTCGCCCAGGCTGGAGTGCAATGGCTTGATCTTGGCTCACCCCAACCTCCGCCTCCCAGGTTCAAGTGATTCTCTTGCCTTAGCCTCGCGAGTAGCTGGGATTGTAGGCATGCGCCACCATACCCAGTTAATTTTGTATTTTTAGTAGAGACGGGGTTTCTCCATGTTGGTTAGGCTGGCCTCAAACTCCCGACCTCAGGTGATCCGCTGGCCTCGGTCTCCCAAAGTGCTGGGATTACAGGTGTGAGCTACCACGCCCGGCCATTAACCTTTTTAAATATAGCCATTCTACTGGGAGTAAAATGGTATCTCTTGTGGTTTGAGCGTCCCCGATGACTAATGACGTAGAGCACCTTTTCATGTGCTTATAAGGCCATTCACATACCTGCTCAATAATTACCTTGGTCTCTTAGATATCACAAACTTTCTTAAAATGTTTTAGGTTTGTAGAAAGCAGGGCAGTGATCAGAAAGGCAACTCACATGGCCTATCATAGGAAAATTGTACTGCTACTTGGTTAGTTCTTGAGGAAATAGCCAAAGTAACATTTCAAAGTTAACCACATTAGGCTCGTGTTTGGGCTTTACACCAAACTTTCTCTAAACTATAGTGTTTTTCAGTCATGAAAGATGATTGACCGTATTTTTCTCTATCTATAAACCATGGCAACTAATAATAAGGGTAATTATCATAGTGGATGAGTGTCAGCTGTGCAGTTTACAGAATTGGGTTAAAGGTCATGATTTTTCTTTATTACCAATGTCTCTTAGAGCTGTCAGCCCTGCTGCCAGTGGCAGTACTTGATAATTTCACTTACGAGAGAGGTTACAGGGAGCTCCATAGGACATCTGAGTTCCAGTGGGGCCTGATCGATGTATCACTGGTGCTCTTGTACATATTTGAATATTTCTTACATTCTTGGGTCTGTTTTGAAGGCTGTGGTCTTAAGGTGAGCATGGAAGGAATGCTGTGTGCTGAGTTGCCTTTCTGATCACTGCTCTGCTTTCTAAGGTGCCCATAAACCTAAAAAATGAAAATCAAGAGAAGTTCAGGGATGTCCTTTAGACCTTGCCTTTGTGAATGGTCATAACCCATTGATGAGACGGTTGTCTGGGAGACTGCATTTAATTCCTTTGAAAAGGGACATTAAAAAAAATAAATAAATAAAATATGTGACACTGTGTCCAGAGTTGGGCCCTTCCAGTGGGTTCTTGGTCTCGCTGACTTCAAGAACGAAGCCGCAGACCTTCGCCGTGAGTTACAGCTCTTAAAGGTGGCACAGACCCAAAGAGTGAGCACCAGCAAGATTTATTGTGAAGAGCAAAAGAGCAAAGCTTCCAGAGCATGGAAGGCGACCTGAGCGAGTTGCTGCTGCTGACTCCAGTGGCCAGCTTTTATTCCCTTATTTGTCCCCGCCCATGTCCTGCTGATTGGTCCATTTTACAGAGAGTTGATTGGTCCATTTTACAGAGTGCTGATTGGTCCATTTTACAAACCTCTAGTCACAGAGAGCTGATTGGTGCATTTTTACAGAGCACTGATTGGTGCGTTTTACAAACCTCTAGCTAGCTACAGAGCGCTGATTGGTGCGTTTTACAATCCTAGGTACAGAGTGCTGATTGGTGCATTTTATAATCCTCTTGTAAGACAGAAAAGTTCTCCAAGTCCCCGCTCGACCCAGGAAGTCCAGCTGGCTTCACCTCTCAACACTACAAGATTTTTGAGGGGGTGAGGAGAGAAAGATGGTTATTTGTGCCAGCTATTCCTATTTTGGTATCATTGCTAATAGTCTCAATAGCCTCCTTGACTTCAGATCCTTAGGTTGAGAGTTAAGGGAAAGGAAATATTTTTCAGTCCCTTGGGTATTTCTGAATGGAATATAATGTAATGTAATAGCAGTGTAATAGTGTAATGGATTTCTAGTCTTTGTTAATAACAGCTAATATAATATAATTGTGTATCTGCTAATTGAGTGTTATTGAAGGAAGTGATTGGATTCCAAATTGATGATATTTAACTGTACCATGTTATTTTTTTCTCTTACGATAGACAATTTGTTACTCTCAACCACATGTCACATACTTGACTCTTCTGCCCTCTTTTAAAATTTTAAACTGCCTATATTGAGATAACTATAAATTCATGTGTAGTTATAAGAAATAATGCAGACAGATCACCCTTTATCCAGTTAGCCCAATGGTTAACATCTTGCAAAACTATAGTATAATTTCATAAACAGGATATTGACATTGATACAGTCAATATAGAGAACTTTTCCATAACCACAGGTATCCTTCATGTTGCCCTTTTCTAGTCACTTGCCTCCTGCTTCCACCCCCTTCTCAATTCCTGACAACCAGTAATCTGATCTCTAATTGTATAATTTTGTCACTTCAAGAATGTTATATAAGTGGAATCATACAGAATGTAGCCTTCTGGGATTGCCTATTTGTAGTCAGAGTAAGTCTCTCGAGATTCATCCAGCTTGTTGTGTATCAGTGGTTTGTTTCTTTTTATTACTGAGGAGTATTCATGGTATGAATGTACTTTGGTTTGTCTAACCATTCACCTGTTGAAAGACATCTGGGTTGTTTTCAGTTTGGCCTATTACAAGTACAGCTGGTATAAACATTTGTGTACTGGTTTTGGTGTGAACATTGTCTTCATTTCTTTGGAATAAATGTCCAGGAGCATGGTTGCTGGGTTGTATGATACTTGCTTGTTAGTTTTTTAAGAAACTGCTATACAGTGTGGCTGTGCTATTTTCCATTTCACCAGTAATGTATGAGTGATGCAGTTTTTCTGCAGCCTTGCCAGCATTTGGTGGTGTCACTGTGTTTTTATTTTAGCCGTTCTGGTAAGTGTTTAGTGATAGCTCAGTGTAGTTTTAATTTGTATTTGCCTAATGGCTAATGATATTGGTTATCTTTTTATAGATTTTTAAAATAAATTTATTTGTCATCTGTTATCTTTTTCAGTGAAATGCCCCTCCTTGGGTTTTGCTCATGTTCTAATTGGGTTGTTTCCTTTTTTATGGTTTATTTTTTAGAGTTCTTTGTGTATTCTAGGTACTAATACTTTGCTGGATATGCAGTTTACTTTTTCGTGTTTATTTAAAAGGGATCTTGTTTATATCTGCAAAAACTCTTCTTGGGATTTTGATAGGAATACACCATTACATAAGTAGGTAGGCATTACCCGCCTAACCTTCTCAGTGATGAAATATCCCATAGAGGGGAGGGACTGTGTTGAAGGCAGAGGATGTGGATGGGACAAAGGCACTGAGAATAGGGAAAAAGTGATAAATGAGACATATGGGGGGCAGAAGTTGTGGTGGTTGTCATTTGTTATGCATTAGGGTTCAGTAAGTGAATAATCTTAAAACTATTGAAATTAAATTTCACTTAAGAGGGTGGTCTTACTCCATTGATGAGTTTTCAGTTTCAACTCACTTAGTAAACATATATGTGTACCTTCTGTGCCTGGAACTATGCTTTAAGCTGGGAACATAGAGGTTGTAAAGACTCTTATTTATTGACCCATTGAAAATTGTAGGCTAGTGAAGAAGGTAGCTGCTACAGAATCCCAAGCATCATTGGTGGTCTCTTACTGAACCAGGTGGTAGGAGAACATTGTTCTTAATTGGAGAATCAGTGTGTGGTCAGGATATTCAAGTTTCAGGCTGGTTGATTGAGCCTGACTATGAATTTATTTGCCAAGCCAAGATTATTAGATAAAAATTAAAACTTGAAATGTATCCTTTCCTTTTTTCCTTATGGACATTTTACAGATGGATCATTCCATTTTACTGTGTCAGCAGTAGGAGGCCATGTTATGTCACAGACTTGAGGGCAGGGCTCAGGCCAGCAAGTAGTCTCCTTAGAGATGTTAAGCTGTTGATCAGAGGCACTGTCCTGCCTTCCGAATAAAGAGTTTGTGTTCGTTCCATCACAGAGCAGGCTTTCGGTAATGCAAATATAAATATCTGCCCATTAAAGCTAGGTAGAATCAGCATTTTAGATCAGGTTTTAAGGATTTCTGCTTTTGGTAAAGTTTTTGTTTTTTTGAAAGCATTATTGTGATTTTAATATAATTCTTAACAGTGCTGAAAGTTAGCATTAGCTAAAAGTGACCTCAAACTTAGTAGTGTTTGCTATAACACTAGAAAAAAATAATTACCTGTAGGTTGCTGTAGGCCATTCAGTGTTCTCTTCATGATCCTCCCTCTGTCCTCAGTATTTGGCATCAGTACCTGCCTTGACCTCAGGAACAAGAAGAGTTGACAAGAAATGAGCCTTCTTGTTACCCGAAAGTACTGGAATTGTACTGCAAGAACTGCTGTTCTTGTTTTCTTAGAAGAAAAAATTCAACCAAGAGATGCACAGCCAGGGTTAAGTAGCAGAGTGTATTGAAGGAAGATAAAGTACATTCAAAGAGAGGAACGGCTGACCGGCTGCTGACCTCCTGGAAAACAGTAGCAGCAGTGTTTATTTAAAGAGACAGTACACCCTGAGAGATGATTCCGAACAGACTGCTCAAAAGAGAGGATGAGCTAGCAGCAGCTAATGCTGAGGGACCCTCTTTATGAGAATATTGCATGATTATTCATGAGGGGGCATGAGGAGGTATCAGTTGCAACCATGTTTAAGCAGTCTTCTTCTATGCACATGCTCTGTAGTTGTACATGCTAGTATACACCTCGCATATCTCATTAGCATTTAAAATCTCTACCCAGGGATGTGGTTTTTACTATTGTAATGAGCAGAAGGCTACTCTAGGGCAAGTTATTGGAGGATTGCACACACTCGTCAGCAGGGGAAGTCCCTACCATGATTATCTCCGACTAGGGCCTGATAAGACCCCTTCAGGGCCAGTGGATCCCAACCACATGCCAGAAGTAGCCAGTGTAGCCATTGCCTTTTTGCAGACGGTCAGTAGGCAGCACCTCCAGGACTTTTTCCAGGGCTTCCCTGCTTGCTTGTTTCTGGCCATCTGCCTAACATTCTTACTGTGTCTAATGGTAGCATTAGGGCTTATAGTGAACCATTCAATGAATGAAGTTGTTTCTACCCCAAAAATACTTAGGGTTTCACAGTGGTAGGTAAGACACAATGTCTCCTGCTTATTTCTTAGTAATGAGGGCAGTAGGAAATATAAAAGCATTGAGGAGATTTAGAGAAAGAGATTATATCTCACTTCTCTTTGGGGGTGATCAGGAAAGACCTCAAAGAGAAAGTAGCATTTAATGTGGACCTTGAAGGATGATTAGAAGTTTTGTCACATGGTGGAGGTGAAACACTCCATTTTAAGCAGAACAAATATGAAAAGATAGGAGAGCATGAAATATCAATGAGGAATAACCCAGTTTCACTAGGTAGGGAAATAGTAAGAAACAAGTCTGGAGAGGGAGGCTGGGACTGTGCTGGGCCAGGGAGTTAGAGCACAGTTGCACATGAAGTGAGGCATCACTGAGGATGTAGTTGTCACTGTCTAGTGAAATGCATCTAAAAGAGCAATCTGACAGTGTTCTGTAGGGTCTGTTTAGCAATGACTAAGTTACGTACACACTGTTCTTTCAACTTGACTGATTGGTATGGAGAAGCTGAAGTTATTGTGTGCCCAAATTCCTAGTGAGAAGATGCATGTATGCATAGGGCACACATTCAGTACGCGTTAGTATACAATAATGGTGACATAACACTTTGCTTAAGAATGTAAACATGCTGTATGAAAGTTGAGGTAACTTATAGTTATGTTTTTTGTCTCAGGTTGACAAAAATTCTACTTGTCCTGGTAGGGTGATAATATTGTTAGAAAAGGGTCTTCTGAGTTCTTCAAAGTTGCTCCAAGGAAGGAGTTTAAGGAAAGTAAACCATAGACACCCTAGATTAATTTTTTTGTTTGTCTAAAGTGTTACATAGATTGTAGCTTTGAATACATCACCTTTCTGGAAGCTCAGCCAAGCATAGTAAACTATAAGAGATGACATCTAGCTGTCATTCCTCTCTGGCCCACACTGGCTCTCCTCCCTCCACACACACTTAATCGTGATGTGAAATTGAGTGCTTTCATACAGGTCCATTTATAAAAGAAATTAGGTGGGAGACTTGGTTCCACAGGGATCTTGACCTTATTTCCCAGTTTTCTTTATATTGATTTTAAAGCCTATATATTGGTTGAAAATTATTGGGAAAATAGTTGTGGAGAAGATAGGTAGTATTTGAAAATGTGACTAATAGTTTGGGTACTGTATTAGTCTGTTTTACATTGCTACAGAGGAATATCTGAGCCTGGGTAATTTATAAAGAAAAGAGGTTGCTTTGGCTTATGATTCTGCAGGCTGTACGTGAATGGCACTAGCATCTGTTCAGCTTCTGGTGAGGCCTCAGGAATCTTTTACTCATGGCGGAAGGTGAAGGGGGAGTAGGCATGCCACATAGTGAGAGAAGGAATGAGAGAGGCCAGGATCTTTTAAAGAACCAGCTCTCATGTAAAGGAACAGAGTGAGAACTCACTCATTACCATGGGAAGGGCACTAAGCCATTCATAAAGGATCTGTCCCCATGACCCAGACACCTCCCACCGGGCCCCACCTCCAACATTGGGCATCACATTTCAGTCTGAGATTTGGAGGGTACAAATACCCAGACTACATCAGGTAATATAAGTCTAATCTATTATATTCTGCCCCTGTAGGTGTGATTGTACCTACCAAATTTATATTGATATTATCCTCTTCATAAAGATTCTCAGAAGAGATAATTTAAGTCTTTCTTGCATTGTTTTTATAGTCATAACCTTAACTAATAATATACTTTCTCCTGTGTCTAAATTTAAAAACCTCCCTGCTTTAATTTAAGCCTTTCCTTTTCACTTCATCATTTGAAGATACTATTGATTTTGATGGCAAATCATGGAATGAATTTTATAGCTATGTTAGTCACTCAAAGTGTTTGGTAATTTAGTTTACCATATTTTAGTCTAACATAGAAACACAATCTAATATTTTTGAATTCTCTTTCATTAAGGCATTGTGTCCAGATCTGGCACCCTGACTTATGAAGCAGTTCACCAGACAACGGAAGTTGGATTGGGACAGTCTTTGTGCGTTGGTGAGGGATTTTTGCTAAAATCATTTTATTGGAGTGTAGTGTCTTCATTGGATGAGTATAATAATTATTGATTTTATTATTTGCAAAATATTTTGATACTCATAAAAAAGATGTTATGATCTCAAATTTAATTTGCTTAAGTATAAAGTTGTTCTATAGTTTTTCAAGATTCATGGTCCAAGATTTCATTTCTAGTTTGAAGAACTAACGTCTTGGGACATGTGGCTCCTGGAGCACCTTGGGTGCCTGAAAACATCACTTTATTTGATTGCTCTGAAGAAATAGTTCTTTATATTAGGACTTTTGCTGTCATTGCCATTATGTTCATCAGTGCTTCATAGTTACTGAATTCTTTGCCAATTAGTGTCTCATTCTTAAGGCAAGCCTCTCAGATGCCTCTGAGCTGAAAAATTGTACTGTTAGAGCCTTATTGGTGAGAAAGTCAAGGTTGAGGAAGGTTCAGTTCCTCAGAACCTCTCTTTTTATCACACTATACTGCCTCCCATTTGAAAAAATAACAAATTACAAGTTCTTACATTTTAAAATAATTTCATTATTTGTTGCCAAAAGCCAAGGCAAATTCCTCCTTTTCATATTAATAAATATTCCTTCAAGTTCTTAGAATACCTCTTAACCTTCTAGAAATATCTTTACCAAAAAATAACATATAGCTCTGGAGTGTTTTTATTAAGATCAAAATTCATAAATTAAATATTGAAAACATTAATTGAGCATTTCTACATGCAAAGCACAATCATAAGTGGAAGATACTTTAGTGTGACAGAGAATTAGAAAAGGTTTGAAATAGGCTTACTGATTCTTTCTTTTCCATCTTCAGTTTTGATTTGTAAATGGAGGATAATAATGCCTGTCTCACAGAGAAGTTGAGAAAATTAGGAAATGACAGCTCTAATGTGTGCCAAAGCATAGGACTTGACCACGGTTGGCACTTGATAAATGTCAGTTCTCTTCTTCCACTCCATTTTTCAGAGATGCAGTAAAAAGTAAGAAATCAATCCTGCCCTCAGTAAGTTTATAATTTAAAAATAAAAAGTAGCAGCCTCTCTGTAGGGAACATTTACTTTAACGCTGTCTAAGAACTCATTCTTAAATGTGGTGTGTAGTACAGCTCTGATATGCAGGCTCTGTCATCACCGCTCTGGATCCAGAACAGGAGGGATCAGGGCAGTCACTGTCACTCACTGGCACTTGTGTCTTAAAACTTGTGGGTGGTTTATCTGCAGCATACTTCATCAAATAGTTTCTTTGCTCAAAGAAATTTGTTAAATGTTTATTCTTTCCTCTGGTGTAACATCAGCATGCAACACAGATACACATTTTCTTAAAATGTTCATTTTAAGGAGTTATCTGGGAATAATTTTGTGAGACAGAAGAGGCTTGATAAAGGAGCTAAAGCAAAAAGAGGGTTGTCTTCGTTACAGCCCTAGAATATTCCTAGAATATCAGGAACCAACCACCATTTAGCATTTATGTAATATTACCAAGAGAAATAAATGTAGCATTTTGTGATTTTTAAAATATTAAATGCAAGACTAATGATACTTTAAAAATATTAAGGAGAAGGGTAAGAAAAATGACAAACTAGTTAAAAACATTTATTGACCTAAATTCCAAGGTTCACTCTTAAATTTCCAGTTATTGATATTTTTCAACTTTTTCAGGCATTGGAGGCGATCCTTTTAATGGAACAGATTTTATTGACTGCCTCGAAATCTTTTTGAATGATTCTGCCACAGAAGGCATCATATTGATTGGTGAAATTGGTGGTAATGCAGAAGAGAATGCTGCAGAATTTTTGAAGCAACATAATTCAGTAAGTTTGGGTTTGGAAAAATGTAGCTCTTTGCTCTTAACATCAGAGGCTTGTTTCAGAAGTTATTTTTATTTTTTCAAAGGTGAACTTTTTGAGAAAACATGAAAGATAAAACTTTTCTGAGCAGGGACTTCTATACCGGATGCTCAGACAATATTATTTCTGGGTGATTCTCTACTTCCCTGTTCTGAACTCTCCTCCCCAGGCATCATCCCACACTTTGTGGTAGGTAAGTTGTTCTTCTGCTGAACAGATACATTCAGGCCATCAGCCCGAGAGCCCCTACTTGACCTGCAGACTTGGTTTTCACCTGTGACTGGTATTCTTTCTCCCGATCTCAGAGGGAAATAAGTGTTGTTTTCTCTTTTTCAAGGCTGACCTAAAGATCCTATCCCCCCTGCCTTTTTGTCAGGATCTGGCTTCCCTCTAGTTTTAGACTTTCCTTGTGGAATGGCACTTCCCTTCAGAGATCAAGTAGAAAAGCTTTACTGTCTATGTCCTGGGGAGGCTTTCCTTGTTGCCTTTCGCTTAGAATTAAATGTAAAGGAGTAGTGTTGAGTTGTGTCATCATTTCCTTTAGCTTGAGGGAATTAAGCCCTATTCCTGTGGTGAAAGGAGAGATGGGGGTACAGTAGTGACTGAAGCAGTTTGGTGGCCACCAGCCCCCACTCAGTGAATTTGTGCTGTGGCCATTGTTGTGTCAGAGAACTGTGGGAAAAAATCAAGCCATTGATTTTCAGAATTTATCTTACACTGAGGAATGAGTGAAAAATTCTCTTCAGGAGACCAGGCAAGAGAGGGGAGATAACTTTCTCTCTATGCTTATGAAAAAAATCCACTAGTGAATGAATTAAATGCCACGTAAAACTAATACTGGAGAGTTAAAGGAACCAATAATATCATGTACAGGGTGGTTTACCCAAAACAAGGCATAGTTATTTGTGTTTTAAGGAATTTTCAAGGGCTATTTTGAATATACTTGATTTTCTTTTGTGGTGATGTTAAGCCCTAACTCCCATATTAGATATGACTCAACTTTACCCTCATTCTCTCAATCTCTTTCCTTACTTTTCTTTCATTCTTGAATCCTTAGCAGTCGGGCTCCTGTCTGTCACTTAGAAGCTATATGACCTTGGGAATGCTTCTTAATCTCTCATTGCCTCAGTTTCCTTATTGGAAAAATGAGGATATAGTAGTGCCTGCCTCCTGGAGTTACTGTAAGGTCTGTGAGGTTTAAATGACTTAGTAATGTATAGCAAAGTAGTGCCCGTCACTCAGTAAGCCCTCTTCTTACTGAGCCGTTTGCTGCTGTGGAATCTTCTTACTCTCCTGACATTGTGTTTGCAGAGGTCACCAGTGGCCTTGATTCATTCATCACCCTCTCCATACTCTTGGTTTCTTTCTGGTTTTCCTCCTCTTTTTTCATTCCCTGGATCTATTTTCTGTGCTTATTTTTATGGCAGAAACCTGAGAACTAACTTTTATTTATCTCTTCTCCTGTTTCTACTCAGTTACCAAGATCTGTCTCTGAGACATCAGAGGTTTGTCTAGATTCAGAGCCTTGTCTATGTTTAGTCCGTCTACTTTGGTTTGGGTCCTCATCCCATCTCATCTGGACCATCTCAATGATTTCCTTCATGATCTCTCATATTTTCTCCAACCACCCCCCTTTACTCTTAGACTATTCTGCTTATGGCCACGCAAATTATCTGCTCTTCTGAAACATGGGTATTGGTGCTCTTTGTCCTTGGTTCACATCAGACAGTGTTTCCCGTGTAATGTTTCCCATTACATGTCAGCTAAAGGGCAGATTTAGCATCGTGTTCCAGTCCTTCACATACCATCGAAACCTTCCCTTTTAGATCAGTTTTCCATCTGACATACCAGTTTTCATTCTCACTTGCTTTTGCTTGTTCCTTCTGCAAGGCATGCTTAATATCTAACTTTCACTCTAGACTGTGTTATGGACTGCAGGGAACTGTTAATCTCAGTGCCCGGCCCAGTCCCCTGGCACAGTAGGCACCAATACAGGTCAAATAAATGGAAGAGTAGATTGTTAAGGATTGGAGTAAAATGTTAGATTCCCTTGTGTTCAGAAAGTTGTATAGTTTGAAATTTAAGTAAAAACTGACTTCTTTAAAAAAAAAAAAGGTTGGGTTTAATACAGCATTATGCTGTGTTAAATTGAATTTAAAATGTATTTGGGCCCAATTCTGAATCCCTTGAATAGCTTAGTATTTAGTGGGGAAAATGAAACATAGACATTTTATTTCATTTGGCAGCATATTTCCTATTCCTGGTTAGTTCTTATGGAATTAATTTTTATTGAGAACCTAATGTGTACAAGATTCTAGGTTAAACAGTTCAGATGCTGCATTATATAAAATGCCTAGTGTAATACTTGGCATAAACATGATCTGCTGCTGCCTTTGTTGTTATCATTACAATGGTAATAATTATTAGCAAAAGTTCTGGTGTTTAACTTTTATCCTGATGCTTTGGCAAGATGTTTTTGTTCTCTCTTTATGAAAGAGAAAACTGGTACAGGAAGATTAGTAACTTGCCAATGGTAGGTATACAGCAAACGAACCAGGGGTGAGATTCATACCCAGGTTTGCCTGACTTCTCCATTTCACCATGGAAGGATGAGGAGTCAGACTGAAGGAGTTAAGAACAAAGAGTCATCAGTTCTGGGCATAGGCTCAGACTGTACTGATAACATTCTAACTGGCCTTACTGTTTTTAGACATACCGCTCATCATTTCTGTGTCCTATTTTCAGACTACACTTCCCCATAGTCTTTTAGTTGTAGTTCTCTCCGCTTAAAAAACAGAAAACAAAGAAGCCTCCAATGGCTCTTTGTTAATGGGACAGATGCAGATTTGTTTGACATTCTAGGCTCAACAAAGTCTTGATCCTTTCTAGTGCAACAATATTCCCACTTTTTGGGGAATAGGGGAGCGAAATCAAGTACAAATTAATGCCACTCAAACATGAGATTGTCATATTCTGTGTAGATCTTATGAGTGAATGAATAAATAATCTGTGGAGTCTTTTTTTTTAATTCTATACCATAGGTACTACAGTAGGTGCCAGGCACACCGAAGTTAGTGAAAATATAACCTCTGTGTTCAGGGAATTCATAGTTTAGTAGAAGAACACATGAGGAATAGGTTATAGCCAGTGTGCTGAATTTAATAGTAGAAAGGTGTAAAAGGCACAGCAGGGTCATTGACGAGATGATCAAATATGAGGGCATTTGTGGGGAGGGTGGGAGAGAGAGACAGAAAAGGCTTATGGGGCAAGAGGAAGCTAGAGTCAGGTCTTAAAAGTTAAGTGGGAGTTTACCAAGTATCCAAGGAGGGTGGAGAACATTCTCAGCAAAGGCACAGAGCTAGAGCATTCTGTGCCTATGTAAGATAAGGAGGAAGGGAGGAAAGGTGGCAGATGTGGCAGGAGTAAGCAGTGTCTGACCATGTAGCTCCTTGCATGCTGGCATCTTAGTGGGAATCGGGGCAGTCAGTGGAGTCAGAGTAGCAGTCATTCACTGCCATGTACTACTCACAGTGCAAAGAAAAAAGAGAAGCCAGTTTCACTTATGAATGTCCTTGGTGAAGCAATACAAATTATTAATTTTATTAAATTATGATGCTGGAGTCAGTATTTTGTGATAAAATGGAAAGTAAAGCACTTTCACAGTTGAGTTGTGAGCTGAACTAGCTGGCCTTTCCATTGGACACCAATTTTACTTGAAAGAATGACTGGCAGACAAACTGGTAATTCAGACAGATCTCTTCCCAAAAATGAACAAAGTAAACCTGCTGTGTCAAGGAAAACAGTTGATAGTATTTGTTGCTGCTAATAACATTTGAACTTTCAAGTGAATATTTAAAATTTTGGAAAACTTGCATCTGTAACTGTGAGCTTGACAACTTCCTCCTACCTAGAGGCTTTTCTAATGAGCTTGGTGGTGATACTGATAACTGATTTGTGGTTACTAAATGATGAAATGTGTCAGCATTTGGAAGATCTGCGTAACTCAGTGAACCCATATTTCCTAACTGAGGAATGCATGTTACAAAATCATTGTGGTTAAAAGATCACTCAAAGTGCAAGACAGATTAATGAGTTAAATTAACAAGGGACAGAAAGTTCACTGATATGGTTTCAGATTCCAACATTGCACCTAACCTTTAAGAAATTACCACTGAGAGATTTGGGTAGTGTCAAAGAAGAATACTCCCAATTATCTGTAAGGCAGTCAATTAAAATACTTCTCCCTTTTCCAATTACGAATCTGTGTGAGGCTGGATTTTCCTTTTATACTTCAGCTTAAATAACGTATTGCAACAGATTGAATGTGAAAGCATTTATCAGAATCCATTTGTCTTTTATTAAGTTAAACATTCAAGAGTTGAAAATATAAGTGGTAAAATAATGCAACTCTTCTCACTAGAATGGTTTTTAAAGTGTTAAAATGTTATTTTTAAGTGAATTAACAAATATTTATAAAATTTGTTTTAATTTCTAATATACTAAATATCATTAGATATAATACATATCAACAAAAGGTCGTTGAGATCCTCAGTAATTCTCGTAAGTATAAGGGATCCCTAGACCAAATGATTTGAGAACTGCTGGTCTAGGGGAAGATGATGGTACCTAAGTGAAGGGTCTCAGGTTCCACTCATGCTCAAGTTCTGCCTTCTCCAGGCCTCTCTGTTTTACCTGGTTCCTTATTATCTCTGGACTTCTGTTATGAACATGATATTACCATTAATTGTGAAACGTAATCATTTATTCATATGTTAGTTTATGGTATCTCTTTTTTTTTTTTTTCAAGACAGAGTCTTGCTCTGTCACTAGGCTGGAGTGCAGTGGCATGACCTTGGTTCACTGCAACCTCCACCTCCCGGGTTCAAGCGATTCTCCTGCCTCAGCCTCCCGAGTAGCTGGGACTACAGGCTCGAGCCACCATGCCCAGCTAATTTCTGTATTTTTAGTAGAGGTGGGGTTTCACCATGTTGGCCAGGATGGTCTCAATCTCTTGACCTCATGATCTGCCCGCCTCGGCCTCCCAAAGTGCTGGGATTACAGGCCTGAGCCACCATGCCTATGGTATTTCTTAATGGATTGAGGTATATACATATTTTATATTATGTCTTCAACTACTTTGCAAGTCTAGAGTACAGAAATTTTTATATTTTCTTTGTATGGGTTTTGTTTTTTTTTAAACCTCAGAATCTAGTACATAGAGATTATACATTAGAATGGATTTTTGCTGAATAAAACTAATTCTGATCTTCCCTCTTAGACACAGAATTCCAGAGTAGAAAGAGCTTTTGGGCATCAATCTAGTTTGGCCATTTCATTTCATAGATGAGGCAGCAGAAGTCAGGTTCTCAAGAAACCTTGTCCAGGGTCATGCAGCTTTGGTTACTAGGAAATTAAGTCCTAGGTCCTTTCCAGTATACTTCCCACCTCATCTTTTTCTTTCAGCACATTTATTAAGGGTGAACTAATAATGAATTAACATAATATTAGGTTGAAGTAAAGCAACCCAGTCTTGTGTCTTACATTATTATTATCACAAATCATATATTTTCCAGTATGCTCTTTTACTTTTCAAATGAAAGCGTCACATGTGTATTTGTGAAGTAGGAATTTTATATTGAACAGATACGAACATTGGCACGGTGTTGTATTCCTGAGTTTGTATGGAAAGTTAACTCAAAGGAGAATGCAGTGGTTTCTATCATGGTTTAATATTTGTGTTGGTTTTCCTAGGATGAATGGTGGGCTTTCCCCTGCCCAAGTCATTTACCATCTACCAGCAGAGTCAAGACTTTGAGGTCCAGTTTTGATTGACTTCTTCATTAGAGCATTTAAAAGATTACTTTCTTTCCAGGGTCCAAATTCCAAGCCTGTAGTGTCCTTCATTGCTGGGTTAACTGCTCCTCCTGGGAGGAGAATGGGTCATGCCGGGGCAATTATTGCCGGAGGAAAAGGTGGAGCTAAAGAGAAGATCTCCGCTCTTCAGAGTGCAGGAGTTGTGGTCAGTATGTCTCCTGCACAGCTGGGAACCACAATCTACAAGGTGAGCTCCAACAGTGGCCCACGTGCTCTGAGGTTGTAGGCTTTCTGTGTGTGTGGCCATACTGGGTACCTGGAAATCATGGCCTTTGCTTCTGGGACTTAATTGGTTTTCTGATGTGCAGCTTAATAGTTTTTATCAACTCTATTGATGTCCTAGTGCCCTAATTAGGCATGACCAGGAATAATGTTCTTATTTTAAAGCTTTCTTCTTTAAACATTGGGATTTGTATTTTTGTAAGTGGCAAGGTACAACATACAAAAAAAGCATCTTGAAGATCATATGTGTCATGATTTCCATTTTGAGGGTTTGGAAGGTAGCTGTGCAGATAACTGCTTTTTGTTTTGTTACTTGTTTTTTCCTTAGGGATATAGCCACCCTGACCCCATGGGTTTCTGTTTCTAGGGAGAGGAGGTTGGAGGCTGAGTAACAAGACATGGAAATTGGATGAAGGAGTTGGGGTGGAGGGAGATCTAAAGAGGATGAGGAGATTGGCCCTGGCTATGTTGTAATACCATTGTTACTTAAAGGTTGAAGGAGTGACTTCTTAACTTTTTTTTTTTTGATTTTCCTTTTTTAATAGGACATTATGGGTTAAAATATTCTAAGTAATTTGATGTCTTTTATAATCTCTTTGTACTGATTTTCAGCTTGTCTCTTTGAGTGGTCATTTAAGGCTCTCTCTCCCTCATTATTTTTATGATGGTATACCCCCGCCACAAAAAAAAAAAAAAAAATCCCCTCTTAAGCATGCTGAAAATAGGTACCAGTTGGTTTCCTAGAAGGGAACAGCATTCAGAGAAAATTTCAAAATCCTGATTTGGTGGTCTTCTTTGCCCTTGTCTTAGGGATGAATAAAGTGGACTCCTTGTTTTATTGAATCTTTGCATGATCCTGCTTTTGGAATAGAACACTATGTGCCAAAGTGTTTGAAATAAATCTAGGTGCTTAGTGAGTGTGAGAAAGAATTTTATTTGAAGGTGGGGGTAAAGAGAAAAGCAAATGCTTAAATTCACATTGGAGATGTGTGTTACCATTTTCTTCCAGTAAGTGGCAGCAGGGATCTACACATTTTATCCTAATTGTTAAAATCTAGAAAAATATGATTTTTGGTATTGTTTCCTTAAACACTACTTTGCTTAAGGTATTTGTTTGTTTCAGGTATTTCTAAGGTTCTTGACATTTTGTTCAAAACCTAACAATCTGTCTTTAGCTTTATTCTCTGAGAAACTGAGCAAACCTGTTTCCATTGCCTTATTAGAAGGGCTGGATGTAGTTCATGTATATAGCACTACAGTTTGGATAAGCACAATGAAGTTTCTCAGCTCCTAAAATTATTGTTATTACACTGCTATGAAAAAATACATATTATTCAAAACCTCCCTCTCCACTTCTGGATTTAGGAAATATAAAATTGAAGCTCTGCATCTTGTTTCGTGAAATTCAAGCTGACACAGACTCATTTTGAAAGCTGTTATTCTGTGTTCAAACACCCTCATCCTGGTACATTTTTCTTCTGTAATTTTGTTGTTCAAAGGATCCTAAAGATAATAGGTTTCAAAATCATTTTGACGATAAATGTAATTTGGATCTTTTATCTTTATTCATTCCATCTCTCTTCTCTCTTTCTCCTGTTTCTGAAGGAATTTGAAAAGAGGAAGATGCTATGAAAGAAAAAAAAATTCCTAAAACTGTGGAATGAATCACGTAGACATGTGACCCTGCAGCAGTTTGCTTCTGTTGTCCACTGATTATCAGCCTATGTGCCTGACACTGGTCTTGCAGTACAACTGGAAGCCAAAACAAGATGGAGGATGTCCTGAATTAAGATGTTTTCACCTCACTGTATAACAGAAACAGTCAATAAATCTACAATTTGATTTCAATATGGTTTGGGAGACTTCTTATTGTTCCAGTGTGAAGGATGAGGAGAGTGGGAGAAATGGAGGTGTATTTATGTGTGTGTATGTTTTAATGGATTCTGATTGTTTGTTTGTTTGTTTTTGGAAACAGAGTCTCGCTCTGTCACCCAGGCTGGAGTACAGTAGTGTGATCTTGGTTCACTGCAACCTCCGCTTCCCGGGGTTCAAGCAGTTTTCTCTGCCTCAGCTTCCCGAGTAGCTGGAATTACAGGCGCCTGCTGCCACGCCTGGCTATTTTTTTTTTTTTTTTTGGATTTTTAATAGAGACGGGGTTTCACCAAGTTGGCCAGGCTGGTCTTGAACTCCTGACCTTGTGATCCACCCGCCCACCGCACTGGGCCTTTAATGGGTTCTTTAGAGAACATTGTAACCAAAACCTCTGGGGGAATGAGGCTGTAGCAGTGTCAACGTTGTGTTGTCTAGCTTAGACATAGAATGACTTCAGGTATCTTTTGAATTATAGTTTTCTCATATATGTATATATCTCCATCATGCAGGGTAGTTCAAAGGGTTGGAGATGATGCGTGAAGTCCCTGGCATGTAATAAGGCAACTTAATTGTCATCAGTGCCTCTGTCATCACTACCATCACCACCACACCATCATCATTGTCATCATCAGGATTAGAGGCAGAAGCTCATTTATATTTCAGTTTCTGCCTCATTGGGGAAATGGAGAGTCTTCACCAATGCCATGCTTTTCTGTGGTTCTGCAGAGAGCCCATCCAGAGCCTACATTCTTTGTTTAAGATTTAAGACATTCACTGCAAGAAAACTGGAAAGCTGTTAGCCATCCTACTTCGTGTTCAAAAGGGAACTTCTTAACAAGAAGTAATCCCAGTGGGTAATTGCCACTAAACAAGACAGAGGTGGTGCCTGTCATCAGGAACTTACATTCTGGAACAAAATATCAGATAGCGTAACTGTCCTGAAGGAAACAAATAAGAGCATAAAAAAAAAAAAAAGTATCAGGGAGAAGCCCCTGAAGAAACACAGACGGGAATTCTCCCTGGGGAGGGGACGTGCGTTGGGACCTGAGGACTGAGAAGGGACCAGCCATGCAAAAATGGAGTGTAAACACTCAGGTAAGGGAACAGCCTGTGCAAATTCAGGGAGGGGGAAGAGCTCATTTGAGGAGGTGAAGGAATACTGGGTAGTTTGAGATGGGTTTGAGGAGGTTTGATGGGCCTGAGGAAATGTGTTTTGGGAGCTTGCATGACCATACCCAGGCTCCTGCTGAGAACACAAAAAGCAGGTGTCAGGTGTCACAGACCAAGGAATTCTGCTCAGACCAAGGGACACATGGTGATTGACTTTCAGATCAAGTAGACTTTATTTCTGCTTGTTTCCTTAGCTTAAAAATGTGGAGAATGGCTCCCATGCCAGAGGGTACCTGGGTATACATTACGTGGTGTGTGAGGGTGCTCATCACAGCAGGCTTGGCTAGGGCTTGGCATTGCTCCATAAACTTGGGTGTACCCTGCTGCTGTGCTTAGGACAGCCCAGGGTGACAGTACTGGTCCAGGAAGGAAGGCATTTCCTCCTTCCTCTAAACCAAGGACCCAACCAAGGAAAATGTCTTGGTTGAACTCACTGGGGCTTTGTGACAGGGACACAACTCAGATGATAGGTAGGTGACCTGTCTTAGCTCAGCTCAAACTGCTATAACAAAATACCATAAACCAGATGGCTTAAACATTTATTTCTCACAGTTCCAGAGGCTGGGAAGTCCACTCTCAGGGTTCAGCAGGGTTGGGTTCTTGGTAAGGGTCTCTCCCTGGTCTACAGACAGCAATGTTGTGTCCTCACAAGGTGGGAAGAGCTAGCTAGCTTGCTGGTCATTTATAAAGGCATTAATCCCATTCAGGAGCATTCAGGAGGGCTACACCATCATGACTTAATTACATCCTAAAAGCTCCACCTCACAGTACCATCACATTCTGATTAGGGTTTCAGCATGCAAATTTGGGGGGGCATACACATTCAGTCCACTGCATGACCCTAACAGAAGGCATCCTTTTCAGGGTCCACCCTGACCCAGGGTTGCTCTGGGATTGCCTCAGCACCCTGACCTGTCCTCTGATCATCTGTCCCAAGACTACGTCTCTCTTTTCACTCCTCTGTTCCTGTTGCCTAATCCAGGGAGCTCAGTGTCCCCATGACTCTTTCATCTTCTTCCACCACCACCTCCATCTTCCCATTCCCTTTCATCTTTCTTTTCTCACCTACCCTCTCCACTCCTAGGATCCTGTGAGGCCACCTTCTCCTAACCACCTCTCACCTCTCTCCCCTCCTACAACACCGCTGCTACCTCTGATCTGAGCGCTTAGACAGCAGTGGGCAGAATTTTAGGTTCTGGTGTTTCCTATTTCAGTTTTATTAACAAAAAAAGTGAAAGGGCTACTCACAACTCCAGTAAATTTGAAAAACTTTTGTTATGTAAACTTTAAAACATTTACAAAAGAATTGTGATGGCATAATGTACTCCCATGTACCCATCACCTAGCTTTGAAAATTATCAACATTCTACCATTATTGTATGATCAGTAAGTAATCTCCAATCCATGTCCCATAGTGGTGATGTTGTTATAAGAGTTCTTTTGTTAAGGTAAATTTTACATACTTTGAAGTGCATAAATCTCAGCCATATACATTACAGAAATGGATGAACCCATGGAACCACATCTTCCTCATAATATAGACCATTTTATTATCTCAGAAAGTTCCATCATATCCTACCTAATTGCCTCCTCTCTATAGGTTACCTGTATTCTTTCTCACCTGAAATTAGTTTTGTCTGTTTTAGAAACAGATATGAAGGGAATCATATAGTATGTCGTCTTTTAGGTCTGGCTTCGTTCACTCAGCATAGTATCTGTGATGTTCACCCATGTCATTGTGTAAGTAGTTCATTCCTTTTTATTGCTGAGTACTATTCCATTGTGTGAATACTCCACATTATGTCTATCCATTCTCCAGTTGCTGGCTTTTTTGTTGTTTCCAGCTTTTGGCTGTTAGTAAATAAAGCTGCTATGATCCTTGTGTGTAAGTCTTTTTGTGAACATACATTTTCTTTCTTCTTGTAGACATATGTAGGAATAGAATAGCTAGATGTAATAGCATGTGTATATTTAACTATCTTTTTTCCAGAGTGGTTGTAGTATTCATGTTCTATCCCAAGAAAATATGAGCATCTGTTTTTCCATACCTTCTCTGACATTTGGTATTTTTGTTCTTGTTAATTTCATTCTAGTGGGGATGTCAGTGATGTCTCATGCTTAAATTAGTGTTTCCCTGAATAATAATTGTGCTGAGAGGCTGAGACCTTTTTTTTTTTTTTTTTTGGAAATGGGGTCTTGCTGTATTGCCCAGGCTGGTCTCAAATTCCAGACCTCAAGCATTCCTTCCACCTCAGCCTCTCAAGCTGCTAGGATTACAAGCATAAGCCATCAGGTCCAGCCTAATGTTGAGCACTTCTAAGTGTGCTTTTTGGCCTTTGGTATTTTTTTCCTTGAGAAGTGTCTTTGCCTAGTTATTTCTTTGTCTTTTTAGGACTGAAGTTCCAACAATTCTTCCTATATTCTGAGTACAAGACCTTTCTCGAATCTGTATTTTAAGAACATTTTCTCACACTCTATGCCTTGCCCTATTCATTTTCTTACTGGTGTCTTTTGATGAACTAAGATTTTAAATTTTGATAAAGAGCAACTTATCTTTTTTTTTCTTTTTTGTTTACTGCTTTCTCATCCTAAGAAATGTTTTTCTACCCCAAGTTCATGACACTATTCTGCTTTCTTGTAAAACCTATATTATTCATTATTTAGTTCTTATATCAACTTTGTATTAGTTTTTGTTTATTGAGTGAAGTAGGGGTCAAGATTGAGTTCTTTCCTTATGGATATTCAAGTGGGTCTAGCAATATCTGTTGCAAAATCTGATCTTTGGCCATTAACTGCTTTCATTTATAGTAGAAAGGTCAATTGACCATGTATGTATGGGTCTGTTTCTGGACTGTATTCTATTAGGCCTTTTGTAATTTAACATAAATTTTAGAATAAGTTTGTCAATTTCTATGGAATTATGATTGTGATTGAGTTGAATTCTGTATATTATTTTGAGAAAAATTTTTATTTAACAATAGTTTTCCATGTTCTTTTTTTGTTGCAGAAGTACACAAATATGCATTGATTTTTGTACATTGAATCTAAAGCTTTGCTGATTGCATTTTTTAGATCTAATAGTTTTCAAAATTAGATTCCTTAGGGTATTTTTTATATAGAAATTTGTCAGCACTTTGGGAGGCCGAGACGGGCAGATCACGAGGTCAGGAGATCGAGACCATCCTGGCTAACACGGTGAAACCCCGTCTCTACTAAAAATACAAAAAAACTAGCCGGGCGAGGTGGCCGGCGCCTGTAGTCCCAGCTACTCTGGAGGCTGAGGCAGGAGAATGGCGTAAACCCGGGAGGCGGAGCTTGCAGTGAGCTGAG
>NW_012112919.1:5661685-5683754 GCF_000951035.1 Colobus angolensis palliatus | reverse complement strand
GTCCCAGCTACTCTGGAGGCTGAGGCAGGAGAATGGCGTAAACCCGGGAGGCGGAGCTTGCAGTGAGCTGAGATCCGGCCACTGCACTCTAGCCCAGGCAACAGAGCAAGACTCCGTCTCAAAAAAAAAAAAAAAGAAATTTGTCATCTATGGATAGGGTAAGTTTTACTTATTTTCCAATCTTCATGCCTGTTTTGAAGATTGCTAGAAGTTGCTAGCTTAAAGATGTTCATAGATGTCCTTTAAATATGTGAGGCAAATTCCCCTTTATTCTGAGTTAGTTAAATGTCTTTGTTATTGTTGTGGGGCTTTTTTTGTTGTTGTTGTTTCCTTTTCTTTTTCTTTTTCCTTTTTATGCAGAAGAGGTTTCACTATGCTGCCCAGGCTAGTCCCAAACTCCTGGCTCCAGTGATCCTCCTACCTTGGGCCTCCCAAAGTTCTGGGATTACAGGCATGAGCCACTATGCCCAACCTTGTTTATTTTTAAAATCATGAATGGCTGATGAATTTTTTCCAGTGATTTTTCTGAGTCTATTGAGATGACTATGTATATTTTTTACTTTATTTTGTTAATATGGTCAATTTAAATGTTTGATTTTTAAATGTTAGCTTGCATTCCTGTTTGTAATTGCCACTTGGTCATGATCTTATCCTTGTCATACATTGATGGATCAACTTGCTAATAGTTTGTTAAGAATTTTCATGAACATAATCATGAGGGGTATTGATCTTTATTTTCTTGTAATAAATAAAATTTCATACATGTCTTTGCCAAGTTTGGTATCAGGGTTATATTGGCTTTATACAATAATTTGGGAAATGTTCTTTTTTCTTCTGCTTTCTGAAAAAGTTGGTGTAAGGTTGATATTGTTTCTTCCTTAAATTTAATAGAATTCGCTACTAAAACCATCTGAGCTTGAAATTTGCTTTGTGAAAGCTTTTGATTATAAATTCAATTTCTTTGATAGATAAAGGGCATTTCAGATTTACTGTTTGACCTTGTACCAATTTTTGGTTTTTACTACCTACTGCTTATTGGAGAAGGCCTTTAACTTCTGCTACAAACTCAGAAATCTCAGCCATTGTAGTGCCCCCTTCACAGGTAATCTCCTTCACTGTCTGCATGATTTGGTCACTCTACAATGCTTTCAGGTAATTGTTGTCTTATAAATAATTTGTCCTGATTTAGTAATTGTTATCTGCAGGAAGGTTAGGTGGATCAAGCTATTCCATCATTGCCAGAAGCTGGAACTCTACTGCATCTTTTAACAGAAATGGAAACCCCCTCTTCTTGGCCAGCACTGCTACTCCCCTAAAATGAGTAGCAGTGAACAGAGCAAGGCATGTCATTCTCACATGTAATCAGATTTTTCAAGTTATTTCACTGAGGGTGTCAGATTTCACCCTGTCCTGTGAAAGTCACATGCAATGGCTTTCAGCTACATCCACATCATGATTGAAGTCTGTGACCAAGATTTTAACAGATTTCTGTAGTCTAAAGCTCTCTTCATCACTTCTGGTCTGGTGTTATATTGCCACTGCTTTACTGCTTTGAATATCTCACACATTTCCCATCTCCCTAGGTCTACATTTCCCCAACGCAGAATGTAGCCCCTTCTTGAATTCTCCACACCCATTCTAGAAGCTTAGTTTGTGGTCGACTTTTGTCAAGAGAAGCAGCAGGGTGTACTCAAGCTGGGAGTATCAGTCATACCTTTCTTGAGTCATACCAAGGCCACAGAGAGATCCTTTCCAGGAACTCTTCTCCTGCAGCTCCTGTTGCAAGCCTTCTCCTGTCTCAGGCTCCCCAAGCTCCCCTGCCACAGCTCTGCATCTTCATGCTGCTCCAGTGCCAGCCATTGCCAACTCTGAAAATCACTTTTATTTCCTTGGTAGAGCTTTTAGCACTTACTGCATCTTTGCCCTAGCATGTACCAGCTTTTCAGGATGGCCTGATCTTCAAAATCAAACACGTTAACACTCTCTAAGTAATCACAATTACAGGTGTCCCCCTAGGGGGACGAAAATACAAAATACAGTACAAAATAGGATTCTCTTTTTGTCCTGTTTCCCCAGATTCCAACCTGTAATCTGGCTGATTCCAGTTCAGTGTTACATTCCAACACCAATTCATCGACACCAATTAGGTGTTCTACAGTTCAATTCAATTCTGACACTAACTACCTGAAGTTAACACAGACCTCATGGGTTAAGGGGCTTAGCCCCATAAGGCTAGTCCCACTTCCAATGCCAGTCAAAAGTCCTGGTTTTGCCTTTGCCACCCACACTTTTGTCTTACTTGGTTATGAATCTGGGGCTGCCCATAATCCCCTTAAGATTCAATAGTTTGCTAGGATAATTCAGAGCTCTCTGAAGCCACCACACTTATGATGGTTACAGTTTTAGCATAAAGAATACAACTCGAACAGCCAAATGAAAGAGAAAGGCGACGTCAGGAGGACCTTCTGTCTCTGCAGAGTTGAAGTGAACCATCCTCCTGGTACACAGTGTTGGTGCTGAGATAGTAGACAGGAGCTGAGATATTTTCCAAGAAAAAAGAACGCTGAGTGGTAAAATAGGATTAACTGGAAATGATTATCATTTTTGGTCCCAGATCCCTTTTCAAATTCAATGAATACTATGGACTCTTTGCCCAGAAATGCATACCCTTGCACATCTTTGGCACTAGGGTTAGATCCCTTGACTTAAAGCTCTTCCCTGAGGCATATGTATCATAATAATTACAGGATTCATTGTGTCCCTCATCCTTGAAGCTAGTCTATCCTATTCAGGCAATTTATACCTGCTGCTAGACAGGTAAGCATAATTTCCCATTGTCAATCCTTTTGGCAGCACTTTTGCTTGTTTCTGGCTGGGTTTGTTTGGTCCTGTCTTTTCTAGGTTCTGGCCTTCTGGCTTTGCATCACTTACTTTAATTCCTGGTCTGACTCTTGCACTGGACATTAGGACCTATTTTCCCAAGTATTTGAAAGTTAGCTTTCCTCAGTGGATTTTGGCTTGGGTGACCCTTTAGTTTTCACCACCCTGAATTGTCCCTGGTAGGTGTCCGACGGCACACCCAAAGGTGAAGCTCCCTGCTATCAGCAACAGTGAGACGTCATTACCATCTTTAGACATGAATTGTCAAGGAGTGGGAACTGTTCCTAAAGCTGATGAGAGGCCTCAGGCAGAAGCTGTGGCCCTGCATAGAGGAAAGCAACCACTACCCAAGTCAAACCTGATGTGGAGGGGTAAAGGGAATAAATGCCTCACACCTCTCGGAGCTCCTGTCAGTAGAAGGATTGACTGAACTCAACTGGAAGGCAGAGAGTGGGCAAGTGCCGATTATGCCATGCAAAGAGCAGTCTTCTGGGGGTACATGGGAGGGCAGAGAAGGGTGGAAAATGGATCCAGAAGGCTGACTGGAAAAATCCCAATTCCAAGTCATCTACCCTGACTCTCATGCTTGGCCACCATCATGGCCAGTGTAGCAGCAGGTCCCTTTTTGGGGGAATTTGGGGAGAAACTAGACATTAGATACTGTGGGAGGTTAGCGTGGGGCACAGTGGGGCAATACCTGATGCCTCCATGGAAGTTCTTAGTGGAATTTGGCATTACCCCCTATACTAAGGGATATTCTCCAGGAAAAAAAAAATGTTAATATTTGGTGTGCTCTCAGAAGGTAAAAGGGCATTTGCAGGGAAGTATACCATGGTATTAGGTTTCTTGAATGACCCATGAGACAAGTAAAGATAGCTTTAGGACTGTTCAGGAAGTGAGGGTTGCAGCTGCAGATGAGCACCCTAGAGCCCAGGAGGTGAAAGGCCTGGGACCTGAGAGGGGAAAGGTCAGGAGGCTGGACCAATGCAGTGTCCCTGGAGAGTCCAGGACTCACACTGTATAGTTTCCCAGAGTCTTGACGGTAATTGTGCGATTGTAAGTTTTTTGGTCCTAGGCTGCTCTCTGACTGGGTTTTCTTTTTCTTTTCGTTTTTATTTTATTTTATTTTATTTTGAATTTTTTTTCCTTCAACTTTTATTTGAAGTTCTATGGTACATGTACAGGATGTGCAGGTTTGTGACATAGGTAAACATGTGCCATGGTGGTTTGCTGCACAGATCAACCCATTACCTAGGCACTAAGTCCAGAATCTATTAGCTATTCTTCCTGAGACTCTCCCTTCCTGCCACCCAAGGACAGGCCCCAGTTTGTGCTGTTCCCCCCCATGTGTCCATGTGTTCTCATCCTTCAGCTCTCAAAGTGTTTCTCCCAACGTCACCTGGTAGGGAACATTTTGCCCAGAGCAAGGCAGACAGGATGGGACTTCTCCCTGAGGCTCACAGGCAGGTAGGACTGGCCAAGGACACAGTTCCCTTTCTGTGGTTTCTATGTGGTCTTTGTCTCTTATTTCCTGGATGACAGAGAGGGACTGTAACTAAGAAGACCTCTAAAGATTGACCTAGCCTTATTTTCTAGATAGGAGAGCTGAGATTCATGGAGATATAGCCTAAAATCAAAACTGAGTTGGTGACAAACTGAAATTTGAACTGGAGTGGCCTCTCCTGGCTCCCAGACCTGTACCTCACTTTGGCGAGGGGCTGCAGAGGGCATATGAGCCAGTCAAAGTGGTTCAGAGATGAAGGGGTGTGGGGCTTCAGTCAGGATGGTGGGAGAAATTGTAAAATTATAGGAAATAAACACAAACCCTCTTGGAAGGCCTGGGAATTTGCATAAAGTGTTTGGCTGAAGGCAGCTGAATTCTCTTAAAAGCTTAGGGCGTAGAGACATGGGAATGTAGAGTGGTTTATCTAAATAACTTGTTTACTCATGTGGTCCTAAAACTAACCTTTCATCATTCACGGGCAGGATGACACTCTTGGGGGAAGGTAACCAGGTTGATTACCCTCTAATGGTGTTGACTCAAAGCCATTGTCATTTAAAATGTGCTAAATAAATGCCGCAGTCAGCGAGTCGGGGCCATGGCTGCAACTCTTTATAGCACTCTTCTTGGAGTCTGTAAGTGGCCTGGATGCTCAGACAGACTGACAGGCATAATATCTCTGTCAGTGTATGTTGTTCATCCACTGTTGGGTCAAGGTCTGTGGGACAGACCCCTGAAAAGGGGAGGAGCTCAGAATAAGCAGCATTTTTAGGGACATCATAAGCCACAGAAAGTTATTCAAACAGTGTGAATTACGCTTGTGACCTACTCTCTTTGAATTTTACATATGAATAGGTTTGCACTGAGATGGAGGCACAGTCAGAATGTGGTCTGTAGCCATGAGATGGCATCAAAACAAAGGGCTGTGCAGAAGTCAGGACCTTGCTTTTGGCTTCAGGGGCTCAGAGCTCAACTCTTCTCACTAATGAGCTGACCACAGACGACTGAGATAGATGATGCAGGTGGGTTGTGGTAGTTTTAGGAAATGCCACTGGAAAAGGAATGGCAGTTCCACATCAGTTTCACTTCATCAAGAATTCCATCAAAGCTCTTCAGGGATGGGCACCTCTATGCCAGCTCTGTGCTATCTGGAGCTGAGATTTGAAATTGCTCGTGATCAAAAGCCTGGTTAGTTATGCTGTAACCCAAGGGAAAATCGAGCTGATAATGTAAAGGTCAGTACTCATAGCTTTTATTAAATAAAGGAGTTCTACCTTTTAATAACTTTTTAGCTCATTAGTATTCTGATATTATGGAAAGTAAGGCGTCTTCACAGCAGCTGAATTAATGATGTATCAATATTCGAGAACTTTAATTTTGAAACAGGGTAGGGAGAGGGCCTCTGCAATTCTATCTGGTTTGTTCCTCGCAATTCCTAGCCACTGGGGAAGGTTAAGCAGTGACTCAGAGAAGAGTATGTCCCCTCTAACCAGGCATCTGCAGGTGACAGGTTTCCAGTGATGGGATGAAGTGAAGGAGGTGTCCACAGGAGAGTCATCCTCAAATATCATCCAAGCCTGGTGTTATTTTGTTGACCAAACCCTAAGATAAACCACGTATGTTTTGTCCTTCTCTTGACCACCTCAACTGCTTAAAATCCATCTTCTTATAAGTCTATATTTTAACCCAAATGCCACTCCTCCTTTCCATCAATATTTTCCAAACCCCAATGTCAAAAGCTCTTAGGGACTATGATTGGCATTTGAATTCCTGTGACTCAAATTTTCTGTGCTCCTCACGGTGTTCAGCTGGGCCTGCAATTTATATTTCCTACATCTACCTGTCTTGTGCTTCCCAAGCAGACTATGTTTCTGAAGAGCAGAGCCTGCATTTTATGTTGCTGTGCATCTCTCAGAGTCATTCCCTATACCTACTTGGTGTTCAATAAATATTAGAGAATAAATGGTACTTTTTAGACCCAACTCTGCATGCTCAAAGGAATTGTTTTATGCACAAAGTTAAGAAATAAAAAGCCAAACTCCAGCAAAATCACTTCCTTTTGCATTCTTCATTTTGATGAGGTCTCTAAGGTGTGGTTTTCTAGATTCTTTATGCACCTAATATACTCCAAATTACCTTATATTTCTGTTTTATCTAAAAATAGGAGGTGACATGTAAGGATACAGACCCTGGGTCACCTAGAGTCATATGCCAAAATCTGTCAGAGTAATCTCAAAGACAGATCACACCAGAACATTTTATTAAAGGCATTTACCTTGCACCAGGTAATTAGGCACTATAAAGTTAATTCATACTGGAAAGAAGCAACAGGAATTTTGGGTGTGTTGAATGTAATTCAGCCAATTGAGACAATGATGATTAGGATTACTCTGGGAGAAACTACTGTATATCATTCTGGTCCAGGCACTATTTGGAGGTCATTGAACAGATGCCATTTGAGATACTGCTATACACTAGGAAAGCAGGAAAGGGAGACAACAGCAGAAGATTTTAAATGATTCATATTCTGTGTCCAAGGTATTTAAACCTATAAACTCTTCAACTGCCCTCATTGCAGGGGCATTCAAAGTCAATCCGTTGAACCTTCAACCTGAACTGAAATTAACCTACAGTTTACTTTTATGCAGTAAGTAGATAAATGATAATAGTTGAGGATATGTCCCCCTCTAAAAGATTTTTTTTTTTTTTTTTTAAATGAGGGCTGACCCATTTCTCTCTCACAGTCATTAGTCACCTGAGTTACTTTAGGGCAGTTGGCTACTCAGAATCAGCTCACAGGAATCCAGCTTTCAGCAAGCCACAGCCAAATCCTGCTCTTAGGCTTCTTTGCTGAAAAAGACCATTACCACATTACCACAATCCCACCTAGAGAAATTCTGCCCTTTACTTCCTCACCAGGCTCTATTTCCGCCTATAAAATCAAATTTGACTAATTGCTAAGTCCACCTAAACTGTCTTACACAGAGGAATGTTTTATTGTTATACATAATATATATGTGTATATGAACACACACACACAATTTGTAAAGATGCAGCAAGCAGCAGAATCCTGGGGGTCAAGTGCACCCATTTCTCTCACAAGGCAGTCTTTCTATGAAAGTCTTTGAGATTGTCCGGCTTTTATAGGATGTCATAATCTCAGCTTTCTCTTTCTCAAAAGTTGCAAAGACAGAAGAAAAATGCTCAGTTTCTGAGACCAACAAGTGTGTCTATCTAATTCACAACTGTAGCCTCCAAATCTGGTACACAGTAGATGTGAAATACTCCTTGGGTCATGCCCATAGACTACTAAGTGCTCTATAATAGTCAATGAAGATGATACATTTAAGATTTAATCTAATAAATACATGTAAATTTGTTAAATGACCAAATGAGTCCTGACTGCCTACACTATTGCTTTCTTCTGGATGCTGGCCCAAATGGGAATGAATGTGGTTAGAAGGGAGTGTTAGGTCTTAATTAGGTAGTTCCATTGGGAAGCATTCACCTGACTCAAGGCAATGGAGCAGGATGCAAATAGAGGTAGCTGGGCAGGCTTACCATGAAGCCAATCAAGCTTAAGCTTCAAGGCTTCTTATTGCCCTTCCAAGACTCTGTGAGCGGCCTTGGTGATTCTGTATTCCCCACCTTGCATTCCTTTAAAAAAATGTTTTGTTGACACATCCGTCAGTACCCATAGTTACTCTGTGTGTGTGTGTGTGTGTGTGTGCGCGCGCGCGTGTCTGTGGTGTGAAGACACTTAAAATATGCTGTCATCAAATTTTAGGTAAACAGCACAGTGTTACTAACTATAGTTACTATGCTGTAGAGTAGATCCCCAGAACTTATTCATCTTATAACTGAAAATTTGTGCTCTTTGATCAACATCTCCCTAATCCCACTACTCCTCACCCCTCAGCCCCTGGTAACCACCATTCCACTCTTTGCTTCAGTGAGTTTGACTTTATTAGATTCCACACATGAGTGAGATCATGTAGTAATTTGTCTTTCTATGCCTGGTTATTTCACTTAGCACAATGTCTTCCAGGTTCATTCAGGTTGTTGCAATTGGCAGAATTTCCTTCTTTTTAAAGGCTAAATAATATTCCAATGGGTTTGTGTATACATTCATGCACCGCTCAACAATGGGGAAATGCTCTGAGCAATGTGCTTTTAGGTAAATTCATTATGTGAACATCACAGAACATACTTACACAAACCTAGATGGCATTGCTTACTACATACTTAGGCTCTATGGTATAGCTTATTGCTCCTAAGTTTCAAACTTGTATGGCATGTTAATATGCTGAATACTATAAGCAATAGTATCACAATGGTAAGTATTTATGTATTTAAATGCATCTAAACATAGACAAAGTACAGTACAAGTACAATATACAAGAAAAAGTTAGTACACCTGTATTACCATGAATGAAGCTTGCAGGACTGGAAATTGCTGTGGGTGAGTCAGTGTGTCAGTGAGCGAATAGAGAGTGAATATGAAGGCCTAGGACATTAGTGTACACTACTGTAGAGTTCATAAACACTTTATACTCAGGCTACACTAAATTTATAAGCAATTTTTTTCTTCAATAAATTAACCTTAGCTCACTGTAACATTTTAATTTTATAAACATTTAAAGTTTTTAACCATTTGATTCTTTTGTAATACTACTTGGCATAAAACACAAACATATTGTATGGCTGTACAAAAATAATTTCTTTCTTTTATTTCTTTGTATCTTTCTTCTATAAGCTCTTTACTATTTAATATATATTTTTTTAAGTAGAGATGGGGTTTCACCATTTTTTCCAGGCTGGTCTTGAACTCCTGACCTCAGGTGATCCACCAGCCTTGGCCTCCCAAAGTGCTGGGATTACAGGCATGAGCCACCATGCCCGGCCAAAAAAAGTTATATTTTTACTTTTTAAATGTTTTTCTTAACAACGAAGAGACAAAACACACATATTAGCCTAGACCTGCGTAGGGTCAGGATCATCAATGTGACTGTCTTCAGTCTCCATATCTTGTCCCATTAGAAGATCTTCAGGAACAATAACACACGTGGAATTGTCATCTCCTAAGATAACAATGCCTTTGTCTGGATACCTCGTGAAGGACCTGCCTGAAGCTCTTCTTGAAGAGGTGTCACTCTTTTCAGAAATATGTCCATAGTGGCTTGCTTGGTTTAGTTCTTTTTTTCGTTGTAGATTTGCTTGTAACCATATAATGCACCATGAACATTCCTCTCTATTAATGAAAACCTTTCAGTGTGAGGGTCCATGCTTTCAAAGTTTTTAAGGAGCTTGTTGAGGTCTGCAAAAGCTTCTGCTAAACCATTCACTGTGAATTTTCGTGGGGGTTCTTCTTTTTCTTCTCCCACAATTTCCTTTTACTTGTTTCTCCTTTAACTATGTGTTCCTGCTCCATTATAATATTATGTGGTTTGTCATTGACCAAGATGTTATGTGGTTCATGACTATACCGAAATTTTTTATCCATTTATCTGTTGAAGGACACTTAAGTTGTTTCCATATCTTGGCTATTGAGATCAATGCTGCAATAAACATGAAGATATATTATAGATATCTCTTTGAGATACTGATTTCATTTCCTTTCGATATTTAGCCAAAAGTGTATAACCCAAAGTGAGGTGGCTGGATTACATAGTAGCTCTATTTTTAATTTTGGAGGAAAACCCATGCTGTTTTCCATAATAGTGGAATTTATGGAATTGGCAATAGTGGAATTGCCAATAGTGTGCAAGTGTTCCCTTTTCTCCACACCATCACCAACCTTTGTTATGTTTTTTCTCTTTAGTAATAGCCATTCTAAGAGGTGTGAGGTGATATCTCATCGTGGTTTTGATTTGAATTTCCCTAGTGATTAGTGATGTTGAGCACCTTTCCATATACCTGTTGGCTACTTGTATGTCTTCTTTGAAAAGTTGTCTATTCAGGTTTTTTCCCCATTTTTTAATTAGGCTATTTGATTTTTGCACTGAATTGTGTGGGTACCTTATATATTTTGGATTTTAATCAAACCTTTATCATATACATGGTTTGAAAATGCTTTCTCCCATTTTGTAAGTTGCCCTTTCATTTTCATTGTTTTCTTTGTTGTGCAGAAACTTTTTAGTTTGGTGTAGTCCCACTTGTTTATTTTTGCTTCTGTTGCCTATGCTTTTAGTGTCATGTCTACATAATCATTGCCAAGATCAATGTGAAGGAGTTTTCTAGTTTTCTTTTAGGAGAAACTGTAAAACTCCTAAAAGAAACTTTAATGCATTTTGATGCAATATAAGGCTCCAATTTCATTCTTTTGCATGTGACTATCCAGATTTCCCAACATCATTTATTGAAGATACTATTCTTTCCCTATTGTGTACTTTTGAAGACTTTCAGGATTAGTTGACTGTATATGAGAAGATATATTTCTGGGCTCCTATTCTGTTCCATTAGTCTATATGTCTATTTTTATGCCAGTGCTATGCTGTTTTGATAACTGTACCTTTGTAATATAGTTTGAAATCCCAGCCAGTATCATGCTGCTATGATAACTATACCTTTGAAATATAGTTTGAAATCAGTGTGATGACTCCATCTTAGTTCCTTTTTCTTTTTTTCTTTTTGAGACAGGGTCTCTGTCTGTCACCCAGGCTGGATTGCAGCAGTGTGATCACAGCTCACTGCAGTCTCTGACTTCCTAGGCTTCCACAGTCTCACTAATGACTATGACAGAGAAGTGGGTCAGCCCTCATTTTAAAAAAAAATTCTTTTAGAGGGGGACATATCCTCAACTATTATCATTTATTTACTTACTGCATAAAAGTAAAGTGTAGGTTAATTTGAGTTCAGGTTGAAGATTCAACAGATTGACTTTGAATGCCCCTGCAATGAGGGCAGGTTGAAGAGTTTATAGGTTTAAATACCTTGGACACAGAATATGAATCATTTAAAATCTTCCAACCTCAGCCTCCTGAGTACCTGGGACTACAGATGCATGCCACCATGCCCAGCTAATTTTTGTATTTTTTGTAGAAACAGGGTTTCAATATGTTGCCCAGCCTGGTCTTGAACTCTTAGGCTCAAGCAATCCACCCGCCTTGGCCTCCCAAAGTACTGGGATTACATGCGTAGGCCCCTGTGCCCAACCCCATCTTAGTTCTTTTCGCTCAATATTGCTTTGGTTATGAGGGGTCCTTTGTAGTTTCATACAATTTTAGGATTGTTTTACTATTAATGTGAAAAATGTCATTGGAATTTTAATAGTTATTACGTTGAATCAATCTGTAGATTGCTTTGGGAGACACAGATATTTTCACAATATTAATTCTTTCAATTCATGCACACAGGATATTGTTCTATTTATTTGTGTCTTCTTCAATTTTAATTTAATTTAATTTTTTTAGAGATGAGGTCCCACTATGTTACCCAGGCTGGTCTTGAACTCCTGGGCCCAAGCAATCTTCTTGTGGCCTCCCAAAGTGCTGGGATTACAGGTGTGAGTCACTGTGCCTAGCCTCTTCAGTTCTTTCCTGATTGCTTACAGTTATCAGTGTTCAGATCTTTTACCTTATTAGTTACATTTATTTCTAAGTATTTTTTTTTTGATGTTGCTGTAAATGAGCTTGTTTTCTTAATTTTGGGGGGATTGTTCATTATTAATATAGAAACATGCTACTGATTTTTGCATGCTGATTTTGTATCCTGCAACTTTACTGAATTTGTTTATTAGCTCTAACAGTTTTTGGTGGAGTATTTGAGGTTTTCTATACATAAGATAATGTCATCTGCAAACAGACAATATAACTTCTTTCTAAATTTGGGTACTTTTTTTTTTTTTTTTCATTTTCTTGCCTGTTTGCCCCAGCACGGACTTCTTGTGGTATGTTGAATAGAAGAGTCAAGAGTAGGCACACATGCCTTATTTATGATCTTAGAGGAAAAGCTTTTTTTTTTTTGCAGTTTTCCTCTGGGATACCTCACATGTTATTCTCTTTGATTCCTCAGCCTATGTACACTATTAGACTGGTGAGTTTCTTCCCAGCCACTCTTTAGGTCTTTTCAGATCCTCCAAATCTATATTTTCACCCTCTCCCTGCCCTTACTAATTTTCTTTCAGAGTAGCAGCCTGCTCATTTCTACTCTACCAATTATCATACATATTTGGCCTAGAGTTTGATATGGTTTGGCTCTGTGTCCCCACCCAAATCTCATCTGGAATTGTAATCCCCATGTGTCAGGAGGTGGCCTGGTGGGGGGTGATTGGATCATGGGGGTGGATTTCTCCCTTGTTGTTCTCATGATAGTGAATGAGTTCTTCTGAGGTCTGATTGGTTAAAAGTGTGCGGCATTTTCCCCTTCTCTCTCTCTCCTAATTTGCCATGGTAAATTGTGCTTGCTTCCTGTTTGCCTTCTGCCAAGATTGTAAATTTCCTGAGGCCCCCTACCTGTGCTTCCTCTACAGTCTGTGGAACTGTGAGTCAATTAAACCTATTTTCTTCATAAATTACCCAGTCTCAGGTAGTACTTAATAGCAGTGTGAGAACACACTAATACAGAGTTATATGCCTCCTTATCTGTTTAATATCTATCTCTCCCATAAGCTGTAAGGTTGGTGAAAGTAGAGATTACCTGTTTTATTTACCCACATTGTCCATGGTAGACTCAGTGCCTGGCACATAGGATGTGCATATTGAATATCTAATGAATAAATGAACAGATACTTCCATGGCACTGAGTGAAATCACATTGCATTATGGTTTAGTTTGCTTTTGTTTATTTTGCATGTTTTTACTTTATTATTTTTTTCATTATACATTCCTGCTCTTAGAAGGCAGGAACCATGTGTTTGTTATCATTTGTGTCAGACATATAGATAAGTGCTTAAAGATGTAACAATTTAAAAAACCCTTTTATGCTCTCCCAGTGCTATTGCAGTACATATGCTGTGATTTTGCCAACTATTTGCTCTGAGGTATCTAGGACCTACTTTGGCATGGATGGTTTATTTTCCACTTTAGTAGCTGAGCTAGGGAAAGAATCTATGAGCTCCTGCTACTCTTTGTATTTCCTTCCCTGTCCTTGTTGGTGAGGAAGCAAGAAATTAACGTTTATTTTGTTGGTAGCTCTAAACAGCACCTAATACACTGAAGCTGTGATCCTCAGATTATGCATAGGAGACTCCTGAGGAAGCTTCCAACACCTGGGCCTCACACCAGTGTGATTACAGCATGATCTAGGTGGTGGGTCCACCACCGAGGTGTTTTGAGTTCTCCCAGGTGATTCTAATGTGCAGCCAGGAATGAGACGATTGCCTTGGAGAAACAAACATGGCTGTGGCATCTTCTGGAGATGTTTTTGTAGAGTCTCTGCTGAAACTGGTCTAATTTTTCTGTTACAAACTCAAGTAGAGAAGCTTTGCTCCCAGGCTATGATCCATTTTTGTAATACACAAATGTGGAAGGAATAACCCCCTAAAGTCCCTGTGGCTTGCAAAACTTTGAAAGAGAAATAGAGCTTGGGGCCTGGAGTTTCTCCTTTGATTCCCCATACTCTTGCTCTAGTCAGCAGAGCAGGCAGGATTAAATGAGGTCTGCAGCCTGTGGGGCCAAGGTGGTTTGGAACTTGATTATTTGGGGAGTCAGAATATTTACAATGGAATTGTCACCAGGTGAAACAGAAGTGACATTTATCTAGCCTTAGGCCTTTCAAGCTAGGATTCTAGGTTGTCGTTCAATTTGCAATCAGAAGGCCTAGGTTCGATTCTCAATACTTACCATATGTGTGATTCTGGGCAAGTCACTTAATTCTCTGAGCCTCAAAATCTTTATTTGCCAAATGGGAAGAATGGTATCTGCGTCACTAGATTTTCTTGTGAGGATTAAATGAATAATGTTTGTAAAATGACTGTACTGAGTACATAGCAAATACTCAACAAATGGTATCTACTGGTAATAATAAAAGCAAATACAAGCTCTCTGAATACTTTACATGGCTAGGTTGTAGAGTCTGTGACAGCAGGAATAATTTTATTGGTGTTTCTATACCCAATCCCTGCTGTATATCCTAATAACATGTGTGGAACTGAATTGTTTCTTAAAAATTGTTTTGTAATAGATGTAAAAAGTGTTTAGATCAAGGTTCTCCAATTTTCAGCCTGTGGTGGCTTTGAATGCGGCCCAACACAAATTTGTAAACTTTTTAAAAACATTATGAGGTTTTTTTTGTGATTTTTTTTTTTAAGCTCATCAGCTATCATTCTGGCCCAGGACAATTCTTCTTCTTCCAATGTGGCCCAGGGAAGCCTTTAAAGATTGGACACCCCTTGTTTAGATGAAGTGTTCCTACACATTGGCATAATGTGAATCCAACCAGTCTGTTTTATAAAGTTAGGCAAATCTTTCTAATTAGAAGGTATACCTTAATTTTGCCTGGTAGAAGGCAAGTGTGATGCATATAGGGTTGTCTTCACAAAACGAACTTCCCATGACTTTCTTGATTACACAGACATTTGGAGTCTTTGTGATGAGTTTAGCTTTAAGTCTCTGGCCAAGGACAGCCTATGTGTGGCTGAGTAGGGCACTGTTGAGTCAATGATTTTCACCTGGCTGAACATTAAGTCACCTGAGAAGCTTTTAAAAATCCTGACGTCCAGGCTGCAGATTCTTTGAGGATGAGACTCAGATATGTGTCTAACTGAATGGTAGGGGCTGCAAATCTGAATACAATGCTGCATTTCCTAGATTCCCTTATGTTTTGGTTTTACAAATGACCCAGCTTTCTCCTAGCTGATACACTCATGCAAGATTAGAATAAGGAAGTGAACATTGTGAGGCAAATATAGTTGTTGAGGTGCTTTAAAAAAATTCTATAGCATCTGTAGCAGAGCGCCTAGTGTCTGGTCTCAGCTTTGTGGGTATTGAGAAGCAAATATTAATATTTAATTTCTGATAAGGAGCATGCCAGAAGTAGGCAATTTTGGAGATAATTGGTGGCTTGTTGATCCCGGCTTCCTGATCACAGCATAGGCAGCAGTTGTCTAGGTGGGCAAGTTCTGCATTGTTCTGAGAGTCACTCCTGGGAGCTCAGCTCAATTATGCTAGTTTTTTTTATACGTCACCTAATAGTAAATTCTAAGTTCCTTTATACTAAAACTTGCCAGAATGAGTTCTGCTGTGTGCCTTGAACCTGGAGTAATCACTGCTAGAAGTGATTATAGGCAACAAACATTCAGGGATGGAAATCTGGGGTGGATTCCATGGCTTAGCTGGGTTTAAAGGCCCCTGGGTTCCAGTAACTGGTAGAGGAGGGGCTACTGGTAGATCATAACCAGGAGAAACAAAACTTTAAGTTACATAAGTTCCAGGGTAATCTGGAAAAAGTGTCTATTGGACTCATGGCTCTCATGGACTGAGTGACTATATAGTTGGAGTAGCAATACCTGGACCATGGGGATGTGCTGGCTGCTTAGAACAGCATTTGAAAACTTAAAAAGACTTGGAGTTTCAAATTTTTATTTTGAGGTTTAGTCTGAGAACTAGTGAGTTTCTTCTGCCCTAAAATAATCTCTTATCCCTTGTTGTTGCAGAGTTTGTATAATCAAAATCATCTGCAGTGTCTGTTGTGTGTGTATTAGGGGAGGGAGTTGGGGGGTATATTAATTACAACACAGTTGGAGCTCACAGCCTCACCAGATCACCTATGAAAATTAATTGTTTATGAGAAGGAGTAGGAACCTAAAATTGGGAATTACCACATTTGGGAGGATTTGGAGAACCCCGAATCTCTCAATCCTACTGAGTCTCCCTTGTACCAGAAGCCTATGTTTCCTATATCTTGGGCTCTACAAATGCCCTCTTTCACCAAGCAGACACAAGCCCTTGCGACAGGGAAGGTGGCATGGACACAGGGAGGGAGGTGCTTCCATTCTGCTGCTGCCAATTATGGCAGAGGCAGTGTGGTACTGAACCAGCATTTGTGGTGCAGCTCCCTGATTCCTTGGCTTGCTGTCTGACGTGACAGAGGCTCTCTCGGAGGGTAAATTCTGATGGGTAGTTTTAAAAGTTGTTCTTGAAATCTCAACCTTGAGCCTGCTCTTTTGGCATTTCTGCCAGCCACCTAATTACACAAAATCATTTTTTTTTTCCGTCTCAAATAGCTAGAGTAGATTCTGTCTTCTGCAACTGAACCCAGATACAGAGGGATAACAAATTAATTCATCATCAGCTTTTAACATTCCAGCTCAGATTACATGATTAAAGTCCTTTAAGGGCCTTAAAGGATCCATTTTCTAGCCCCTAGAGAAATAGCTTCTCACAACCATAAGAGAAAGGCGGATAGGTTCTGCTTGAATCCCACCAGGGATAAGTTTTTTAGGCAACTTATTCCATTTTGAACAAATTCCAACTATTAAAGAAATTAGACTTGTCTGAAACCTATTTGTAACTTGAGCCCATTGATTTAAATTTCATGTTAGCACATTGCTTTAGCTTTCTGCTTAGCTAAAAACTCAAATTCCTCCACCTGATCCTTGTGTAACATGCTTCCCAGATTCCTTAACGCCGTGTACAAACTAGAGACAGAGGTGACGGGGAGAGAAGAGTTAGTTATTCTTGGTGGGGATTGTGTAAGTTGTCTGCATGTGCAGAATGTGCTGGTATAAATCTTCACGCAGAAAAGCAAAGCCAAAAGAGGGCTGGTTGAAGTATGTAATTGAAAACCTTCTTATTTAAAAGCAGTCCCGGTACCTACCAGCTCATGTTTATTTCTATGTTTCCAGCCTCCCTGGAACATTTTCTTCTCACAATAATTTATCCTTCAACTACCTGCTCATCTTTGTGTGTAAATGAATAATTCTTGGGTCATATATTACGATGATAGCATGAATTTTATTTTGTCCAATGAGTTGTCACCCACACTGAAAAAGAGACAGGAAAGGGGAATAAAAATTAAAAGCAAATCTTAAGAGGGGATTAAACCACATCCCCGTTATTTTTATTTCTCAAACTATCACTATCATCAAAAATAGTTGTTTATATGTTTATTTTCTGTCTTCCTCCATCAGAATGTAAATTCTAAGAGGGCAAATACTTTGTTTTAATCCTCATTGTATCCTTGAAGCCTGGTCCATTTTGTCCTCTGTTTAAACAGCGTAGATTCTAAATATATATACATATATATATATATCTCTCAATTTAGTGGATAAATGAATGGTTGCAGACACAATGATGAAAAGAGGGAGGTAAAGGAGCAGAAGGGAGATTGTGTTAGTTTTCTACTGTGGCAATAATGAATTACCACAAATGTAGTCACTTAAAACAACACCTATTATCTTACAGTTTGCATGGGTCAGGAATCTGGGCACTGCTTGACTAGTCCCTCTGCAGGGGTCTCCCCAGACTGTGTTCTCATCTGTAGGCTCATCTGAGAAAATATCCACTTCTGAGCTCACTCAGGTTGTTGGCAGGAGTCACTTCCTTGCAGTGTGACTAAAGGCCTCAGCTTCTTAACCTGTTACTGACTGGAGGCTATTCTCTGCCACGTGGTCCTCCCACAGGCAAGTCACACATGGCTGTTTGCATATTCTAGTAGGCTAAGACAGTCTTTTATAGTGTAACGTAATCAAGAAAGTGACATCCTGTTACCTTGGCAGTATTTTGTTGTTGAGAAGCAAGGCACAGATTCTGCCCCAACTCAAGGGAGGGGATTGTACAAAGGTGTGACTCGCTGTGGGCACCTTAGGGCATATCTGCCATAGGAATTCAGGAAGGAATATAAACGATCGGGGAGTGAGAGATGTGGAATTTTGTTTTTCAAGCATTTCTTCTTCTTATGAAATTTATCCTCTACTTCAAAATCAGAATATCCTACAGCTCACAGATTCAGGTTAGGAAGCCCCCAGTCCTAGGCAGTTTAGAAATTCTCAAGGTCTGGAATTGGTGGCTTGCTTAATGATTCACATTGTTTGACATCTCTCTCTGAATTTTATTTTCTCTCTAGTGAAGAGGAAATTTCAAGGAGAGAGTTAGATGGGACTTGGGTCCCTTACTTCTTAAGAAGTAGAAGAGTTTTTGTTAACAAAATGGGTAAAAAAAATTTTCTGTTTTTTGAAGATGGGTAAAATTTTAATCTGAGAACTTAGAGAATCCAGCAGGCTTGCCTGCAAAACCCGTGGGTATATAGCTAAAAGGGTAGATTATATATACATATTCGAGAATCACAAGAAAAACAACAGAACAGATTGACCATACTTGTATCAGAGGAACCTGTGAAAGACCTAACATATTCAGTTGAATCTAAGACATCATCAGTTGTTAGGCATGCCATAATTTATATGCCACTAAGGAATAAAAAGCAAAGTGCTGGAAATTTAACAATGACAAGTCACTGGTTAGAAGACACATCACTATTTTAGACATATTAGTACAAAAAATGTGTGTCTTAGAATTGAAGACTACAATTGGGTTTTCAGAGCAAACGTATCTAGAGTTGGTATTGCCACAAGGAAACCCTGATTCTCAGCTAAGTTGAGGTCTAGAAGACCTAGAAATATGACACTTATTACTCTGCTGTCACTAGAAAAATAAAACATTAGAGATGGCAATGTCTTCAGGACCAGCCTCCCTCCTAGGAAAGGGACACATGGTCTTCCAGCCTCCGCCTAAAAATTCTGAGAGTTGAGGAACTCACTTCCTTACACAATATCCTGTTTCATTTTGGGGTATATTTTATCAGGTAATGGGATCCCAGTTGAACCCTAAACCATGCTTATATAGATTTGACTGTGTACGTAAATATATTAATGGTTAATAGAGTAGGTGTCACCTGTGGAATGATAAAATGAGAGTCCTGTAGACCCTTACCCTGGGAGGGAGACGACTTTAGGCTGACAAGATGTGCCAACGACAGTGCCTCAGTTTATTCTTTCTTTAATTCAGTGAGAGTTCCTACTATGTGCCAAGGTCTAAATCAATGAGAGACACAAGTTCTCAGTGTCCACTCCTCACAGCTCCCCGCTCCTCCACCTCCAGGGTGGAAAACACAGAAGCAGTGCTCTCATTGGACAGTTTTGGCTTGGGCGCCTGCATGTGGTCCCGTCAGCCACCCCCAGTGTGGCTGTGACATAGTACAGACGCTGTCACTGATCTTTCCCTCCTGTGGGACCATCACACAGCAGGTGTTTAGGTCCTTCTGTGCACTACATTGCTGGTTGTCAGCTGGAGATGGGATGCACCATGACACTGCTTTGCCTTGGACCTCAAAGAACCAGATTGAGAGTGAGTGCAGAGGAAGTGAAAAATAATTATGTAACAGATTATCTTTATTAATCATAGCAGAAACACCCTTGAAGAATTGCCCCCAAATAGTTGGGGATTATTTTAGTAGAGTAGGACCTTCCTTGAGGTTTCCATCACAGAAATCTGAGGGACAGAGCCAGTTACACATTATTTGCCAAAGCCTAATGAATCCTGCTTTGACCATCAGTGAAGAAATCTATGGAGAAACACAATTACATTTTTACCAGATGTACTTATGATAAACTGCACCATTACAGTGGTTCTTTTCATTAATAAAAAATTAACATTTTATTTAAACTCTAGTAATACAGTAATAAAGTACTAATGTGTTTTATGTATTCATATTTGTGCATAATCTCATTCTTCTCTGGCATAATTAATGAGAAAATATTCAAACCTTTAAAAAAAATTATACTTTAAGCTCTGGGGTACATGTGCCGAACATGCAGGTTTGTTACATAGGTATACACATGCCACAGTGGTGTGCTGCACACATCAACCCATCATTAGGATTTTCTCCTAATGCTATCCTTCCCTTAGTCCTCACCCCTGACAGGCCCTGGTGTGTGATGTTCCCCTCCCTGTGTCCATGTGTTCTCATTGTTCAGCTCCCACTTATGAGTGAGAACATGCGGTGTTTGGTTTTCTGTTCTTGTGTTAGTTTGCTGTGCAAAGGACATAAACTCATCCTTTTTTTTTTTTTTTTTAATGGCTGGATAGTATTCCATGGTGTATATGTGTCACATTTTCTTTATCTAGTCTATCATTGATGGGCATTTGGGTTGGTTCCAAGTCTTTGCTACTGTGAACAGTGCCACAATAAACATAAGTGTGTATGTGTCTTCATAGTAGAATGATACATAATCCTTTGAGTATATACCCAGTAATGGGATTGCTGGGTCAAATGCTATTTCTAGTTCTAGATCCTTGAGGAATTGCCACACTGTCTTCCAGAATGGTTGAACTAATTAACACTCCCACCAATAGTGTAAAAGCATTCCTATTTCTCCATATCCTCTCCAACATATGTTGTTCCCTGACTTTTTAATGATCACCATTCTAACTGGTGTGAGATGGTATCTCATTGTGACCTTGATTTGCATTTCTCTAATGAACAGTGATGATGAGCTTTTTTTCTTATGTTTATTGGCTGCATAAATGTCTTCTTTTGAGAAGTGTCGGTTCGTATCCTTTGCTCACTTTTGATGGGGTTGTTTTTTTCTTGCAAATTTGTTTAAGATCCTTGTAGCTTCTGGATGTTAGCCCTTTGTTAGATGGATAGATTGCAAACATGTTCTCTCATTCTGTAGGTTGCCTGTTCACTCTGATGATAGTTTCTTTTGCTGTGCAGAAACTCTTTAGTTTAATTACATCCCATGTGTCTATTTTGATTTTGCTGCCATTGCTTTTGGTGTTTTAGTCATGAAGTCTTTGCCCATGCCTATGTCTTGAATGGTATTGCCTAGGTTTTCTTCTAGGGTTTTTTAAGGTTTTAGGTCTTATGTTTAAGTCTTTAATCCATCTTGATTTAATTTTTGTATAAAGTGTAAGGAAGGGATCCAGTTTCAGCTTTCTGCATATGGCTAGCCAGTTTTTCCAACACTGTTTATTAAATAGGGAATGCTTGTTTTTGTCAGGTTTGTTAAAGATTAGATGGTTGTAGATGTGTGGTGTTATTTCTGAGGCCTTTGTTCTCTTCCACTGGTCTATATATCTGTTTTGGTACCGGTACCATGCTGTTTTGGTTAATGTAGCCTTTGTAGTACAGTTTGAAGTCAGGTAGTGTGATGCCTCCTGCTTTGTTCTTTTTGCTTAGGATTGTCTTGTCTATGCTGGATCTTTTTTGGTTCCATATGAAATTTAAAGTAGTTTTTTCCAATTCTGTTAAGAAAGTCAGTGTTCACTTGACAGGGATAGCATTGGATCTTTAAATTTCTTTGAGCAGTATGGCCATTTTCATGATATTGATTCTTCCTATCCATGAGCATGGAATGTTTTTCCATTTGTTTGTGCCCTCTCTTACTCCTTGAGTGGTGGTTAGTAGTTCTCCTTGAAGAGGTCCTTCACATCCCCTGTAAGTTGCATTCCTAGGTATTTTATTCTCTTTGTAGCAATTGTGAATGGGAGTTCACTCATGATTTGGCTCTCTGTTTGTCTATTATTGGTGTATAGGAATGCTTGTGACTTTTGTACATTGATTTTGCATCTTGAGACATTGCTAAAGTAGCTTATCAGCTTAAGGAAATTTTGGGCTGAGAAGATGGGATTTTCTTTCTTCTTCTTCTTCTTCTTCTTTTTTTTTTTGCTTTCCATTTGCTTGGTAAATACTCCTCCATCCCTTTATTTTGAGCCTATGTGTGTCTTTGCATGTGAGATGGGTCTCCTG
>NW_012112919.1:5620993-5661635 GCF_000951035.1 Colobus angolensis palliatus | reverse complement strand
TTTTTTTTTTTTTGCTTTCCATTTGCTTGGTAAATACTCCTCCATCCCTTTATTTTGAGCCTATGTGTGTCTTTGCATGTGAGATGGGTCTCCTGGATACAGCACACTGATGGGTCTTGACTATCCAATTTGCCAATCTGTGTCTTTTAATTGGGGCATTTAGCCAGTTTATATTTAAGGTTAATATTGTTATGTGTGAATTTGATCTTGCCATTATGATGTTAGCTGGTTACTTTGCCCATAAGTTGATGTGGTTTCTTCATATTGTTGATGGTCATTGCAATTTGGTATGTTTTTGCAGTGGCTGGTACTGGTTGTTTCTTTCCATGTTTAGTGCTTCTTTCAGGAGCTCTTATAAGGCAAGGCTAGTAGTGACAAAATCTCTCAGCATTTGTTTGTCTGAAAAGGATTTTATTTCTTTTTTGCTTGTGAAGCTTAGTTTGGCTGGATATGAAATTTCTGGATTGAAAATTCTTTTGTTTAAGTATATTGAATATTGCCCCCACCCTTTTCTGGCTTGTAGGGTTTCTGCTGAGATATCTGTTATTAGTCTGATGGGCTTCCCTTTGTGGGTAACCCATCCTTTCTCTCTGGCTGCCCTTAACATTTTTTCCTTCATTTTTCCTTGGGTTGCACCCACTGTCCAACCAGTCCCAGTGAGATGAACTTGATACTTCAGTTGGAAATGCAGAAATCACCTGCCTTCTGTGTCAATCTTGCTGGGAGCTGCAGACCGGAGATGTTCCTATTCAACCATCTTGCCAGCCATCTAATATTCAACCTCTTAAGAGAGATCTATGAATAGATGTCTATGCCTAAATTAGATTCTAGGAATGTGTAGGTAGACTTTTTCCAAAGTCTGTGCCAATGACTTGTTGATGGTCATTTAAAAAGCCGAATGAAAAGGAAACTATTTTCTTTTGAAGATGAAAGTCATCTTTGTGTATCATAGGTGAAGTTAGAGATACGGATAGGACAAGAACAATTTCCAAATTCATTTCAGTGCTCAATTGTTATAGCATGTTTTCTGACTAATGCTTTTCCAGGTTGATTTATATTGCTTATTGGCATCCCATAATTTTATTAATCATAAAACATTGTTACTCTTCTCATTTTTAATTTTCCTTTCCTTTCTTCATCATTCTCTGTCTTGGTATTGTGGCATTTCATTTTAGAGAAATAGTGTATTTTATTTATTCCACATTGTTATGTTAATGTTTTTCTTTCAATGTTGCTATCCTGTACTTCTCCCTGTCCCTCGTGAACTACTTCTATAGAATCTTCTATGAATCTATATTCTTAATAAACTCTGTGATCTGCCTTCTTTTATCTGAGTTTAGACCCTCATCATCCTATACCACAATGATCGCAGTATCCTACCTCTCTTCACTCCACCCTCTTCTGTCTCCCAGAATACTCCTGACAGTATGTCATTTGCTTGCCACTCTTCAATGGCTTCTCATTTTGTTTTGATGAAAGTCTAATTGCCTTCCGGTGACATGAAGCCCATCCTACAGACAGGTGACTGCTTCTCCTGCAACTCCCTCAAATACACCCTGTTCTGGCTGCACAAGCTCGCTGGCCATTCTGGAATCTGCCCTCCTGGTGAGGCCTCTCTGCCTCTGCGTGTGCCATTCCTTGGTAGAATGCTAAGTCCTCTACAGTGTACAGTTTGTACACTGAACAATTTCCCACTCACGTTTCCTACCTCAGTTCAGCGTCACCTTCTCCATGAAACTTTTCAGTACCCTCTGAGTCCAGGCAGAATTGGCTGTATCCTCCTGTTAGTTTGGTATATGCTTGTTTAAGTGCCTTTCTTTTCTAGACTGTGAACTTCTTAAAGGCAAGAAGTGTGTCTCTATTTCTATTCCCAGAGTCCAGCACAGTACTTGGCCTAGTTCATATTTGTTGAATAAATGGGGAAAACAATAATATAGTATAATTATAAGAAAAAAGGATTTGTTTTGTAAATAATGGATAACATGAGTTTTGATTCTTGTGTGCTTTTTTCTGTTTTAATGAGAGTGACTTGCCTTCCCAGCTGTGCTGTGAGTTTTATATGGACAGGGACCATGTTTTATAATTGGTTTGTGCCCACTTGGTCCTTACTAGAGTGTTGAGTGTATAACAAAATCCCAGTAAATGTTGTTTGATCAGTGAAGTACTAAGTGAAGCACATATTCTGATTACTTATATTTACCTATATAATGTTTTCTTATTAAAATAAGGGCATGAAATATTAGCAATAATAATGTACTAATTACATGAACAAGGTCATATATGGGGACATAGTAGAAAGGCTCAATACCAAGGGACAAGTTCATTCCCCTCCAGTGGAGTCAATGCCACATGGCCACTAGGTGATGCTGGTTAGTCCAATCTTTCTTCAGCAGCCAAGGATCCAGGAGAGTTGCACCTGCCAATCAGGAAGTCTTGAAACTTCCTTCTGGTGTATTCACTAGTTTTAATTTTTTTTTTCCTTCATAAAAACAGAAAAGCTAACAAAACCGTGTGTCTTCACTCTAAGTCTACACACAATATTGTGAGTATCGTTTCTTTTTTATTTTTCTTTCCAGGAGAGACTATCCTTCTTCTTTCCAATGATATAAAAATGACATAGGATGGAATCCTTTAACATCCAAAAGCTTATCAGTTTATTAGCCCAATGTCCATCAATAGTTAAAAATAGTGCTTTAGGCCAATGATTCCCAAAGTGTGGTTCCCAAGGCAGCAGCAATCGGGATTACCCAGAAACTTGTTAAAGATGTACATTCTTGGGCCTCACCTTGGACTCACTGACTCAGAAACTCTAAGGCCGCAGTCATCTGTGTTTTAACAAGCTCTCCAGGGGATATTAATTCTGATGCATGCCAAAGAGTGAGAACCAGTGCTTTAGACCTTTAACAGTCATACAGCAATGCTAGAGCAAGATCCTACCAGGTCTCATAGCTGCCAGAAAGGAGGTGGAGAACAGTCATTAGGAGACAAGCTTTGAAGCCAGAGTCGGTCTGCATTCACATCCTGTCTCCACTGCTCACTTGTTTTGTGATCTGGAACACTGTACTCAGTCTCACCATTGGCTCTGATTCCTCAATTCCTTATCTCTGTCACTCAGATCACAGCCGTACCTACCTTATAGAGAGGGTTGTTGTAAGGAATGGATGAGTTCCTATTCATTAGTGCTTACCACAATGTCAAGCACAGAAAGAGCGCTATGTAAGTGATAAATAAACTTTTTTTTGTTTTTGAGACAGGGTTTCACTCTGTTGCCCAGGCTGGAGTGCAGTGCTGCAATTATGGCTCCCTGCAGCCTCGAACTTCTGGGCTCAAGCGATCCTCTGACCTCAGCCTCCCACACTATCTGGGACTACAGGCATGCACCATCACACCTGGCTAATTTTCACATTTTTCTTTTTAGAGATGGGGGTCTTACTATGCTGACCAGGCTGGTCTTAAATTCCTGGCCTCAAGTGATCCTCCTGCCTTGGCATCCCAAAATGTTGGGATTACAGAGATGAGCCACCATGCCTGGCAAAATAACTGAAGGTTTCAAGAGAAGTGTTCCAGGATAGGCTACCATGAGAGAGACACAGAGCAGGTGGGTGGAGCAATGCACAACCCTTGCAGAATACCCTTTGCTACTACCTACTGGTGACCACAGCCTATGTACCAGGCCACAGCAGTTCTCCCAGAAGCTGAGGGACCAGATGCAGAGTACAGAAATATTTATCTATTGAAGCAGGATGGACATCTGTGCTGTTCTGATCGCTGGAGGAGAAAGCATCAAGAAATGCAGTTATGCTTCACCAGCACCTGGCAGGTGTCTGAAATCCTCGGGCTGTGATTTGGCTAAATCTTAGGTTTTGAAACTTTCGTATGTACTGCTTTAAAAAAAAAAAAAAAATCAATGGCAACATCATCTAGGCACTAACATCCATTCCTGTTGGTTGGTAGTATATTCTCCATCACTTGGCAGATTTGATGTATTTTAATCCAGCCTTTAGCTTTCTCTAATCTCGCTTCATCAATCCTCCTCTGCTTAGACACGCCTGCCTTCATTTGGCAGACATGGCAGGTTTTTCATTTCCCCCATGTAAATGACTTGTTTATTACAGTAGGGGTCCCTGGTCTTTTGAAACAGCTTACAGATATCCTCAAATAGAGCTCAGAAAGGGCTTCATGAATAATAATGCCCAAGTAAACCCGAGATGAGCTTGGACGTTGTCTCTTTGAAATTCATGCATCATCCTAAGTGCTGTCATTTAAACAGAAAGTGTAGAAGGTTTCCTGTGAAGGCTGAGTCTCAAATATGCTTTCATTACAAAACTTATCATTTCAGCACAAAACAAACAAATGGTGGAAAGCAAAGGTGGGAGTAGGTGATTCCTGGTATGTGTTTTACTTGGGCATAAAATTTGTTTTTCTGATTGTATTGAGACTTTTCACAGTCCCTGGTTTTAACTTTTTAATTTGCATTTCTCTTTCTATTAAATATTCCTCAACTTCCTTGCATCTTAGACTATGAATTTATAATCCGAAGATGTCTCAATTTTGTTTTCGTTTGTCTTGGGAGACAAAAGAGAATTGTCAGGTGTATTTGTAGCACGGACTTCAGCTTCTGTCTAGATCACAGGTTCTCAAACTTAGATGCACATTGTAATCACTTGGAAACTCTTGAAAAATACTGATGTCTGGGATCCATCTAAGATCTTCTGGTTTGGGTACTTCCTGGATATAGGGACTTTTCAAAGATGCCCAGGTGATTCTAACATGCGACAAACTTTGAGACCACTGTGTTTATTATGTTAATTCCATGGATTTGGAAATGACCGGTCATTTCTGGAGAATGAGTCAGATGAACAACCAAAATTTTTGTGGAGGAGGGGCTGATTAGCTTCTTAGGGGAGAATCCATCCCCAAGGAGGAAGGAGCCAGGCATACCCAGGTACAAAGGCCATGAGCTCTGCTTTTGGGAGTATTCACTTCACTCTGTTCCCTGCCTAGTGTCACAGTTACAAATATTAGACCTAGGGAGAGAGAGGACTGTGGACAGAAATGACAAGTGTTTTCCAGTAAAAACTCAAAGCATTGGGTCCCAGCAAAGCTACTAACAGTGTGTGACATAATTGGAGTGAGGAATGTTCCTCTCTGCTTTGCTGCAGACCATGGAACAAATCAGGCCTCCCAGAGACTGGAAAGCAGCAGTGTAAGTTGTCCATTGAGCCACAATGACCTCCAGCACAGACAGCAGAGGCAGAGTGGTGTGGAGAGGTCTGCACTATGGGGTCTGCAGGAACCTGGGTGGTATCTAACAGATATGCTGGGAGGACAGCAGATCTGTCAGGGTTCTGAGGTCATCTACATGAGCAGGCAACAAGAAGATAAAATTTGCTTGGATTCCATGTCTGTATCTATTTACCAGCAGGCTAGGCCTGGGGATTCAGGGCATAGTTTATCTGTATAACTGAGGATGCAAGCATATAACTATACTGCTTCAAATTAGAAAATCAGAATGCTACCTTTCTGACCACATTGGTTTCATTCCCCTTAAGAATGGTTAGACTTAATGGTATGCCTTTTGTCTAACTTGAGGAAATAGCCACACAAAGAGGATTTTGCCATTGCTATGGAATTGCTGTTAGAGCAATTGTTCATTATATCATTCAATGATCCTCATAAAGTCCCATGTGATGAATTCCTTTCAGAATTCAAGGGTGAATTTATCTTAAATAATTGCCATGCTTCCATTTATGAGATAATAAGAACAGTGTAACTCATTACATTTCTTACCTTCTCCTCCTCAGCAGTCAGGAATTTCAAAATCAAATAGGCTGCTTACAATAAATATAACCTCTGGTGTTAACAACATTGAATCCTCTTTTCTATTATGGTTTGCTGTGGTCTCATAATTTTTTGCATATTAATCTCTTATTTTAAACCACTCTGAAATAATTTGTTTAAAGAAGCAAAGGGAAAACAAAAATCTCAGTTTAATAGAATCCAATTAAATTTTTTTGTTGTGGTATAATATGTAATTAACTACACATATTTAAACTATTAATATAATATCTGATAAGTTTTGATGTATGTATATACCTGTGAAATTGTTAAATACATATTTGTCCTTCCGTCTCTTTCTTGGCATTGAATTCCTAAAATCCTTAGAATCTCTAAAGTGATGTCTTTTTGTATGCTCATGTTGTGTTGACTGATGTCTGGCAGTCCCTAGGTAGCTTCAGGATTGGGGTGGTAACCAAAAAGACCAAGTCATGATTAAAGGTTTAGGACTTCCAGCCTTACTCTCCTTTCCCCAACCTGGGGTTAAGGGAAGAAGGGAAGGGGCTAAAAGTTAAGTTAATCACTTATGTCCAATGGTTTAATGAACCATTCATATCCAATGAGGTCTCTATAAGAGGTTCAAGAGGACTGGGTAAGGAGGGCTTCCAGATAGCTGAACACATGGAGGTTCCTGAAGGTTGGTATACTCAGAGAGCACATGGAAGCTCCATGCCACTTCCCTTATAACTCACTCTTTGCATCTCTTCATCTGTATCATTTGTAATATCCTTTATAATAAACGGGTAAACATAAGTGTTTCCTGAATTCTGTGAACTGCTCTAGCAAATTAATCAAACCTGAGAAGGGAGTTGTGGAAACTTTGATTTATAGTGGGCAGGTTGATGGGGAGTGTATTAGTCCATTTGCATGCTGTTGATAAAGACATATGCAAGACTGGGCAATTTACAAAAGAAAGAAGTTTAATGGACTTACAGTTCCACATGGCCGGGAAGGCCACACAATCATGGTGGAAGGCAAGGAGGAGCAAGTCACATCTTACATGGATGGCAGCAGGGAAAGAGAGAGAACTTGTACAGGGGAACTCCTCTTTATAAAACCATCAGATCTCGTGAGACTCATTCACTCTCACAAGAACAGTAGGGGAAAGACTTGCCCCCATGATTCAATTACCTCCCACCTGGTCCTTCCCATAACATGTGGGAATTCAAGATGAGATTTGGGTAGGGACACAGTGAAACTATATCAGACAGAAGCACAGGTAAAATCACCTGGGGCTTGTGATTGGCATCAGAAATAGGAGGCAACCTTGTGGGACTGAGCCCTCAACCTATGGGGATCTGATGCTATCTCCAAGTAGATAGTTTCAGAATTTAATTAGTGGGCATCCAGCTGGCAGCTGCAAGATTGCTTGCCTGCTTGGTATGAGGGCAAAACATCCTACACATTTGGTCACTGAAGTTTTCTGTGTTGATCATTGTGGGATGAGAGCAGATAAAAAACTGTTTGTGCTTTTTCCACTCATAATTACCCTGAAACCATAAAATATCACCATGATTTAGATAATAAGTGTGTCTATCACCTCCCCATTACCACAGGTTCTTGGGCCTTCAATGCAACTGAAATTGACACAAGGCCAAAATAATTTTCCCACAGAAGGTTTTATTGGAACTTATGCCTGGACATAGGGAGGCAACATGAGAGAAAGAGAGGGAGAGAAAAGGTGAAGAGGGAGGAAAGGGGAAGGAGGGAAAGGGAGGCAGAGGGGGAGAGGAAATATTCTTAGGCTGGCTCCTGTTGGGGAGTTGGAAAGGCAGTTTTATGGGGGGTGGCTATGTTGGGAAAGGAGTGATGTTTAGGCATGTAGAAGCAGGGAATTTTTAGCACCTATGTAGTTTGTTAACATGCTTCCGCATGCATCACATCTCTTTAGCATGTTGAGTCTCCACCCCTGGGTGTGATTTTTAGTATTGTAATGAAGCTAAGGTTAAGGATCATTCTCCTGGCCTTTTGCACATGAGGGTGGTGGGAGTTTTCTTGAGTAAGATTTATGGTAGAATGTCACTTATCTTGGTTTCTTCAGATAACTTACAGCTTGCAAGGTCTTGTGGTCAGTAGGAATGCATGAAGTAATGCTCTGGTGGGGGTGAGCTGAAGCCAAGTCCCATCCCTACTTTGTCTCATCCCTAAAATTTCCACACAGCTCTTTGTAATCCCTTTCTCTCACCACCCCCTGCATCCCCTATCCCTAGGCAACTACTGATCTGCTTTTAGTTACTTCAGATTTGTTTGCATTTTCTAGACTCTTTCACAAATGGAATCATATAGTATGCATGTTTGCTGGTCTGACTTCTTTCACTCAGCATAATTATTTTGAGATTCATCCATCTTGTTGCATGTCTAAATAGTTTTTTTATTGCTGAGTAGTATTTCACTGTTTATCTAGCTGTTGATGGACACTGTGATTGCAGTCAGGATTTAGCTATTACAGATAAAGTTTCAATAAATTTTCATGAGCAGTTATTTGTATGGATATATGTTTTCATTCATCTTGAGTAAATACCTAGAAATAGAATGGCTGGGTTGTATGGTAAGTACATATTTAGCTTTTTAAGACACTGAAAAAGTGTTTTGCAAAGTGGTTATACCATTCGACATTCCTGTCAGCAATGTGTGAGAGTTATAGTTGCTTTACATCTACACCAACAATTGGTATGATAGTATTTTAGCCATCCTAATGATGGCAGTGGTGGCCTCTCTGGCGTAGCTACTGTGAAGATGCTGGCAGTAGTAGGGAAGGCACACTCCATGCACTATGGAGTTGGTGGGGCAGGATTCCCACCCTCCTGGGCACAGCTGCAGCCACCCAGTGGTGGTTGTGGACCTGGGCATCCCTGCACTCCTGGGGACCAGGAAAGCCCCCATGCCTCCACAGGCTCAGAAGTGTCTGCCTGCACTGCCTGGCCTATCCCCACTCCCAGAATCCACTCTGATTGTGGAGCAAAGCTGAGGCCAAGACCAGGTGATGTTACAACCTGGCTGGGTGTGTGCATTTTTGGGGCAGCACTGATATACCAGCCCCCTGCTGCCTTGGCCCCCCTCCAGACTTTGGACACCAGTGAGCACAGGAAGGGGGCCAAGGGTGGGAGTGCCCCTCGGCAGGAATAGCCTGGGTGCCATGGACATGATTGATGGTGACAGGAGGCAGACAGGCTTCTGGGTGGAAAGGGGCACATCCCTGGTGAAGCTCCACCTTTAAGTCAGGGATAGCCTGAAGTGTGGGGGCTGGGCTGTCAATTCTGGATGGAGTCCACAGACTGGAGTGACAACTTAGTGCTTTTTCCAGGCCTGGCCATGCACCTTCTCCCTTTTGACGCCATAAATACCCCAAACTCAGCCAGACTCAGACATCAGGAGGATCTACCCATAAATAGGAGCTACCTACTTTGGGTCTCCTGAGAGCTGTTCTGTCACTTGATGAGGCTCCTCTCTGCCTTGCTTACCCTCCAGTTGTCCATGTACCTCATTCTTCCTGGATATGGGACAAGAACTAGGGACTCACCAAATGGTGGAACTTAAAAAGCTGTAACACAAAAAGTGCTGAAACATGCTCCCTGCTCACCATGTTGTGGGTGACGAGAAGGAGAGAAGAGCTTCAGCCCTTTGGGGAGCCCAGGCCTAGGATCTTCCCAAGCCAGGGCTGTTACACTCTCTTTGGGTGTCTGCAGTTCCTAGTGGCTGCAAGCTTCTGGGTGCCACCACGTTCCCCTCATCCAGATGCAGGTGCTCGCAGCAGAAGCCACGTGCAGTACATCTGGTCCAGTTGCAGCCTCATATGGAGCAGACACCTGTGCTGGTACCTGGAGCTGCCTGCCTAGCTGCAGCAGCCTGTGTGCCTGGCTGTATGCAGTGGCCAGGCCCTGTCCTCACTTGCCCACACACCCCTCACCACTCCAAACCTGACTCACCCTTGGCAGGTGTGGGATATGAGCAGGTAGCATGAACTGAGCACAGCCTGCCAAGCTGAGTGGGCCCAACGAGCCCAGTGGGCATGAGCAACACTCAGGCAGAAGACACTGCCAGCCACAGATGTTTCCAGCTGGTGAAGTGACACCCCAGGGGTCCCGTGACACTAACAGGTATGTAGTGCTATCATTATAGTTTTGGTTGGAACGAGTAATGATGTTGAGCTTCTTTTCATGTGTTTATTTGCAATTCATACATCTTTGGTGAAAAGGCTGTTCATATCTTTTGACAATCTTAAAAATTGAGTTGTTAGTTTTTGTATTGTTTTGAGTTCTTAATATATTCTTGGATACAAGTTCTTTATTAGATATGTGATTTGAAAATCTTTTCTCAAAGTCTAAGTCTTTGCTTTTCACAGAATCTGATTCTTCCGTTCACTGTTTAAGCAACCCCAGCACAGTCCAGGTCTGGGAAACTGTGACAGGTGATGTTTAGAATTATGTCCCTGAGACTCTGCAACATCTGCAGGCATCATCCCACTCTGCAGTCCTGTTCACTGAATGTCTTGGGCTAGCATAACCTATTTACAAATAAGGTCACATTCTGAGGTACTAGCAGTTAAGATTTCAACACATGAATATTTGTGGGAGACACCTCAATTCTTAACAATAGGCAATTGCATGTAGTTCAACCTAACACAAACTTTAGATCAGTCTCACTGTTTTTAGTTCCTGACTTCCTCATAGCTTCTGCTTTGGATTGACTTGATGATTCCAGATGAGTCACTTTTCTGGGTTCTGTGGAAGGCTACTTTAAAATGCTAATGTTTTTAGAATGATGCAGAGCAGTAGAGAACTCAGAAGACAAATGTAGTTGGTAGATTGTAGTAGTTGGTGGAACCACACACTTGGGGTGCAAGGAAAAAACATATTAGCCTGTTTTACAAATAAAATTAGGTATAGCTCTGTGCCTGTGTTAGCAATATATCCAATATCAATGAGGACAACTCTGCCACCATTCTCAGGTCTTGGAATATGTTTAATTGCCTGGCATCTGGAAAGTGGTAATGGAACCTGGTCCTTAGTCCGTGATTGTTCTCGGATTGCTCTCCTACATGCTGCTCCTATTGAGCTTGGGTTGACTTACTCTGCCAGCTCAGGGAGTATTTGTAACTAGCACTGTTAATTGTTTGCCTAATGTCCATTTCTTCTTCTTACTTGCCAGGGTAGCCCGGATTTTGTTTAGGGTGACCACATGCTCAGCTCGAGGTGTCCATCACAGGTAGACTAGGTCATGTGACCTAATCCTGATACAAAGGAAGAGTGCTGTGAAAGCTTTTGGGAAACTTTGTTTTGCTGTTAGAAAGAACAGATGGAGCTGGTATCTTTCCCTCTTTGTTCCTACTTTGAATGTGGATGTGATACTTAGAGTTTAGACTGTCATTTTGTGATCACATGAAGAACTATCATTTTGCATTTATCTGTCAGCAAAGGGAAAGACAGGATGGCATGACTGATTTGTTGAAATTGAGTTGTCTTTAAAAAATCTTTAGTTTGTTGGTAACCATGATTAGTTTTTTGGGATGTGTGAAGATCCATTCAGAAATCTCCTTTAAAGAAATTCTCCCTTATTTAGAAATTCAGTTTAATGTCAAGACAATAGAATTTGGATTTAGAACTTCTGGGTTGGCCATGGCTTTATCATTTACTAATGTGAAAACTGGACAAGCCTCTTTGAACCTTAATTTCTTCATCTGTGCAATATGAAAATGTTGCTTGGTATCCAGATGAACTGTGGAAAAAATGATTGTAGAGAAAAATAAGTGATATAATTTTCATTAAAATAACTTGTTTATGATGAGACTTTATATAATCATTAATATTTTGTCATATCTAATTATTATGACAAAATAATTATTTTTGTGGAAAAATAATTTTTTTTCCATTTGTGGAAAACTATGAGATTGAATAATAACAGCTCATATGCATGGAGAGATTCTTTGCATCAGTTACAGTTTTTAGGTCTTTACGGATTAACTCATTAATCATCACAACTACCCTGTGAGGTGATTAGTATTTAGAGTCCATTGTAGAGAGGAGGAACTGAGGCAAAAGAGGTTAATCCTCTTTAAAAGGTTAGTCTCCCCTTTCCCAGGCGGCTGCGGAAGATGGCAGAGGTGCAGGTCCTGGTGCTCAATGGTCGAGGCCATCTCCTGGGCCCCCTGGCGGCCATCGCGGCTAAACAGGTACTGCTGGTCCAGAAGGTGGTGGTCCTATGCTGCGAAGGTATCAACATTTCTGGCAATTTCTACAGAAGCAAGTTGAAGTACCTGGCTTTCCTCCACAAGCGGATGAACACCAACACTTCCAGAGGCCCCTACCACTTCCGGGCCCCCAGCCGCATCTTCTGGCAGACCATGCGAGACATGCTGCCACGCGAGATCAAGGGAGGCCAGGCCGCCCTGGACCGCCTCCGGGTGTTTGGCGGCATCCCACCGCCCTCTGACAAGAAAAAGAGGATGGTGGTTCCTGCTGCCCTCAAGGTCGTGTGTCTGAAGCCTACAAGAAAGTTTGCTTGTCTGGGGTGCCTGGCTCAGGAGGTTGGCTGGAAGTACCAGGCAGTGACAGCCACACTGGAGAAGAGGAAAGAGAAAGCCAAGATCCACTACCAGAAGAAGAAACAGCTCATGAGGCTACGGAAACAGGCTGAGAAGAAGGTGGAGAAGAAAACTGACAAATACACAGAGGTCCTCAAGACCTACTGACTCCTGGTCTGAGTCCAATAAAGACTGTTAAATCCTCATGGGTGGCCTGCCCTTCCTCCATCGTTGCCCTGGAATGTTCGGGACCCAGGGGCAGCAGCGGTCCAGGTGCCACAGGCAGCCTGGGACATAGGAAGCTGGGAGCAAGGGAAGGGTCTTAGTCCCTGCCTCCCGAGGTTGCCTGAAAGCACTCAGAGAATTGTGGAGGTGTCATTTATCTATGACCAGTAGGAAGAGCAACCGGTTACTGTTAGCAAAAGGGAGCCAGAAGACGGGTTGGAGGGCCCTGCCTTGTGAATGGGGCAGCTGTTGGACTTTCCACCTGCTCATGTACTCTGCAGCTGTTAGAATGTGTAAGCGCTTGGGGACAGCATGAGCTTGGTGTTGTATACACGGTATTTCTAGAAGCAGAAATAGACTGGGAAGATGTGCAACCAAGGGGTTACAGGCATTGTCCGTGCTCCTCACCTGCATTTTGTAATAAGAAATAAATTGCTTTTAAAGAAAGAAAGAAAAAAAAGGTTAATCCCCTGCCCCGCACAAGACCGAAATCATTTGTCATCTTCTCTCTCCACAGAGCACTCTCCCCAGATCTATTTTCTAACACTTCCCTGTGATGTCAGAGAGTAATTTCCCTCCCCTTCCTTTATAGTCTTTTCACCAGGGCTCTACATCCCTTCCCGCTGTGTCTAATTAAAACCCTCACTGTCCTGAATTCCCTCTCACTCCATATTGTCCCTGGGTTCCCATATTTATAGGTTTTGTTTCTTACTCATTCAGAAATTTATAGGAGTTCATTAAAAATAGGGAAACTGCTTGACTCTGCTGTTTCTTTTATCTCCCTCCTATTTGTGCTAATTCTTTTTCCTGTCAAATCATACTGAAAGCAGTCTATAATTAGACTTAATTAACATTTCTTTTTAACTCCTGAAATCTATCTCCTAATCTCTCCTGCTCAAACACTGTATGGCAGCAAATCTCCTTGGCAATCTTCCTGAATTTCTTTCCCTGCAAGATTAGCAACGTTTCCTATCTCCTACCCATCTCCACCTATCTCAGACTTCAGATAGTGTCGATCAAGCTTGACTGTAATCACGCAGTCCTGGATCTTTCTCTCTTAACTTGCGCTTTTTTGGGTTTGATTCAACTGCCTTCCATCCCACTGAGTTACTCTCTATTCCCTTATTCTGTTTGATTATATTTTGAGAAATTATTACCACTTGAAATGATTATATATTTTTCTTTTCTGACTGCTATAAAAATCACCTTCCTTCTTCAGGTTATCTATTTCTATAACCTGTATTTCTATAGAGGGAACACTGAAGGGATAGAATGAAAAATAAGCCAGCTGCTTCAAAGTTTCTAGCTGGAGATTGAAATATCTCTTGGATCAAATATTTTGAGGGTCACTTAAAGACTTCCTAACATGTTCTCTTTGTTACTACTAGTGGTTCTGGAGATGTCAGAGAGCACAGAGTGTGGGAGGAAAAATAGATAAGCAACGTGGCAATTAATAAAGGTACTAAGAGTGAAGGCTCCCTTCTTTCAGAGACTCAGTCAGATCAAAAGCTAGTGGAGGAAGAAGTTTGAAGTAGGAGAAGAGATTGAGCCTTTGATATCAGCAAGGATTGGAGTCAGGAGGCTGTTGAAAAAGGGCACATGAGTGATGTGAGGTGAGGGAAGAGAAGAGAGATGTAGACATTGGCTACAGAGGAGATAAGAAGTGGTTGACATCAGAGAATACTATAAACACCTCTATCCACATAAACTAGAAAATCTAGAAGAAATGGATAAATTCCTGGACATATACACCCCCCCCAACACTGAACCGGGAAGAAATTGAATCCCTGAATAGACCAATCATGAATTCTGAAATTGAGACAGTAATAAATAGCCTACCAACCAAAAAAAGCCCAGGACCAGATGGATTTACAGTTAAATTCTCCCAGAAGTACAAAGAGGAACTGGTACTGTTTTTTTTCTGAAACTGTTCCAAACAATTGAAAAAGAGGGTCTCCTCCTTAACTCATTTTATGAAGCCAGCATCATCCTGATACCAACACCTGGCAGAGATACAACAACAAAAAAGAGAAAACTTCAGATCAGTATTTCTAAGAACATCAATGCAAAAATCCTCAATAACATAGTGGCAAACCAAATCCAACAATACATCAAAAAGCTTATCCAGAATATATCAAGTTGGATTCATCCCTGTAATGCAAGGTTGGTTCAACAGACACAAATCAATAAATGTAATTTATCACATAAACAGAACAAAAGACAAAAGCCACATGATTATCTCAATAGATGCAGAAAATACCCTCAATAAAACTTAACATCTTTTCATGTTAAAAACTCTCAATAAACTAGGTATTGAAGGAACATACTTCAAAATAATAAGAGCCATATATGACAGACCCACAGACAATACCATACTGATTTGGCAAAAGCGGGAAGCATTCCCCTTGAAAACCAACATAAGACAAGGATGCCCTCTCTCACCACTCCTATTCAACATAGTATTGGAAGTTCTGGTCAGGGCAGTTGGGCAAGAGAAAGAAAGAAAGTGAATTCAAATAGGAAGAGAGGAAATCAAATTATATTTGTTTGTAGATGGCATAATCCTATATTTAGAAAAGTCTGTTGTCTCAACCCCAAAGTTTCTTAAGCTGATAAGCAACTTCCGCAAAGTCTCAGGATTCAAACTATGCTAGCATTCCTATACACCAACAACAGGCAAGCACAAAGCCAAATCATGAATGAACTCCCATTCACAATTGCTACAAAGAGAATAAAATATCTAGGAATACAGCTAACAAGGGAAGTCAAGGACCTCTTCAAGAAGAACTATAAACTACTGCTCAAGAAAATCAGAGAAGACACAAGTGGAAAAATATTCCATCCTCATGGATAGGAAGAATCAATATTGTGGAAATGGCCATACTATCTAAAGTAATTTATAGATTCAATGCTATTTCCTTTAAGCTACCATTGCCATTCTTTGCAGAATTAAAAAAAAACTACTTTAAAATTTATATGGAACAAAAAAAGAACCCAGATAGTCAAGACAATCCTAAGCAAAAAGAACAAAGCTGGAGGCATCACACTACCTGACTTCAAACTATACTACAAGGCTATAGTAACCAAAACAGCATAGTACTGGTCCAAAACAGATATGTAGAGCAATGAACAGAATAGAGAATCCAGAAATAAGACTGCACACCTACAGCCATCTGTTCTTCAATAAACCTGACCAAAATAAGCAATGGATAAAGGATTCCCTGTTTAATAAATGGTTTTGGGAGAACTGGCTGTCCATATGCAGAAAATGAAACTGGAACACTTCCTTACACCATATACAAAAATAACTCAAGATGGATTAAAAACTTAAATGTACAACCCAACACTATAAAAATCCTTGAAGAAAATCTAGGCAATACCATTCAGGTTATAGGCATTAGCAAAGATTTCATGACAGAAATGCCAAAAGCAATTGCAACAAAAGCAAAAATTGACAAATGGAATCTAATTAAAAAGCTTCTGCACAACAAAAGAAATTATCAGAGTGGAGGACAGACAACCTACAGAATGGAAGAGAATTTCTGGAATCTATGCATGTGACAGAGGTCTAATATCCAGAATCTATAAGGAACTTAAACAAGTTTCCAAGAAAAAACAACCCCATTAAAAAGTGGGCAAAGGACATGAACAGACACTTTACAAAAGATGACATTTATATGCATTTATAAAGATGCATGCATATGTTCATTACAGCACTATTCACAATAGCAAAGACATGGAATCAATCCAAATCACCATCAGTGATAGAGTGGATAAAGAAATTGTGGTACATACACAGCACAGAATACTATGCAGCCATGAAAAGGAACGAGATTATGTCCTTTGCAGAAACATGGATGGAATTAGAAGCCATTATTCTCAGCAAACTAGCACAAGAACAGAAAACCAAACACTACATGTTCTCACTTATAAGTGGGAGCTGATTGATGAGAACACATGGACACACTGCAGGGAACAATGCACACTGGGGCTTGTTATGAGGGCCAGGGGAGGGATAGCATCAAGAAGAATAGCTAATAGATGATGGGCTTAATACCTAGGTGATGGGTTGATCTGTGCAGCAAACCACTGTGGCACACATTTACCTATGTAACAAATCTGCACATTCTGCATGTGTACCCCTGAACTTAAAAGCTGAAGAAAAGTGGTTGGTTCCCTGGAAGGTATTTAGAGGGTAACACAAATGATATTTGTAGTTGGTTGGATATGGGAAAGAGAAGAGTGGAGGATTATTCTCAGTTTTGGGGTATGAGCAATAATAATGATGTTACTAATGAGGGAGGAGCAGGTTTAGGGTTAAATCAAAATTTAGTTGTAGATGTGATGCTTGAAATTTTTTTTTTTTGCACAGACAAGGTGATGTAGAAGAAACGGTCTTTTTCTTGGCTGGAAGGATTCCTTCATTCTTTAGATTTAAAAAGCTTTCTCTTGCTCTGTGTTTTCTGGCGTATAAAAGGCTCTGTAAACCAGGTGAAATGAGGGGTGGCATAGGTTGGTTGGCATGGGTTCCCACATTCAGCACACACGTGTAATTTATCCTATACTAATTTCCTAATCAGAGATGGCAAATGATTTCATGTTGCCTGCCAAACTAAAAAAATAGTTCTCATTAACTATTTTATGTGCCATGAATGGAAAAGTAATAAATCAGTATGATATACCATAAAATGTTTAATAGAAGTATATTTTCATCACTGTTTCTAATAAAAACAATACAGAGGTTTTTTAATATTAATGACATAATTTTAAATTTGTTTTACTGTGTAAAATTGTCCTCATATTTCAGGAACAAAGCAAAATTATTTTTGACTCGACACAATTTGTAATAGAGAACATTCAGAAAAATTAGTTATTGGAAAAAATGATAAAATAAAAAATCATATGCTTTAAAAGTCATGGAAAGTATTAGGTTGTAAGTTTGCAGAATACAGATACTGCAACCATAACCCACACACAATAAGGAAGCGTCTCTACTGATATCACTCTACAACATGTAGGTAACTTTCTGGGTTAATTTACATTTTTAACTGCATGGTCTTTAACAGTGTTCCAACTTGCTTAAATTCTTGAATGCATATACAAGTTATTTTGGTCTTTACTTTTCAAATTTTGGAAAAGCAGAACAACTTTAAAAACAAATTCACCTTTCAGAAATTAATCCATGTAATTGACAAACATATGAAATGTACCTATGTGTCATAGTCCAGGCCAAACACTGAGTATGCACAGGTGATGGGAAACAACAAGATCAAGACTTTGTAGAGATTTTGTGATTGTTTTAGGTTCAAATACAAAGATATGAAGCAAATCTCTATTATATAATTTAAGTTGCTTACATATGTTAACTTATCTGTTTCATATATTTTTAAATATTAGAAAACAATTTCTCATGTTTATTTTTCTGGTGGATAGGTCTGTGATTTGATTCAAAATGTCTTTGTGCAGAAAATAATATACAATAAATTGATATGAAATATGTAACACATGAGGATTTACCTTTTTCAAAATACTAGTCTGGAAACTACAATGACTTCAATCACATATATCTTTTCTGTCTGCTTTTTTAACTAGTAAATTTTGAAGTTTAACTTGGCAGTCTGCATAATTAATTTTTAAAATAATTTTAATTTTAATTTTAGATTTGGGGGTACATGTGCAGGTTTGTTACATAGGTATTCTGCGTGATGCTGAGGTTTGGGATATGAATGATCTTGCCACTCAATTAGTAAGCATAGTACCCAACAGGTAATTTTTCAGCTCTTATTCCCCTCCAGTCCCCACCGGTAGTCCCTGGTGTCTATTGTCATCTTTATATCCATAAGTATCCAATGTTTAGCTTCTGCTTATAAGTGAGAAAATGCAGTACTTGGTTTTGTTTTCTAGCATTAATTCGCTTAGCATAATGACCTCTAGCTGCATCCATGTTGCTGCAAAGAATAATTACATTCTATTTTATGGCTGTGCTGTATTCCACGGTGTATTTGTACTTCATTTTCTTTATGCAATTCACCATTAATGGGCACCTAGGTTGATTCCATGCCTTTGCTGTGGTGAATAGTGCTGCAGTGAAAATGAGTGGATGTATCTTTTTGGTAGAATGATTTACTTTCTTTTGGATATATACCCAATAATGGGATTTCTGGATTGAATGGTAGTTCTGTTTTAGGTTCTTTGAGAAATCTCCAAACTGCTTTTTATAGTGTTTGAACTAATTTACATTCCTACCACCAGTGTATAAGCATTCCCTTTTCTCTGCAGCCTTACCAACATCTGTTGTTTTTTTGACATTTTTGTAATAGCCATTCTGACTCATGTAAGATGGTACCTCATTGTGGATTTGATTTGCATTTTCCTGATTATTAGTGATGTTGAACATTTTTTCATATGTTTATTGGTCACTTTTATCTCTTCTTTTGAAAAGTGTCTGTTCCTGTCCGTTGTCCACTTTTTGATGGGATTGCTTGATTTTTGCTTGTTAATTTAAGTTCCTTATAGATTCTGGATATTAGACCTTTGTCAAATGCAGTTTGTGAATATTTTCTCCCATTCCGTAGGTTGTCTGTTTACTCTGTTGATTTCTTGCTGTGGAAAAGTTCTTTAGTTATTGAGTCCCATTTGTCAGTTTTTGTGTTTGTTACGATCGCATTTGAGACTTAATCATACATTCTTTTCCAAGGCCAATTTCCAGAATAATGTTTCCTAAGTTTTCTTCTAGGATTTTTATAGTTTGAAGTCTAACATTTAAACTTTTAATCAATCTGAGTTAATTTTTTTTATTTGGTGGAAGTAAGGGGTCCACTTTCATTCTTCTGTATATAGCTAGCCAGCTATCCCAGCACTATTTATTGAATAGGGAGTCCTTTCCCATTTGCTTATTTTTGTTGGCCTTGTCTAAGATCAGATGGCTATAGGTGTGCAACTTTATTTCTGGGCTCTCTATTCTGTTCCATTGGTCTATGTGTCTGTTTTTATGTCAGTACCATGCTGTTTGGGTTACTGTAGCCTTGTAGTATGGTTTAAAGTCAGGTAATGTGATGCCTCTAGCTTTGTTCTTTTTGCTTAGGATTGGTTTGCCTATTCAGGCTCTTTTTTGGTTCCATATGAATTTGGCTCCATGGGAATTTTAGAATTTTTTTTCTAATTTTGTGAAAAATTATATTGGTAGTTTAATAGAAATAGCGTTTAATCTGTAGATTGGTTTTGGCAATATGGACTTTTTAACAATACTGATTCTTCCTATTTATGAGCATGGAATATTTTTCCATTTGTTTGTATCATCTATGATTTCTTTTAGCAGTGTTTTGTAGCTTTCCTTGTAGAGATCTTTCACCTCCTTGGTTAAATGTATTCCTAGGTATTTTATGTTTTTCTGTGTGTGTGTATGGCCATTGTAAATGGAATTATATTTTAGATTTGGCTCTCAGCTTGAACATTACTGGTATATAGAAATCTTACTGATTTTTATACATTGATTTTTGCATCACAAAACTTTACTGAAGTTGTTTATCAGTTCCAGGAGTCTTTTGGTGGAATCTTTAGGGTTTTTTAGACATAGAATCATATTGTCAGCAAAGAGAGATAATTTGACTTCTTTTTTTATTTGGACATATTTTATTGTTTTCTCTTGCCTGATTGCTCTGGCTAGGACTTCCAGTCTGTGTAATTAAAAAAAATTTGAAGTTCATTTTTGTTTCTGTTAGAATTTTAGGATGACAATAAAATTATTTAAGAAGCCAATATTAAATAGAATATTCATAACTCAAACTAAAAATCGAAGTATAGCATTCAAACCAAAAGGAAATTCTTTTTTTGAGTTGGGTTTTAAAAGACACTTGAAATGAAACAATAAATCAACACCCTTGAAAGATGAGAGAACTCCACAGAACAAGATTGCCAAAGAAATTGAACATATATCAAGTCACTAGTTGCTATAGATGGAATGTTTGTATACTCCCAAAATTCATACATTGAGATCTAATTTCCAATGTAATAGTATTTGGTGGTGAGACCTCTGAGCGATGATTAGGTCATTATGGTGGAGCCCTCATGGATGGGATTAGTGCCCTTATAAAAGAAACCCAGATAGCTCTCTTTCCCTTTTTGTCATGTTAGGACACAGTGAGAAGATGCAGTCTATGAATCAGAAAGCGGGCCCTCACCAGACACAGAATCTATTAGTGCCTTGATCTTGAACTTCCCAGCCTCTCAGAACTATGAGAAATAGATGTTGTTTATGGGCCACCCAGTCTGATGCTTTGTTACAACAGCCTGAACAGACTAAGACACTAGTATTATGCTTAGGCAAGGTATGCAGTGTCCACACATATATTTCAAAGCAAAACAGTTATTATTGTCAGATATCGTTATAATCAGACATCGTGTTACCTGATTCATTACATCATCTTATACTTTTACGGAAAAACTAAAATAATTCCAAGGTAGTTACAAATTTTATGCAGAGATGGAAATTAGTAAGAACTACATCCTTTTAAAGTTCATTTCCTTCTAAAAAGTTACAGTGTCAAATTAGATTATTAAAGTAAAATATTAATTTAAAAGCCTCCCTTAATAATCTTAGCAAATGAACTCTAATGTGTATATGTTATAGCCTTTTTTTTTTTTTTTAAAATAGGGTCTCACTTTGCTGCCCTCATTAGAGTGTAGTGACATGTATGAGGTAATAGGTGACTGCAGTCTCAGACTCCTGGGCTCAATCAGTCCTCCTGCCTCAGCCTCCTGAGTATCTGGGACTACAGGCATACATCACCAAACCTGGTATATTTGTTTATTTAATATAGATGGAATCTTGTTATGTTGCTCAGGCTGGTCTTAAACTCCTGGCCTCAAGTGATCCCCCCACCTCAGCCTCCTGAGTAGCTGGGATTACAGGCATGCATTACCTGGCCAGTTTATTTATTTATTTGTAGAGATGGGGTCTTGCTACATTGCCCAGGCTGGCCTCAAACTCCTGGCCTCATGTATTCCTCCTGCCTCAGCCTCCTGAATAGCTGAGACTACAGGTTTGCAACAGTACACTTGAACAGTTTTTTTTATTTTTTATTTTTATTTTTGTAGAGATGTGATCTTGCTATGTGCTCAGGCTTGTCTTAAATTCCTGACCTCAAGCAATCCTCCTGTCTTGGCCTCCCAAATTGCTGTGATTACAGGTGTGAGTCTCCACACCCAACCTATGTCTATATCTGTAGATACAGATACACACACAATTCCTACTTGAATATATAGCAATATATATGTGCTTCCACATTCTTTATGTCCACATGCTTTTTTTTTTTTCCCCCCCTCCAGGATGAATCTGTGATGGTGAATAAAAAGGTTATTCTTATTCTGGTATAGATAAACTACTTCTGTTGCTCTCAAGCTGCTATAACCTGGGCTATCTTATTTGATTAGAATGTATAGTCAATTATTTAGAATCCAGAAGCGAAGTCATTAATTCTTGCTGGAAGATAAGGGCTAAGCTGTAACTTCTGGCATATGGAGGAAGATCCTGACTCAGGAACCAGCATATCACACTTGGAGTCATGAGCCCTCATTTGGAGTTCCAATTCTGTTATTACCTCAATATGTGAAACCCACGCTTCCACATACTTTACTTTTGAGTATAAAATTGGGTCACATCAGGCCAGGCATGGTGGCTCATGCCTGTAATCCCAGCACTTTGGGAGGCCAAGGCGGGCAGATCATGAGGTCAAGAGATCAAGACTATTCTGGCCAACATGGTGAAACTCCGTCTCTACTAAAAATACAAAAAGTAGCTGGATGTGGTGGCATGTGCCTGTAGTCCCAGCTACTTGGGAGGCTGAGGCGGAAGAATCACTTGAAGCCAGGAGGCAGAGGTTGCAGTGAGCCGAGATGGCACCACCGCACTCCAGCCTGGTGACAGAGCGAGACTCTGTCTCAAAAAAAAAAAAAAACAAAAAAACAAAAGAAAAAATAATAAAATTGGGTCACATCAAATTTCATTGTCTCCTCACCTGTGTAAAACGGACCTCAGTAACCTAAAACAGATTTTTCCTTCAAGGATGTCTCAGATACACTTGGCAAAAGTCAACTGGTGTTCTTCCTTCAGTAAGCCCCTCCAGATTGATCCATGGATACGTGTCATTTCCCTTGAACATATTGAAATGGAATTTCTGGCTTTGTTACCTGTACTCTCAAGCTAGTACATCTTGTTCGTTACATGGGATTTGCTGAAGTCAATGGGGTTTTCACAGCAGGAATCTCTCATTGCAAATGCTTGTACTTAACACTATAATGTGTTCCTGGAAAAGCTAAACCAAATGCAATGGCAAGTTTTATTGTCTTTTATAATTGTGGTTGAGGCCTGCATGCTGTACCAGCTTGGAACAGAAGGATAGATCATTCATCATTGAATAGGGGCACCAAATAACAAGGTAAGAGACATTACAAAATCTCTGTTCCAGGCTTTTTGTGAGAAGCTGGCTTTGTCTGTCTAATGTTTGTATGTGATCCCACCATGCAACTCTTTGTGACCAGACTCTTTGTGCTCAATTCGAGCAGCTAGACTCATTGTAGGTAAGAAGAGTAGTGAAATGTTATATCAACATATGAGGTTCTTCTTATTATTATAATTCTAAATAAGTCTTCAGGCCCTGACTGAACTTCTAATTATATCTGGGCCAAGGGAGAGTGGCTATTTGCCTCTGCCTCGGACAGCTCTTTGGCTGTCCACCTAAAGGTGACCTCCTGGAGGATAAAACACAGGTGAGGTTGGTTTGTGCACAGTGAGAAATTTGACCTGAGAAGAATTTAGTTTGTCTGTGTTCTTTATGAGTTGAGGTTTCAGAGTCTAAAACTATAGGTTTGGGCAATATCACAGTAGTATCCTTGGGCACATCAAACCCTGGCCATTTCACTTAAGTGGAATTTTTTCTTGGAGCCAGTGATTCTCAATCCTGGTTGTGTAAAAAAAAAAAATCATCTGAGGGTTTAAAAAATGTGTGGGACCCAACCTTAAAGATTCAGATTCAATCAGTTTCAGGTGGGGTACTACATCTGTTTTGACATAGGGTCTCACTCTGTCACACATGCTGGAGTGCAATGACACAATCAGCTCACTGCAACCTGCAACTCCTGGGCTCAAGTGATCCTACAATCTCAGCCTCCCGAGTGGCTGGGACTGTAGGTGTGTCACACCACATCTGGCTATTTTTTAAGATGGAGATGGGATCTTGCTATGTTGCCTAGGTTGGTCTCCTGGCATCAAGCGATCCTCCTGCCTTGGCCTCCCAAAATGTTCAGATTACAGGCATGAGGCATTGTGCCCGGCCACATCTATTGTTTTATCAGCAGTTCTAGTGCAATGCCAGAGTTGATAAGTTGCTCAGAGAAATGGGTTATCAACCCAGATCACATTGGAATAACCTGGAGTGTTTACATTTTCTCCCCTCCAGGAATTCTCATTTAATTGTTGGGAGTACTGACTGTTGTTGTTGTTGTTTTTTTTCCTTTGAGCACCTGTGCTATGTTTTAAAAAAAATTATATAGGGAAAGGGTTATCTTCAACAGTTCTGAAAAGTTCTCAGTTGATCACATTGTATAGTCCGTGTTGAAAATAGCTGCCCTAGGGTTTGTAGACCTAGAGGAGATTGTCTGTGGCTGTCTGGGGACTTCACAGCTGCCTAGTTTGAGTGTATTCTTCTCCTTTCTCTAAAACCCATCAAATGACTGCTGTATCAGCTAGGTCTGAAGTCGGGAAGGTGCTCTGGGTCCTGACTGCTGTCTTGTCTCCAGCATCAGGCCGGCATTGCACCCTGACACATCTGCAATAGGACTGTGCTTCCGTATAAGGTATTTTATGTGCTCTACTTCAGGAAAGGGGCTTAGCTTGTGGGGTTCATTATGGATTCAGAAGGTAAGTCTTGCTTATTCTCCATATTCAGAGTGATCTGTTGCCCCTGGAGCTTACTACATCACATACTCTATAGCCAGCCAAGAGTTTTTCAGAACTAGACTTCACCAAATGCGTGGTGTTTTATAACCTCTGAGCCTGACCAAAGACCGAAGGTTGTGGGAGAACCATGTGCTCAAGGAGTTTGCTATCCATTTCTGTGGGAATTTAAATTGTTTAAGTATTGAGGTATGTGTGGGAAAGCGTAAAAAGAAGTGCTTGCTTCACCAAAAACACCCGTGTGTTTCTGGCGGTATTCACATCAGGGCCATAGCCTTAAGAATGGAAACAGAATCCCACAGAGGAGTCAGTAACTGGTACCCCCAGGTCTCTCTAGTCCCTGAGATCCAGTGGAAGTCTTACTGGGACTGGTGTGAAGAAACAACATGGTATGTAAATTCCAGCCACTGCACTGAATGAAAAGTATGAAGATTCCTAAGGGAGAATGTGGCTATGGTCAAAGCCGCCCTCTTGTAGCTCCCAATGTGACTAAAAGATACTAACTCTGGGATATCTTTAGTTATTTTATCTTTTCAATATCAAACAAACAAAAACCAAACAAGGTGAAATGGATTTGAAAAAATATCACCATTACAGAGTGGAGAGGGTTAGCTTCTCCAAACAGGTGAAAAATTCACGGGTTGGGTCTGTATTAGTTTAGGGCTCCTATAACAAAGTACCACGAACTGACGGATTAAACAACAGAGATGTATTTTTGTACAGTACTAGAGGCTGAAAGTCTGAAATCAAGGTGTCAGCAGGGTTGGTTCCTTCTGAGGGCTGTGAGGCAAGGACCTGTTCCAGCCCTCTCTCCTTGACTTGTGGAAGGCCGTCTTCTCTCTGTGTCTCTTCACACCGTCTTCCTCTATGCATGTCTCTGTTTCTAAATTTTCCCCTTTTATAACGACACCAGTCATATTGAATTAGGCGCCACCCTAATGACCTCACTTTAACTTGATTACCTCTATAACAACTTCATCTCCAAATAAGATCACATTCTGAAGTATTGGGGGCTAGGACTTCAACATATGAGTTTAAGGACACAGAGGGAAACAATTCAACCCAGAACAGGGTCTATCTCCATAGATACCCCATGATTTTTCTGTAGACAATCACAAATATCTGTACATCTCTGAAACTCAGTCATGGATGGGAATAAAGTACATTTTTTTCCCTACAGAAGTTTCCTTAACACTTTAAAAAATTAGTGGATATAAGTTATGTGGCTTGACCTGATCACCTTACAGTGAAGCCCATGTATTGGACATATCCAAATATTAACTCTAGTACCAGAAGCAGATCAATAATTTAGTTCCTAAGCTTTAGATTTACAGAAATAGAAAGACATGATTATGTATTAATATAAATAGCATAACTATTAAGATTGGTGCAAAAGTAATTGCGGTTTTTGCTGTTACTTTCAATGGCAAAACCCACAATTTTGCACCAACCAATACCACCAAAAGAGGTAACATTTCAGGAAAAAACTAAATATGCATCAGGAAAAATGTTTTGAAAGAGGTGGATTTGAGCTTTGGGAAACAGGTAAAATGTACATTATTGTAGAGGGGATAGACGGTAGAGATAATTTCAGATGAAAACCTTTTATTTGTAGATCCTCTTAGAGTTTATGGGGACTACATCATTGAAGAGATTTCCATAGATGCAGTAATGTTTTCCTTCAGTGTTTGGGAAGAATGTGTTTGTGTATATAAGTTGGGGTCAGATTATGAAGACTCCTGTTTTCATCCCAGAGATCACTAAGCACAATCGAATGTTTTTCTGGAGACGGTTACATGATTAGGAAAATGTTTGAGGGACAAATGATTAAGTGGAGAGTGCACAGTGAGAGGAGGGAGGGATGGCTCCAGTGTGGGTGGTCCATGCGGTAAAGATGAGGAAAGCAGACTCATTCTTTCTGAGCCTGTAACTAGCCCTTGACAGTATATGCTATCGAAAGAGGCAGCATATGAGCTCACATGTGTTCCTCGTGTTGGGGCCCCATGTGGTGACTTGCAGGATCTTCTCAAAGTCACACTTGCTTGTAACTTAAGGTAGGAGTTTGTGCTTTTTCCACCTTTCAATTAGAGATGTAAACATTCCTTTTGAAGAACTTGCAATACCAGGATTCCTCCAGTAGTGGGAATATAAGATATCGTTTAATATTTCAGGACCTAACTATTTGCAGTGACAAAGGTCACATGGTATTGACTCAGGTTATATTATTTATGCTAACACTTATATTAATGATAGTGAAATCCCACAGGAAGATATTATTTTTAGGGTCATTAAGAGAAGTATCTATAGCAGTTCGGTGTACCAGTCTTACGTGTCTTTCATTGAATTTATTTCTAAGTAATTTATTCTTTTTGATGCTACTGTTGTCTTAATTTTATATTCAGATTATTCATGGCTAGTGTTTGGAATTACAATTGAGTTTTGTATATTGATCTTGTATTTTTCAGTCTTGTTTATTGCCTCTAATAATTATTTTGTGTGGATTTCTTAGAAACATTTTATGTACAAGATCTTTTTATGTATAAGATGTCATCTGAAAATATAGTTACACTTCTTTCTTTTCAATCTGGATTCCTTTTACTTAATTTCTTGCCTAAATGACCTAGCTAGAACCTCCAGTACAATGTTGAATGAAGTGGCCTAAGTGGACATCCCTGTCTTGTTTCAGATCAATATTTTGGCATTAAATATGATGTGTGTGGATGGTTTTTATGGACGCCTTTTTGTTAAAATGAGGAATGTTTGAGGCCATTTTAAGAAATTTTTGAAAAAGCTGTTAGACACAGAGCTTACTCACCTCTGAGTGAGTGCTATCTTTTCACCCTGGCAGAAGATTGGAAGTTTGTCTTCTGAAGAGAGCAAAAGAGAAAGTCTCTGGTCTGGAACACCAGTCACAGTTGACGGCAGGAACATCATAAGTAGAGGATTGTCTACTGAATGTGGAGATCTCCGGCCTTCTTTCCCACCTAGCCTTCAAAATGTGGGCTTCCAGGATTATATCTTCCAGCTGGGACATTGTAAGAGCCTTTTCTAGAAATTTTGACTAGTCCAAAATAGAAGACATTAAGATGCTGAGATCCAGGTTTATTCTCCCCAAACCCCAGCCACATTATTTACTTGAAGCCCCATGGAATTCACAGTGACTAAGCTTCTCAAGATAATGCTGGATATTAGAATACAATGGAACAAAGCTTTACAAAATTCTGGGGGAAAATATTTCTAACTTGGAAGTCTAAACTCAGTCAAATTATCAAGCAGGTATAAGAATAGAATAAAAACTCTGTAACAGGTAAGGTCTAAGATATATTGTCTTTTGTGCATGCTTTCTCAGGAAGCTACTGGAAGATGTGTTTAATGAAAATGAGGGAGTAAATCAAGAGAGAGGTAATTCATGAAGGGAATCCCAGAATGATGCTGAAAGGAAAACTGAAGACAACAGCAACAGGCCCAGAGAGCAGCCAGCTCAGACTGCAGCTGGCCGGAAGGCTGGGGACTGGCTTTTTTAAGAAGATGAGCATGAAAATATATAGAAGGGTAATAGGTGGGGTCAGAGTTTGGGAACAAATCAGTCACAACTAAACAGGGAAACTAAGAAAAAGAAGCAGCAAAGCAGTTGTTTTTTTCATGAGAAACAAATTGTTATGCAGGAAAGGAAAAGGCATATTACTTTAGATTACTCAGCTCTCAGTAGTACTTACATCATTATGAAGTTAACGCCAAATACTGGTATAACCAAAAGTACAGAGTTCTGTAGTGGGCAGTTGGGAAATGGGCATGTGTGTGGTTAGGAAAAGAGGCAATTGTGTGAAAGAGCTAAATCTTCATCTCCAAGTATGGAAAACTCATAATAATGATAAAGAGGAAACCTCAAAAACTTCGAAGGGAGGGAAATATCAAAATACTCAATTCAGTATTTTGCAGTGGTGGCGTGGGGGTAAGAATGGTGGGTGGGAGTGGGGGTAGCAGGTCAACGGGCTATTTTTTCTAAAACACACACACACACACACACACCCCAAAAACAAACTCATAGAACTATTCAACTCTTTATTTTGTTTAACTTTTATTTTAGGTTCAGGGGTACCTGTGCAGGTTGTTATATAGGTAAACTTGTATCCTGAGGGTTTGTTATACAGATTATTTTGTCAGTCAGGTACCAAGCCTAGTACCTAATAGTTAGTTTTTCTGTTCCTCTCCCTCTTCCCATTTGTCACTCTCCAGTAGGCACTGGTATGTCTTGTTCTCCTCTTTGTGTCCAGGTCGGTTCTCATAATTTAGTTCCCACTTACAAATGAGAACATGTGGTATTTGGTTTTCTGTTATTTTTTGACTTTTTAATAATAGCCATTATGACTGATGTGAGATGGTATCTCATTGTGGTTTAAATTTACATTTTTTTTCCAGAATGTTCATGTTCTTTGCCTACTTTATTTTTATTTTTTATTTTTTAATTTTTTTTTTAAATGGAGTCTTGCTTGCTCTGTCACCCAGGCTGTAGTCCGGTGGCATGATCTCGGCTCACTGCAAGCTCCGCCTCCCGGGTTCACATCATTCTCCTGCTTCAGCCTCCAGAGTAGCTGGGACTGCAGGCGTCCGCCACCACACCCAGCTAATTTTTTGTGTTTTTAGTAGAGACAGGGTTTTCACCGTGTTAGCCAGGATGGTCTTGATCTCCTGACCTCGTGATCCACCTGCCTCAGCCTCCCAAAGTGCTGGGATTACAGGCGTGAGCCACCGCGCCCGGCTCTTTGCTGACTTTTAAATGGTGTTTTTTTCTTGTTAATTTAAGTTCCTTATAGATATTGAATATTAGACTTTTGTCAGATGCATAGTTTGCAAATATTTTCTCCCATTCTGTGAGTTGTCTCTTTACTCTGTTGATAGTTTCTTTTGCTGTGCAGAAGCTCTTAAGTTTAATTAGATCTCATTTGTCAATTTTTGCTTTTGTTATGATTGCTTTTGGCATTTTTGTTATGAAATCTTTGCCTGTTCCTATGTCCAGAATGGTATTGCTTAGATTGTCTTCCAGGTTTTTTATAGTTTTGGGTTTTACATTTAAGTCTTTAATCCATCTCCAGTTGATTTTTGTATATAATATAAGGAAGGGGTCCAGTTTCTATTTTCTACATATGGTTAGCCAGTTATCCCAACACCATTTATTGAATAGGCAGTTGTTTACCTATTGCTTGTTTTTTGTCAGCTTTGTTGAATATCAGATGGTTGTAGGTGTGTAGCATTATTTCTGGATTCTCTGTTCTCTTCCATTGGTCTGTGCATCTGTTTTTGTACCAGTAAATACCATCCTGTTTTGGTGACTGAAGTCCTGTAAATGTAGTTTGAAACTGGGTCTTTGTGCTTTTTGCTTAGGATTGCCTTGGCTATTTTGGCTCTTTTTTGGTTTCATATAAATTTTTAAATAGTTTTTTTTTCTAGTTCTGTGAAGAACGTCATTGGCAGTTTGATAGGAATAGCATTGAATCTGTAAATTGCTTTAGGTGGTATAGCCATTTTAATGATTGATTCTTCCTGTTCATGAGCATGGAATGTTTTTCCATTTGTGTCATCTCTGATTTCTTTTAGCAGTGTTTTGTAATTTTCACTGTAGCAATCTTTCACCTCCCAAGTTAGCTGTATTCCTAGGTATTTTATTCTTTTTATGGCAATTGTGAATGGGATTGGGTTTCTGATTGGCTTTTAGTTTGGCTGTTGTTGGTATATAAGAAAATAGTGATTCTTCTACATTGATTTTGTATCCTGAAACTTTGCTGAAGTTGTTGATCAGCTAAAGGAGCTTTGGGGCAGAGAATATGAGATTTTCTAGATATAAAATCATGTTATCTGCAAACTGGGATTGTTTGGCTTCCTCTTCTCCATTTGGATGCCCTTTATTTCTTTTGCCTGATTGCTCTGACCAGGACCTCCCATACTGTGTTGAATCAAAGTTGTGAGACAGGGCATTTTTGTCTTATGCCAGTTCACGGGGGGAATTCTTCCAGCTTTTGCCCGTTCAGTATGATGATGTCTATGGCTTTGTCATAGATGGCTCTTATTATTTTGAGGTATATTCCTTCAATATCTAGTTTATTTAGAGCTTTTAACATAAAGGAATATTAATTTTATTGAAAGCCTTTTCTGAATCTATTGAGATAGTCATGTGATTTTTGTCTTTAATTCTGTTTATGTAATGAGTCACATTTGTTGATTTGCATATGTTGAACCAACCTTGCATCTCAGGGATAAAGCCTACCTGATCATGGTGGATTCGCTTTTTGATGTGCTGCTAGATTCAGTTTGTTGAGGATTTTTACATCAATGTTCATAAAGGATATTGGCCTGAAATTTAATTTTTTGTGTGTGTTTCTTCCAGATTTTCTTTTTTCTTTTTATTATTATTATTGTTATTTAATATAAAGACAGTGTCTTCTCTCCCTATGTTGTCCAGGCTGGTCTCAAACTCTTGCCTCAGCCTCCCAAAGTGCTAGGATTACAGGTGTGAGCCACTGCACCTGGCCACTGCCAGTTTTCATATCAGGATGATGCTGGCCTCACATAATGAGTTGGGGAGGAGTCCCTCTTTCTCTATTTTTTGGAATAGTTTCAGTAGGAATGGTAACAGCTCTTTGCACATCTGGTAGAATTCAGCTGTGAATCTGGTGCTGGGATTATTTTGGTTGATAGGCTATTTATTACCGATTCAACTTTGGAGCTCATTATTGTTCTGTTCGGGGGATCAATTTCTTCCTGTTTCAGTGTTGAGAGAGCGTATGTGCCCAGGAATTTATCCATCCTTTTTACGGTTTTCTAGTTTTGTGTAAATAGAGGTGTTCATAGTAGTCTCTGGTTAGTTGTATTTCTGTAGGGCAGTGGTAACATCCCCTTTGTCATTTTTCATTGTGTTTATTTAGATTTTCTACTTTGTCTAGCTAGTAGTCTATCTATATTACAGTTGTTTTTTCAAAGAACCAATTCCTGGATTTATTGATCTTTTGAATGGTTTTTTATGTCTCAGTCTCCTTCAGTTAAAGTCTAATTTTGGTTATTATTTGTCTTCTGCTAGCTTTGGGATTGGTTTGCTCCTGGTTCTCTAATGCTTTTAGTTGAGATGTTAGGTTCTTAATTTGAGATCTTTCTAACTTTTTGATGTGAGCATTTAGTGCTATAAATTTCTCTCTTAACACTACCTTAGCTATGTCCCAGAGATTCTGGTATAGTGTATCTGTGTTTTCATTAGTTCAAAGAACTTCTTGATTTCTGCCTTAATTTAATTATCTATGCAAAAGTCATTAAGGAGCAGATTTTTTATTTTCATGTACTTGCAATTGCATGGTTTTGAGCAATTTTTTTTAGTCTTGATTTCTATTTTTATTGCATTGTGGTCTGAGAATGTGTTTGATATGATTTTGATTTATTTCCATTTGCTGAGGATTGTTTTATGTCCAATTGTGTGGTTGATTTTAGAGTATGTGCCATGTAGTGATGAGAAGAATGTTCTGTTGTTTTGGGTAGAGAATTCTGCAGAGGTCTATCAGGTTCATTTGGTAAAATGTTGATTTCAGGTCCTGAATATTGTTGTTAATTTTCTGCCTCGATGATCTGTCTAATACTGTTTGTAGAGTGTTGAAGTCTTCCACTATTATTGTGTGGGAGTCTAAGTTTCTTTGTAAGTCTCCATGAACTTGCTTTTTGAATCTGGGTACTCCTGTGCTGGGTGAATATTTATTTATTTATTTTATTTTTATTTCAATAGTTTTAGGAGGTACAGGTGGTTTTTGGTTACATGGATAAGTTTTTTACTGTAGATTTCTGGGATTTTGGTACACTCATCCACTGAGCAGTGTACGCTGTACCCAATGTGTAGTCTTTTATCTTTCACCTCCTCCCACCCTTCCCCGAGTCCCCAAAGTCTGTTATAACATTCTTATGTCTTTGCATCCTCCTACCGTAGCTCCCACTTATAAGTGAGAACATAATAATATTTGGTTTTCCATTTCTTATTTATATCACTTGGATGGGCTCAAGACCATTATTCTAACTTGCGGTAAAACACATTATTTTGTTCATTTTTATGGTTGAGTAGTATTACATGATTGATGGGCACTTAGGTTGCTTCCATATCTTTGCAATTGCAAGTTGTGTTGCTATAAACATAAATGTGCCTGTGTCTTTTTCATATAATAACTTCTTTTCCTTTGGGTAGATACTGAGTAGTGGGATTGCTGGATTGAATAGTAGTTCTACTTTTAGTTCTTTAAGGGATCTCCATACTGTTTTCCATAGTGATTGTACTATTACATTCCCACCAGCAGTATAAAAGTGTACTTTTTTACCACATCCAGGCCAACATCTATTTTTTTGACTTTTTAATTATGGCCATTCTTGCAAAAGTAAGATAGCATCTCATTGTGGTTTTAATTTGCATTTCCCTGATAATTAGCAATGCTGAGCATTTCCTCATATGTTTGTTGCTTGTTTATCTTCATTTGAGAATTGTCTATTTATATGCTTTGCCCATTTTTTGATTGGATTTTTTTTTTCTTGCTGATTTGTTTGAGTTCTTAGTGGATTCTGGATGTTAGCCTTTTATAAGATGCATAGTTTGCAAATATTTTCTCTTACTTTGTGAGTTTTCTGTTTAGTCTGCTGATTATTTCTTTTGCTGTGTAGAAGCTTTTGAGTTGAATTAGAGTCCATTTATTTATTTTTGTTTTTGTTGCATTTGCTTTTGGGGTTTTAGTCATGAATTCTTTGCTTAAACCGGTGTCTAGTAGAGTTTTTCTGATGTTTATCTTCTAGAATTTTTATGGCTTCTGGTCTTAGACTTAAGTCTTTGATTAATCTTGGGTTGATTTTTGTATAAGGTAGAGATGAGGATTCGGTTTCTTTCTTCTACATGTGGCTTTCCAGTTTTCCCACTGCCGTTTAGTGAATAAGGGTGTTCTTTCCCCAATGTATGTTTTTGTTTGCTTTGTTGAAGATTGGTTGGTTATAAGTATTTGACTTTATTTCTGGATTCCCTGTTCTGTTCTATTGGTCTACATGCCTATTTTTATACTAGTGCCATGCTGTTTTGGAAACTATAGCCTTGTAGTATAAAGTTGGGTAAGTGATGGCTTCAGATTTGTTCTTTTTGCTTAGTATTTGCTTTGGCTATGGGTGCATATATGTTTAGGATAGTTAGGCCATCTTGTTGAGTTGAAGACATTACCATTATGTAATGCCCTTCTTTGTCTTTTTTGATCTTTGTTTATTTGAAGTCTGTTTTGTCTGAAATTAGGATTGAAACCCCTGCTTTTATGCTGATTTCTATTTGCTTGGTAGAATTTCCTCCATCCCTTTATTTTGAGCTTGTGACTGTCATTGTGTGTGAGGTGGATCTCTTGAAGACCATTGGGTCTTGCTATTTTATCCAGCTTGCCACTCTGTGCCTTTTAAATGGGGCATTTAGCCTGTTTACATTGAAGATTAGTATTTATATGTGTAGATTTGACCCCGTCATTGTGTGGTTAGCTAGTTATTATGCGAATTTGTTTGTGTGGTTGCTTTATAGTGTTACTAGTCTGTGTAACTAAGTGTGTTTGTGTATTGGCTGATAATGTTTTTTTCCTTTCCATATTTGGTGCTCTTTTCAAGATCTCTTGTAAGGCAGGTCTGGTCATAACAAACTCCGTCAGCATTTGCTTATCTGAGAAAAATCTTATTTCTCCCTCTCTGAGGAGCTTAGGTTGGCTGGATATAAAATTCTGGGTTGAAGATTTTTTTCTTAAAGAACGTTGAATATAGGCCTTCAGTCTCTTCTGGCTTGTAGGATTTCTGCAGAGAGGTCTGCTGTTAGCCTGATAGGGTTCCCTTTGTGGGTGACCTGTCCTTTCTCTCCAGCTGCCTTTAACATTCTTTCATTTCAACCTTGGAAAATCAATGCTTATGTGTCTTGCCAATAATGTTCTTTTGTAGAATCTTGCAGGTGTTCTCTGTATTTCTGCATTTGATTGTTGGTCTCTCTAGTTAGGTTGGGGAAGTTTTTGTGGATGATATTCTGAAAGATATCTTTAGTGTTGTTTGCTTTCTCCCTGTCTCTGTCAGGGATGACAATGATTCATAGATTTGGCATTTTTATATAATCCCATATTTCTCAGAGGTTTCATTTCTTTTTATTCTTTTTTCTTTATTTTTGTCTGATTGTCTTATTTCAGTAAACCAGTCTTCAAATGATGAGATTCCTTCATCAGCTCAGTCTGTTCTGCTGTTAATACTTGAGATTGTATTGAGAAATCCTTGTAGTGTGTTTTTCAGCTCTATCAGTTCAGTTGGGTTCTGTTTTTGAGATCAAGTCTCCTTCTCTTGCCCAGGTTGGAGTGCAGTGGCATGATCTCAGCTCACTACAACCTCTGCCTCCAGGTTCAAGTGATTCTCCTACCTCAGCCTCTTGAGTAGCTGGGATTACAGGCATGTGCCACCATGCCTGGCTTTTTTTTCTTTTTTTCTTTTTTTTTAGAACTCGTGACATCAGGTGATCCTCCCTCTTGGTCTCCCAAGGTGCTGGGATTATAGGTGTGAGCCACCATGCCTGGCCAGGCTCTTTCTTATAGTGGCTATTTTGTCTGTCAGCGCCTGTATTATTTTATTGTGACTCTTGGTTTCCTTGAATGGATTTTGGCATTCTCCTGAATCTCAATGATATTCATTTCTATCTATATTTTGAATTCTACTTCTGTCATTTCATCCTTCTCAGCCTGGTTAAGAACACTTGTTGGAGAACTAGTGCAATCATTTGGAGGACATAAGAGACTTTGGCTATTTGAGTTGCCAGAGTTCTTGCTTTCATTCTTCCTTGTCTCTGCATGTGGGTGTTTCTTTCACTGCTGGACTGCCTGTGATTGAAGTCATCAGGCTGGGGCAGAGTGCTTGTGCTAGAGTTCCAGGTCAGGTGGCCCTGCCCAGTGAAGAGAAGTGAGGACCAGAACCTGCATGGAGAACAGTCCAGCCACATTTCTGTGAGATGGGTGCTTTGGGCTGGGGGTCCAGATCAGCCCCTAGTCCCATGGACTCTCCAGAGCCTGGGGACAGCAAGGGCAAGGGCTGTGAGACAGCAAAGATGATAATCCATCCTTCCCACTGGGACTTCTGTCCCAGTGAGTTGTGGAGCTGCTAATGACTGGATAGTCCCAGTGGGAGTAGCAGGTTGGGAGGACCTGCTCAGTGAGAAGATACGGGACTGGGGACTCACATAAGAAACATTCAGGCCACTTTTCCTTACAGCTGCTGCAGTATGCTGGGGGTCCACTCCAGTCCCTAGTCACCTTGGGTTTTCCAGCAAATGAATATATCAACAGTGAACATGGCCAAGGCAGCAATATGGGAGCTGTGGTTCAAACACATTGGTAGGGGTGGCTGGGGACCCCTGTTGGAGGTCCCATTTAGTGAGGAGAAATGGGATTGGGGACCTGTGCAAAACAGCAGTCTGGCTGCTTTTTTTGTACAGCAGCTGTGCCGTGTTGGGGGTTCACTCCAGCCCCTAGTCATCTTTGACTCTCCAAAGCCTGAACGTGACAATGGCTAAGGCTGCAAAACAACAAAGATGACAGCCTTTCCCTCCCTCTGGGAGCTACCAGGGAGGTTTTAAAAGGTTGCTCACTTGAAAACACCAGCAGCGGTGGTTGTAGACCTCAGTTGGGAGATTTCAGCCAGTGAAGAGAAGCGGGACCAGCATGAAAAAGCAGTCTGGCTGCTGCTTCACAGAGCTACTGTGCTGTGCTGGGGGACCACTCCAGTCCCTTGTTGCCTTGGATTCTTCAGAGTGCTAAGGCTGTGAAAAAGCAAAGATGATGATTTGCTTTGCCCTCTGGGAGTTTTGTCTCAGGGAGGTGTAATACTGCTACCCATGGTTGGCTGGAGTTCCCGGCCAGTGGGTCTCATCCTCTGAAGTACTAGGGAAGCAGGGCTTGCAGACTGTCCCTGTTTAGCCTCCTGGATTCAGTGCCTTTCCTAAGGGTTTGTACAGGGGAATAACTTCCTGCTCAGCTGGAGTTGCAGCTGCTTTTATCAGGAAGCCCAGGTATCTAAAGCTCTTAGGTCGCTGTGTGTGCCTGAGTGGCAGCTCTGCTAAGACCCCACAGAGCTGTGTGTCAGACTGAAGGCCCTCATGGAGTGGGTTCACAAGGGGATCTCCTGACTCAAGGGTTGCAGTGATCCATGAGAGAAGTGTCTGTCCCTGGGGTCACTCACTCACTCATTGCTTCCCTGGGCAGGGGATGTTTACCTGGCTCTTTGTTGCTCCCAGGGGAGTGGTCACCCTGCCTTCCTTTTCTCCATTCTCTGTGGGTTGAGTTGTTTTCTTGATGAGCCCCAATGAGTGTACTTGGGTGTTTCACCATTGAAGGTGCCGTTTTTTATTTTTTATACTTTAAGTTCTGGGGTACATGTGCAGAACGTGAAGTTTTGTTACATAGTTATACACGTGCCATTGTGGTTTGCCACACCCATCAACCCATCACCTACATTAGGTATTTCTCCTAATACTATGCCTCCCCTAGCCCCTTACCCCCTCAATAGGCCCTGGTGTGTGATGTTCCCTGCCATGTGTCTGTGTGTTCTCATTATTCAACTCCCACTTATGACTGAGAACATGTGGTGTTTGGTCTTCTGTTCTTGTGTTAGTTTGCTGAGAATGATGGTTTCCAGATTCATCCATGTATCTGCAAAGGAAATGAACTTATCCTTTTTTATGGCTGCATAGTATTCCATGGTGTCTATGTGCCACATTTTCTTTATCCAGTTTATCATTGATGGACATTTGAGTTGGTTCCAAGTCTTTGCTATTGTGAATAGTGCTGCAATACACATACGTATGCTTGTGTCTTTATAGTAGCATGATTTATAATCCTTTGGGTAAATACCCAGTAATAGGATTGCTGGGTCAAATGGTATTTCTAATTCTAGATCCCTGAGGAATCACCACACTGTTTTCCACAATGGTTGAACTAATTTACACTCCCACCAACAGTGTAAAGGTGTTGCTATTTCTCCACAACCTCTCCAGCATCTGTTGTTTCCTGACTTTTTAATGGTTGACGTTCTAACTGGCATGAGATGGTATCTCATTGTGGTTTTGATTTGGATTTCTCTAATGAACAGTGACGAGGAGCTGTTTTTTGTATGTTTGTTGGTTGCATAAATGTCTTCTTTGGAGAAGTGTCTGTTCATATCCTTTGTCCATGTTTTGATGGGGTTGTTTGTTTTTTTTCTTGTAAATTTAAGTTTTTTGTAGATTCTGGATATAAGCCCTTTGTCAGATAGATAGACTCCAAATTTTTTCTCCCATTCTCTAGCCTGTTCACTCTGATGACAGTTTCTTTTGCTGTGCAGAAGCTCTTTAGTTTAATTAGATCTCATTTGTCAATTTTGGCTTTTGTTGCCATTGCTTTTAGTGTTTTAGACATGAAGTCTTTGCCCATGCCTGTGTCCTGAATGGAATTGCCTAGGTTTTCTTCTATTATTTTTATGGTTTTAGGTCTTATGTTTAAGTCTTTAATCCATCTTGAGTTAATTTTTGTATAAGGTGTAAGGAAAGGGTCCAGTTTTAGTTTTCTGCATATGGCTAGCCAGTTTTCCCAACACCATTTATTAAATAGGAAGTCCTTTCCCCATTGCTTGTTTGTGTCAGGTTTGTCAAAGATCAGATAGTTGTAGGTGTGTGGTGTTATTTCTAAGGCCTCTGTTCTGTTCCATTGGTCTATATATTTGTTGTGGTACAAATATCATGCTGTTTTGGTTACTATAGGCTTGTAGTAGACTTTGAAGTCAGGTAGCGTGATGCCTCCAGCTTTGTTCTTTTTGCTTAGGATTGTTTTGGCTATGTGGGCTCTTTTCTGGTTCCATATAAAGTTTAAAGTAGTATTTTCCAATTCTGCTAAGAAAGTCAATGGTAGCTCGTTGGGGATAGCATTGAATCTATAAATTACTTTGGGCAGTATGGCCATTTTCATGATATTGATTCTTCCTATCCATGAGCATGGAATGTTTTTCCATTTGTTTGTGTCCTCTCTTATTTCATTGAGCAGTGGTTTGTAGTTCTCCTTGAAGAGGTCCTTCACATCCCTTGTAAGTTGTATTCCTAGGTATTTTATTCTCTTCATAGCAGTTGTGAATGGGAGTTCGCTCATGATTTGGCTCTCCGTTTTTCTGTTATTGGTGTATAGAAATGCTTATGATTTTTGCACGTTGATTTTCTATTCTGAGACTTTGCCGAAGTTGCTTATCAGCTTAAGGAGATTTTGGGCTGAGATGATGGGGTTTTCTAAATATACATTCATGTCATCTGCAAACAGAGAGAATTTGACTTCCTCTTTTCCTAATTGAATACGCTTTATTTCTTTTTCTTGCCTGATTGCTCTGGCTAGAACTTCCAATACTACGTTGAATAGGAGTGGTGAGTGAGGGCATCCTTGTCTTGTATCAGTTTTTAAAGGGAATGCTTCCAGTTTTTTCCCCTTCAGTATGATATTGGTTGTGGGTTTGTCATAAATAGCTCTTATTATTTTGATATATATTCCACTGACACCTAGTTTATTGAGAATTTTTAGCATGAAGCGGTGTTGAATTTTATCAGAGGACTTTTCTGCATCCATCAAGATAATCATGTGGTTTTTGTCATTAGTACTGTTTATGTGATGGATTACATTTATTGATTCACATATGTTGAACCAGCCTTGCATCCCGGCATGAAGCTGACTTGATTGTGGTGGATAAGCTTTTTGATGTGCTGCTGGATTTGGTTTGCCAGTATTTTATTGATGAATTTTGCATCGATGTTCATCTATTGGCCAGAATTTTTTTGTTGTTGTAGTGTCTGTGTCAGGTTTGGGTATCAGGATGACACTGGCCTCATAAAATGAGTTAGGGAAGATTCCTTCTTTTCTATTGTTTGAAATAGTTCCAGAAGGAATGGGGCCAGCTCCTCTTTGTACCTCTGGTAGAATTCGGCTGTGAATCTGTCTGGTCCTAGACTTTTTTGGTTGGTAGGTTATTAATTACTGCCTGAATTTCAAAACTTGTTATTGGTCTATTTAGGAATTTGGCTTTTTCCTGGTTTAGACTTAGTAGGATGTATGTGTCCAGAAATGTATCTATTTCTGATAGATTTTCTAGTTTATTTGCTTAGAAGATTTTATAGTACTCTCTGGTTGTAGTTTGTATTTCTGTGGGATCAGTGGTGATATCTCCTTTATCATTTTTTATTGCATCTATTTGATTCTTCTCTCTTTTCTTCTTTATTAATGAAGCTAGTGGTCTATCTATTTTGTTGATCTTTTAAAAAAAGCCAGCTCCTGGATTCACTGATTTTTTGAAGGGTTTTTTGTGTCTCTACCTCTTTCAGTTCTGCTCTGATCTTAGTTATTTCTTGTCTTCTCCTAGCTTTTCAATTTGTTTGCTCTTACTTTTCTAGTTCTTTTAATTGTGATGTTAGGGTGTCAGTTTTAGATCTTTCCTGCCTTCTCTTGTGGGCATTTAGTGCTATAAACTTCCCTCTACACACTGCTTTAAATGTGTCACAGAGATTCTGGTATCTTGTGTCTTTGTTCTCATTGGTTTCAAAGAACATCTTTATTTCTGCCTTCATTTCATTATTTACCCACTAGTCATTCAGGAGTGGGTTGTTCAGTTTCCATGTAGTTGTGCAGTTTTGAGTGAGTTTCTTAATCTTGAGTTCTAATTTGATTTCACTTTGGTCTGAGAGACTCTTTGTTATGATTTCCTTTCTTTTGCATTTGCTGAGGAGTGTTTTACTTCCAATTCTGTGGTCCTGAATATCCTTGTTAATTTTTCTGTCTCATTGATCTGTCTAATATTGACAGTGGGGTGTTAAAGTCTCCCACTATTATTGTGTGGGAGTCTAAGTCTCTTTGTAGGTCTCTAAGAACTTGCTTTATGGATCTGGGTGCTCCTGTATTGGTTGTATATATATTTAGGATAGTTAGCTCTTCTTGTTGCATTGATACCTTTACCAATGGCCTTCTTTGTCTCTTTTGATCTTTCTTGGTTTAAAGTCTGTTTTAGCAGAGATTAGGATTGCAACTCCTGCTTTTTTTTTTTTT
>NW_012112919.1:5521368-5619842 GCF_000951035.1 Colobus angolensis palliatus | reverse complement strand
ATTTTTTCCTTCATTTCAACCTTGGTGAATCTGATGATTGTGTGTCTTGGGGTTGCTCTTCTTGAGGAATATCTTTGTGGTGTTCTCTGTATTTCCTGAATTTGAATGTTGGCCTATCTTGCTAGGTTGGGGAAGTTCTTCTAGATGATCTCCTGAAGAGTGTTTTCCAACTTGGTTCCATTCTCCCCAATCACTTTCAGGTACATCAGTCAAACATAGATTTGTTTTTTTCACATAGTCCCATATTTCTTGGAGGCTTTGTTCATTTCTTTTTATTCTTGTTTCTCTAATCTTGTCTTCTCACTTTATTTCATTGAGTTGATCTTCAGTCTCTGATATTCTTTCTTCCGCTTGATTGATTTGTTGATTGATACTTGTGTATGCGTCACAAAGTTCTCGTGCTGTGTTTTTCAGCTCCATTAGGTCATTTATTTTATTCTTTAAACTTATTTTTCTAGTTAGCAATTCATCTAACCTTTTTTAAAAGTTCTTAGCTTCCTTGCATTGGGTTAGAACATGTTCCTTTAGCTCGGAGGAGTTTGTTATTACCCACCTTCTGAAGCCTACTTCTGTCAATTTGTCAAACTCATTCTCCATCCAGTTTGGCCCCTTGCTGGCGAGGAGTTGTAGTCCTTTGGAGGAGAAGAGGTGTTGTGTTTTTTGGAATTTGCAGCCTTTTTGCACTGGTTTCTCCCCATCTTTGTGGATTTATCTGCCTTTGGTCTTTGATGTTGGTGACCTTCAGATGAGGTCTCTGAGTGGATGTGCTATTCCTTTCTGTTTGTTAGTTTTCCTTCTAGCAGTCAGGCCTCTCTGCTGTAGGTCTGCTGGAGTTTGCTGGAGGTTCACTCCAGACCTGTTTGCCTGGGTATCACCAGTACAGGCTGCAGAATAGCAATGATTGCTGCCTGTTCTTTCCTTTTTGTCCCAGAGGAGCACCCACCAGATGGCAGCCAGAGCTCTCCTGTATGAGGTGTCTTTCAGCCCCTACTGGGAGGTGTCTCCCAGACCAATACACGAGGGTCAGGGACCCACTTGAGGAGGCAGTCTGACCCTTAGCGGAGTTCAAGCGCTGAGCTAGGAGATCCCCTACACTCTTCAGAGCTGTCAGGTAGGGACACTAAATTCCGCTAAGCTGCACTGGCAGCCGCCACTTCCCCCAGGTGCTCTGTTCCAGAGGGATGCGGGTATTCTCTGTAAGTTCCTGACTGGGGCTGCTGTCTTTTTTTCAGAGATGCCCTGCCCAGAGAGGAGAAATCTGGCAGTCTGGCCATAGCAGCCTTACTGAGCTGTGGTGGGCTCCACCCAGTTTGAAGTTCCCAGGGACTTTGTTTACACTGTGAGGATAAAACCGCCTACTCAAGCCTCAGCAATGGCGGACGCCTCTCCCCCCACAAAGCTCCAGCATCCCAGGTGGATCTCAGACTGCTGCTGTGCTGGCAGCCAGAATTTCAAGTCAGTGGATCTTAGTTTGCTGGACTCTGTGGGGGTGGCACCCGCAGAGCCAGACCACTTGACTTCCTGGCTCAGCCCCCTTTCCAGGGGAGTGAAGGGCTCTGTCTCTCTGGTGTTCCAGGCACCACTGGGGTATGGAAACAAAAAAACTCCTGCAGCTAGTTCGGTGTCTGCCCAAATGGCCACCCAGTTTTGTACTTGAAACCCAGGGCCCTGGTGGCATAGGCACTGGAGAGAATCTCCTGATATATCCGTTGCAAAGACTGTGGGAAAAGTGCAGTGTCTGGACTGGAGTTCACCGTTTTTCCCGGTGCAGTTTCTCACAGCTTCCCTTGGCTAGGGGAATGAATTCCCCGACCCCTTGCAATTCCTGGGTGAGGCAACACCCCTCCCTGCTTCTGTTCACCCTCCGTGGGCTGCACCCACTGTTCAACCAGCTTCAATGAGATGGACCAGATACCTCAGCTGGAAATGCAGAAATCACCCACCTGCGTCGATCTTGCTGGGAGCTGCAGACCAGAGCTGTTCCTATTCAGCCATCTTGCCAGCATCTCCTGTACTCAAAGATGAAGGTGCTGTATTTACTTGTCCCTTCTATTTCTCTTCGTGGGACTAGCACATGCTAACTCCTTCTAGTTGACCATCTTGACCAGCCCCTCCTATTTGACTCTTTAAATTATGTTTATAAATAACTTTGATAACATTAAATATTAAATGCAGAAAATAAATGATAATAAAAATAATGACTTATTTTTATCTATCAGATTGGAAAAGTTTAAAAACATTGAGATTTTTTTCTGAAGGGCTGTTAAAATTTAAGCTGTATAATTTTGTGTTCAGAATCCCCAATTTCTATTTCTAGAAGTTGACCCTAAGAGTAAAGCATAACTACATTCAGATAAATGATAAAAATGAATGATAAATGGCCATATCAGCTGCCATTCATGAGGATTTATATGTACCTTGCACTTCATAGACAGTGTCTGAGTTAATTCCAGTGACAACACAATCAGGTGGTTATCATTGCCCCTCTTTATGTACGAGTAAACAACCCTCCATTGTTCTTGCTTTCCTTTTATGCCCTCCCATTCTTCCTCTTTTGTCCACAGAGTATGTTCTGTAATGTTTTTGTTTTTAAATAAAGACTGTAATTTGTCTCCCTGTTTTTCTTAATTGGTGAAAATTTGAAATGGAGGACAGTAGGTGAGTCTCAAACCTCCAAAAGTCCATGTCAAAGGAAGTCTTAGTTGATAAAATGATGAGCTAAAAGAATATTGGGTACAAGAAGAAAATAGGCCAGATTGGAATGACTGATGTGAAAATAGGCTAGATGTGGATGTTTGATGTAATTTTAAACAAACAGATACTCTCCCTTAAAAAGTAACTAAATGACATCAATGGTTGCAGCAGCAGCAATTTCAATCATCACTAACTCTCATGCTCACCTCTAGTGCCCAGATTTTTATTTTTTATTTTCATCTCTCAATTAAAATAACTTAAAGGACAACTGATTACCATAGTTTAATCAGAAAAACTGAGGATGGGTCTAAAATGTCTTTCTGCTATTAGCAAGCAAGGATTACTTCAAAGTGTGAAAGACTACCAGTCAAAGACCATCAGGAACATGTTTAGTTTTTTTTTTAGCTTGCAAGGAAGAACACACTCCAGGGGAATTTTGTGGTGTCAGATAAATAGGTAATTGGGAAGAGCTTATTATAAGATTTTTGCTTATGTTGACTAATTTTAGGAAGAGACTGAAGAAGCAGGGACCATCTCTGGATTGGATAATGTCAAGAAGCTAGGAGCAGTTTGGCAATTGAGTATCTATTAATCTTTCTACAAAATTTGGTGGGAGTGAGGCTAGGCTGGGATGTCATTGGTAAGAAAGCAAAAATCACTCAGATATATTTTTTCCTCTAGTTGAATTACAGCTTTGACTATGCTTGTTAGAGACTTTTTATCATAGCTTGATAGCCAGCTAGCAGGGCTGATATTCACTTTCTCAAAGATATTCAAGGCAGTGTAAAAAGCATAAAGAAACTGACTTAAAGGAATTCTTTCTGGCTAAACTGAGAAAATTTAAGCATCAAAAAGAGAATAATTATGATTATAAAAGCTATGAGGTCATTCAGATATTCAAATGAAAAGTTAATGGAAGTATAAAAAATGTAGCTATAATAAAAAGAAAGGTGAACATTGTGGGATATATTTAACTTTTACTGATTACATAAGCTTCTAATTAATACCTACATGCAGATATTTTATACCAACATGTTAAGAAATGTCAGCCATGCCAAGGATAAATAACATATTTCTGGGAATACAACATGTTTCAAAAGTTTAAAACCTATCTGAAAGGCAGAGACATAAAAGTCCCTTGATGTAATACATAAAACCTTATTATAAAAGAAAGCCAAGACTCCATCTAAAAAAAAAAAAAAAAGAAAGCTCAGTCTAATGCCCCAAAGCTTGAGTTTTGAGTTTAAATCACAGAGGTTTACACAATCAGGATTCTTGGCCAACCAAGATTTATCAGTTGCAAAATTCTACAACTTGTCATTTCAGTTGGTCTAAGGTGGTATTCTTTTGCTTTTGTCACTAGTAAAATTACTTCAGCCTTGAGAAACCTTGATAATACATAAAACTCCTAGAAAGGAAGAAGCATAAGTACATCTGATAAAATTTATCTTGATTTCAGTACCTTTATAACTGGTTTAAAATGAAAGTATAATAGAGATTTAAAGCATTTCTTATTTTTGTATTTTGTTTGATTTTTCAGAAAATATAAAATATTAGAATAATACTTTAAATCATTTAGGACTTTTAAAAACTTTTAAGTTCAAGGTACATGTGCAGGTTTGTTACATAGATAAACTTGTGTCATGGGAGTTTATTGTACAGATTATTTCATCACCCAGGTATTAATCCTCATACCCATTAGTTATTTTTCCTGATCCTCTCCCTCCTTCCACCCTCCACTTTCCAACAGGCCCCAGTGTGTGTTTTTCCTCTCAATGTGTCCATGTGTTCTCATGATTTAGCTCCCACTTATAAGTGAGAACATGTGGTATCTGGTTTTCTGTTCCTGCGTTAGGTGGTAAGAATAATGGCCTCCAGCTCCATCCATGTCCCTGGAAAGGACGTAATCTTGTTTTTTTTCATGGCTGCATAGTATTCCATGATGTATATATACCACATTTTCTTTATCCAGTCTGTCAGCAGTGGGCATTCAGGTTTATTCCATGCATTTAGGACATACTATTAAAAATCTTTGTGACCAAAAAGTAAGTTTTAGTAAATCTAATTTGTTTTATTCCAAGTCTATATTAATTAGTTTTGTACTATGTGAATACTTAAAATAGTGAAAGTTTACTCCTTCAAAAATGATAATTTTTTAATGAAGTTATACAGTTAACAAATGGGGCATTAAACAATGGTAATGAATGTTCCTCTTTATGTACAGAAACTTTTCAGACATCAAAGAATCTACCCATAGAACAGAGGTGAGGATGTCATAGAACTGAAAAGCAATGTGTTGGAGAATCACTCATCCATTTTATTTTGGGATGTTTTCACAACAAAACTCCTTTTGAGAGCATCGCATCACGTATAAACCTTGAGAACCTTCTGATTCTATCATCCTGGCTAAAAACAGGTTAGAGAAACTGATGTTTGTTTCTCTGGGCCTTTTTCTTCTGGTCACAAAATGTCATCTACAGATCAGACAAGAAAAAGAATGAGTAACCAGGATGCTGCTGCTCAGAGCTGTCCATAGACAGGTGCATTCAATCAGTGATCTCCCACCTCCCTGCATTATGACTTTCTTCATATGAAAGTCATACATGGCAATGCCTTGAAGTTCCCAACCCTAACATGGGGTCCCAAGAGTTCCCTCCCTCATATTCCAACTAAGGGATACATATGATGTCTCTTTGGTTAAAAAGGTAAAGGAAGTTGAGAAGGAAAGAATTTATGTGGGTTATTGCCACTTTGAAAAAACTTGGGCAATTTAATAAGGAAGATAAGAAATATGAATGTTGGGTGATCAATTGCAGTATCTGCCACAGGTGTGATCAATTTCCCAAACCAGATATAATGCTTCAAATGAGGAAGAGAAAAGAAAAATGGTTCATAGAGGGAAAACTCCCAGGAGATTCTTACCCAGGTGAGGACCAGGCACATAGGGCAGTCCATCTGGATGTGGGAAGATGCTATCTTTTGTGATTTTGGGCTTGACCTGTTGTAAGATGTAGTAATCAATTGTGCATTCTAAGAACCCTGGACTTTATCTCCCATCAGCAATTTCCCTCCCATGATACTCTCACACTTTCCCTGTCTCAGAGGCAGAAAAGACCTGATGTCTATTGAGGTCATAATTGCAGTCTGTCCCTGCACCATGGACCCCATTGATTCCAACTCCATAATGTTCTTGTAGTCTGTCTGTGTGCCTCTGTCTCTCTTACTCTGATTTTCAATCTCATCCTCTTGCCTTCAAACATTTGTACATTTTTCTTTGTAAATTGTGAAACCACAGGCCTGACATTAAATCCATCATAATTCTTTTTCTATGATTCTTTCTGCTAAGTACTTCAATCTTGTGTCTCATGCCTACAGTTTTTTTCTTTTTCTGGCCCTAGAAATTTGAAGTTTATCATTTCACTACTTTATGAAGTCTTTCCCTTAGAGGACACCCAGAATTCTTTCTACACAAATAGAATGCATTTTTTAAAAACTTGTATTACCACTTCCCAACTTTCGATTGTAACAGGTATTCTTGACCTTGTACTCTTTCTAAAGACCTTTCCTCTTCAGTGTTCTTTCTTTTACAACTTTCCTATTAGCTCTTTTTCTCTCTCTGCAAATCTGTTGATATCCTGAAGACTGTTTTTTGCTCATTTTCTTTTCTTCTGTCTCTAGAGAAAAAAAGTCACAAATATTTCACTGAATATTCTGAGTTGGAAATTCCAAATCAATATGCACCTCTAGTTCTCTTGTCTCTCTTCTACACTAGTTCCACACTCTGAGTTGCCCTGGGAGATTTCCACTTCAAAGTTCCACAACCATTTAAAGCTTAATCTCTTGGAAAATCATTTTCCCTTCCCATGGTCTCTATTTCTAACAGTGAGACATGGTGCTTCTCAGCACAAACTTTGGAATCAGACAAATAGAAATCCAGCTCTTACAATTGTGTGCCGAAGGACATTAGGCAAATTACCTAACCTCTCTCTATCTTTGTTTTCTTACCTGCAAAGTGAGGATACCCACCTCAGAGGAGCTGATACTTCTTGTGAAGTTATTAGGTGTTTACAGACACTTAGTTCTCTCCCTAAGAGAGAACTAAGTAAATAGGAGGGCTGTATTAACCTGTCCTGTTGAACTCAGTCTGGCCATTTGCTTTGGTCAATGAAATGGGAGCTGAGGTGTGACAGGTTCCATTGCTCAGTTAAAAGCCACAACAGCATTGTTCACAGTGGTGCAGAAAGAATGACATGGGGCAGAGTCTCACCCATCCTTGAAGGATGTGTAATGTTAGTGAGAAATAAACCTTTATTATTTAAAGACTGAATTTTAGGATTGTTTTGTTACTGTAGCACAACTGAGCCTACATTGATTGTTACATCTTTGCACTAAGAACAAGACAGGAGGATGGGGCCAAGATGGCTGGCTAGAAACAGTTGTGTTCAGAGGCTCCCATCAAAAAGAACCATAATAAGCATGTGAATCCTTCACTGTCAACCAAGGTATCTAGTTTCTCTCATCAGAACTGAGTAGGAGACTGGTGTGATCCACGGAGAGGAAGGCAGGGAGTGAGAATGCTACCCAGCCAGGGAAATCATGCCTTTTCCATGGAACTGTGTAACCCATGGATCAGAAGATTCCACTTGTGAACTCATGCCACCGGGGCCTAGTGTCCCAACCCTGCAGCCATGCAGATTCTCCACAGCCTTTCAGCTGGGATCTGCTTGAGCCTACTGAGCTCCCGGGAGGAGTGGGTGACCAGCACCACAGCTGTGGCTGTGGCTGCCTGCTGTCTAAGCCATTGGCACTCTTTGGTGGAGAGGCAGCAGCCAGCACTGGGACTCAAAACTGCCTAACACCCTAGACTCCCTGAGTGTGGGAAGGGTGACATCCATCTCCATAGCTCCAGGCTGTGCTTTTCCCCTGCTAGAGACGAGGAGGCTGGATGGCTTGGTCCCAAGATGTGTCACCCACAGCCCAACATATCAGCTGGGGCAGACTGTGGCCAGAGTGCCTTTTCAGGCCTGACCCTGACCCATCCTTCCTTATTGGGTGGGGCTTCCATGCAGGAACTCCAATAACTCCAGTCAGAGGCTCAGGGACAGAACCCAGATCTCTCTGGGCCTGAGTCCCTATGGGGAAGGGTGGCCGCAGTCTCTGTGGACCAACAGACTCAGCCTTTCTTCCTGGTAGTTTTGAGTAATCCAGGCAGCCCAGATGAGTGGGCTTCCCCATGGAGAAGCATACTCCCTCCACCAAGGGACAAAGTACTTCATTAAACAGGTCCCATTCCCCATGGCACCCAACTGGGTGAGACCCTCCAACAGGGGCTGGCAGACACCCTATACAGGAGCAGTCATACTGGCATCAGGTTGGTGTCCCTTGAGGTCAGAGATTCCAGAAGAAGGAGCAGGCACCCATCTTTGCTGTTTTCTAGCCTCCTTGAGTGACATCTCCAGGTGTGGGAGCAAACCAGATGAATATGGCCTGAAGTGAACCCCCAGAAAACTGCAGCAGCCCTACAGAAGAGGAACCTGACCATTGAAAGAAAAACAAGTAGAAAGCATCAACAACAATGAAAACCCTCACAAAAACCCCATCCAAGGGTCAGCAGCCTCAAAGATCCAAACTAGACAAACTAACAAAGACGAGAAAGAATCAATGGAAAAACGCTGAAAACCCAAAAGGCCAGAGTGCCTCTTCTCCTCCAAATGATCACAATATCTCTCCAGCAAGGATGCAGAACTAGACAAAGGATGAGATGGATGAATTGACAAAAGTAGACTTCAGAAGATGGATAATGAAAAACTCTGCTGAGCTAAAGGAGCATGTTCTAACCCAATGCAAAGAAGCAAAGAACCTTGATAAAAGGTTAGAGGAGCTGCTAAGTATATTAATCAGTATAGAGAGGAACATAAATGACCTGATGGAGCAGAAGAACACAGCACAAGAACTTTATGATGCATACACAAGTATCAATAGCTGAATTGACCAAGTGGAAGAAAGCATTTGAGTTTGAAGATACCTTGCTTAAATAAGGCATGCAGACAAGACTAGAGAAAAAAGAATAAAAAGGAATGAACAAAGGCTCCAAGAAATTTGGGATTTCATAAAAAGACTGAACTACAATTGATTGGAATACCTGAAGGAGATGGGGAGAATGGAAACGAGCTGGAAAACACACTTCAGGATATTATCCAGGAGAACTTCCCCAACCTAACAAAACAGGCCAACATAAAAATTAAGGAAATACAGAGAACATCACTAAGATACTCCATGAGAAGATCAACCCCGAAATGAAGGAAAAAATGTTAACAGCAGCCAGAGAGAAAGATTAGGTTTACCTACAAAGTGAAGCCCATCAGACTAACAATATATCTCTTAACAGAGGCTCTACAAGTCAGAAGAATTTGGGGGCCAGTATTCAACATTCTTAAAGAAAGGAATTTTCAACCCAGAATATCATTTCCAGCCAAACTAAGCTTCATAAGCAGAGGAATAAAATCCTTTCCAGACAAGCAAATGCTGGGGGATTTCATTACCACCAGGACTGCCTTGCAAGTGCTCCTGAAAGAAGTACTAACCGTGGAAAGGAAAACCCAGTACCAGTCACTGAAAAAACACACCAAAATATAAAGACCAACGACATTATGAAGAAACTGTATCGACTAGTGCACAAAAAACCAAATAGCATCATGATGATAGGAACAAATTCACATGTAACAATACTAACCTTAAATGTAAATGGACTAAATGCCTTAATTAAAAGACACTAACTGGCAAATTGGATGAAGAGTCATGACTTATTGGTGTGCTGTATTCAGGAGATGCATCTCACATGCAAAGACACACATAGGCTCAAAATAAGGGGATGGAGGAAAATTTACCAAGAAATGGCAAGCCAAAAAAGTAGGGGTTGCAATCCTAGTCTCTGACAAAACAGACTTTAAACCAACAAAGATCAAAAGAGACAAAGAAGGGCATTACCCAGTGGTAAGGGGAACAATTCAGTAAGAAGAGCTAACTATTCTAAATGTGTATGTGCCCAATACAGGAGCACCCAGATTTATAAAACAAGTTCTTAAAGACCTACAAAGAGACTTAGCCTTCAACACAATAATAGTGGGAGACTTTAATACTCCACTGTCAATATTAGATCAACGAGACAGAAAATTAACAAGGGTATTCAGGACTTGAAGTCAACTCTGCATCATGTGGACCTAATAGACATCTACAGAACTCTCCACCCCAAGTCAACAGAATATATATTCTCAGCACCACATCACACTTATTCTAAAATACCATGTAATTGGAAGTAAAACACTCCTCAGCAAATGAAAAGAACAGAAATCATAATAAACAGTCTCTCAGACCACAGCACAATCAAATTAGAACTCAGAATTAAGAAATACACTCAAAACCACACACTTACATGGAAATTGAGCAACCTGCTCTTGAATGACTCCTGGATAAATAATGAAATTAAGACCAAAATCAAGAAATCCTTTGAAACCAATAAAAATAAACAGGCAATGTACAAGAATCTCTGGGACACAGCTAAAGCAGTGTTAAGAGGGAAGTTTATAGCACTAAATACCCTCATCAGGAAGCTGGAAAGACCTCAAATTGATACCCTAACATCACAATTAAAAGAGATAGAGAGGCAAGAGCAAATTAATCCAAAAGCTAGCAGAAGACAAGAAATAACTAAGATCAGAGCAGAACTGAAGGAGATAGAGATAGGAAAAACCCTGCAAAAAAATCAATGAATCCAGGAGTGAGGTTTTCTGAAAAAATTAACTAGATAGACTGCTAGCTAGACTAAAGAAGAAAAGAGAAAAGAATGAAATAGACACAGTAAAAAATGATAAAGTGAATATTACCACTGATCCCACAGAAATACACACTACCATCAGAGAATACTATAAAACCTGTCTGCAAATAAACTAGAAAATCTAGAAGAAATGGATAAATTCCTGGATACATATGCCCTCCCAAGACTAAACCCAAGAAGAAGTCGAATCCTTGAATAGACCAATAACAAATTCTGAAATTGAAGCAGTAATTACTAGCCTACTGTATTAATCTGTTTTCATGCTGCTGATGAAACAGACCTGAGACTGGGATGAAAAAAAAAGAGGTTTAATTGAACTTACATTTCCACATGGCTGGGGATGCCTCAGAATCATGGCAGGAAGTGAAAGGCACTTCTTACATGGTGGCAGCAAGAAAAAATGAGGAAGAAGCAAAAGCGGAAACCCCTGATAAGCCCATCAGATCTCGTGAGACTTACTCACTATCCCAAGAATACTATGGAAAAGACTGGCCCCATGATTCAATTACCACTCCCTGGATCCCTCCCACAACATGTGGGAATTCTGGGAGATACAATTCAGGTTGAGATTTGGGTGGTGCCAAGCCATATCACCTACCAACCAAAAAAGGCCCAGGACCAGATGGATTCACAGCTGAATTCTATCAGAAGTACAAAGAGGAGCTGGTACTATTCCTTCTGAAATTACTCCAAACAACTGAAAAAGAAGGGACTTCTGTCTAACTCCTTTTATGAAGCCAGCATCATCCTGATACCAAAACTGGGAATATACACAACAAAAAAAGAAAATTTCAGGCTAAGATTCCTGAACATCAATGCGAAAATCCTCAATAAAATACTGGCAAACCAAATCCAGCAGCACATCAAAAAACTTGTCCACAACAATCAAGTCGGCTTCATCCCTGGGATGCAAGACTGGTTCAACATATGCAAATCAGAAACATAATCCATCATGTAAACAGAACGAAAGACAAAAACCACATGATTCTCTCAATAGATACAGAAAAGGCCTTTGATAAAATTCAACATCCCTTCATGGTAAAAAGTCTCAATAAACTAGGTATTGATAGACTATATCTCAAAATAATAAAGAGCTATTTATGCCAAATCCACAGCCAATATCATATTGAATGGGCAAAAGCTGGAAGCATTCCCTTTGAAAACTGGTACAAGACAAAGATGCTCTCTCTCACCACTGTTATTCAACATAGTATTGGAAGTTCTGGCCGGGACAATCAGGAAAGAGAAAGAAATAAAGGGTATTCAAGTAGGAAGAGAGGAAGTCAAATTGTCTCTCTTAGACAACATGATTTTATATTTAGAAAACCCCATCACCTCAGCCCCAAAACTCCTTAAACTGATAAGCAACTTCAGCAAAGTCTCAAGATACAAAATCAATGTACAAAAATCACAAGCATTTCTTTACACCAACAATAGACAAGCAGAGAGCCAAATCATGAGTGAACTCCCATTCACCATTGCTACAAAGAGAATAAAATACCTAGGAATATAACTTACAATGGATGTGAAGAACTTATTCAAGGAGAACTACAAACCACTGCTCAAGAAAATAAGAGAGGACACAACTACAAACCACTGCTCAAGGAAATAAGAGAGGACACAAACAAATGGAAAAACATTCCATGCTCATGTTTAAGAAAATCAATATAATGAAAATGGCCATACTGCCCAAAGTAATTTATAGATTCAATGCTATTCCCATCAAACTATCATTGACATTCTTCACATAATTAGAAAAATTCTAATTCTTTAAATTAGAAAAACTTTAAATTTCATATGGAATCAAAAAAGACCCTAGATAGGCAAGACAATCTTAAGCAAAAAGAACAAAACTGGAGGCATCACACTACCTGACTTCAAACTATATTACAAGGCTACAATTACCAAAACAGCATAATACTGGTAACAAAACGGACATATAGACCAATGAAATAGAACAGAGACCTCAAAAATAACACCACACATCTACAACCATCTGATATTTGACAAACCTGAGAAAAGCAATGGGTAAAAGGATCTCCTATTCAATAAATGGTGCTGGGAAAATGGCTAGACATATGCAGAAAACTGAAACTGGCCCCTGTCCTTACTCCTTATACAAAAATTATCTAGAGATGGATTAAAGAGTTAAATGTAAAACCCCAAACCATAAAAACCCTAGAAGAAAACCTAGGCAATATCATTCAGGACATTGGCATGGGCAAAGACTTCATGGCGAAAATGCCAAAAGAAATTGTAATGAAAACCAAAATCGACAAATGTGATCTAATTAAGGAACTCTGCACAGCAAAATAAACTATCATGAGAGTGAACAGGCAACCTACAGAGTGGAAGAAAATTTTTGCAATCTACCCATCTGACAAAGGCCTAATATCCAGAAGTTACAAGGAACATGAACAAATTTACAAGAAAAAAATCCCCATCACAAAGTGGGCAAAGAATATGAACAGACACTTCTTAAAAGAGGACATTTATGTAGCCAACAAACATATGAAGAAAGCTTAACATCACTGATCATCAGAGAAATGCAAATCAAAACTACAATGAGATACCATCACATGCCTGTCAGAATGGTGATTATTAAAAAGTCAAGAAACAGTAAATGCTGGCAAGGCTATGGAGAAATAGGAATGCTTTTACAATATTGGTGGGCATGTAAATTAATTCAGCTCTGGTGGAAGACAGTATGGTGACTCCTCAAGGATCTGGAACCAGAAATACCATTTGACCCAGCAATCCCATTACTGGGTATCTACTCAAAGGAATATAAATCACTCTACTAAAAAGACACATGCACATGTATGTTTACTGCAGAGCTATTTACAGTAGCAAAGACATGGAACCAACCCAAATGCCCATCAAGAATAAACTGGCTAAAGAAAATGTGGCACATGTACACCATGGAATACTACGCACTCATAAAAAAGGAATGAGACCAGGCCGGGCGCGGTGGCTCAAGCCTGTAATCCCAGCACTTTGGGAGGCCGAGACGGGCGGATCACGAGGTCAGGAGATCGAGACCATCCTGGCTAACACGGTGAAACCCCGTCTCTACTAAAAAATACAAAAAACTAGCCGGGCGACGTGGCGGGCGCCTGTAGTCCCAGCTACTCGGGAGGCTGAGGTGGGAGAATGGCGTGAACCTCGGAGGCGGAGCTTGCGGTGAGCTGAGATCTGGCCACTGCACTCCAGCTTGGGTGATAGCGAGACTCCGTCTCAAAAAAAAAAAAAAAAAGGAATGAGACCATGTCCTTTGCAGGGACATGGATGAAGCTGGAAGCCATCATCCTCAGCAAACTAACGCAGGAACAGAAAATCAAACACCGCATGTTCTGTCTCATAAGTGGGAGCTGAATGAATGAGAATGCATGGACACAGAAACAAGACACATTAGGGCTTGTTTGGGGGTGGGGGGCGAGGGGAGGGAACTTAGAGGATAGGTGAATAGGTGCAGCAAACCACCATGGGACACATATACCTATGTAACAACCTATTCTGCACATGTATCTTCTTCTTCTTCTTTTTTTTTTTTTAAGAAATAAAAACAAAACAAAGAATAAGACAGATGGACAGATATAGTACTTGACCTCTTAGAGTTCATAGCTGAATGGGGGAGATAAACCCTGAAAAGTAATTACAGAAGGCTTTTCTGTAGTAGCTCTTATGTCTTTACAATTTAGCATTTAACACTGTCAAGCGCTATCAGCTCTTTGACAAAAGCTTCCCTTTTATCTCACCTAAGTCCTTTCAGTTGCCATTAAAAACATTTGTTTTATTTAAGTTGCTTTCAAGTGTAAGCATTCATTAAAATCACTTGAAGGGCTTGTTAAAACAGTTTTTATTTAAATTATATTTTTAACTGACAATAATTGTATACATTTATAGAGTACAATATGATGTTATGATATATGTATACGTTGTGGAATGATTAAATCAAGCAAATTAACATATCCATCCCCTTACAGACTTATTTCTTTATGGTAAGAATATTTAAAATCTACTCTTAGAAATTTTGATAATAGCCATTCTAATAGGTGTAAAGTGACAATTCATCATGGTTTTAATTTACATTTCCTTGATATTAGTGGTGTTGAGCATCTTTTCATACACTTGTTTTGTATTTGTATGTCTTCTTTTGAGAAATGTCTATTGAGGTCCTTTGTCAATATTCTACTCAGTTTGTTTTCTTGCTATTGAATTGTTTGAACTCCTTATATATTTTGGACATTAACTCCTTATCAGATGTATGATTTGGAAATATTGTCTCCCATTCTATAGGTTGTCTCTTCACTCTGTTATTTTTTCCCCCTGTGGAGAAGCTTTTTAATTTGATGTAATACGTTTGTTTATTTTCACTTCTTTTGCCTGTGCCTTTGGGAGCACATTTTCCCAGACCAATGTTATGGAACTTGGCTTTTCTCCTATGTTTCCTTCTAATAGTTTTGCAGTTTTGGGTCTTATGTTTAAATCTGTAACCCATTTTTAGTTGTTTTTTGTATATGATGTGAGATAAGGTTCTAATTTCATTCTTCTGTATGAGGATATTCAGTTTTCCTAACAACATTTCTTGCAGAGACCCTTGTCTCCCCATTGTGTTCTTGGTATCCTTGCCAAAAATTAATTGACAGTAAAAGTGAAAGACAAGGTTGTGGAGAAAAGGAAACCCTTGTACACTGTTGGTGGAAATGTAAACTCGTATAGCCATTATGGAAAGCAGTATGAAGGTTCTTCAAAAAATTAAAAATAGAACTACCATATAATGCAGCAATTCCATTACTAGGTATATATCCAAAGGTAATGGAAGCATCATGGGAAGGGATAGCTGCACTCCCATGTTCACTGAAACATTATTTACAATAGTCAAGTTACAGAATCAAGTTAAGTGTTTAGCAATGAATGGATAAAGAGAATGTAGTATATACACAATGAAATATTATTCAGCCTTAAAAAAATCCTCTCATTTGCAACAACATGGATGAAATTGGAGGACATTATGTTAAGTGAAATAAGCCAGGCCCAGAAAGACAATAATACTTTATAATCTCACTTACAGGTAGAATCTAAAAAAAGATGAATGAGAGTAGGATGGTGGTTACTAGGATCAGGGGCAGGGAGGATACAGACTGAGAGGTGTTTGTGAAAGAACATAAAATTTCAGTTAAGAAGAATAAGTCCAAGAGATCTAATATACAACATGGTTACTATAGTTAATAACAATGTATTATATATGTGAAAATTGTGGAGAGTAGACTTATAGGTGTTCTCACCACAAAAAGTGATATGTGAGGCCAATTTAACCATTCCATAATGTATACACCAATTTAACCATTCCATAATGTATACACATTTCAAAACATAATGTTGTACATATAAATATGTACAGTTTTAATTTGTCAAGGCAAAAATAAAAAGCAAAAAAAAAAAAAAGTTAAAAAACCAGATTGCTGGGCTCCACCTGAGATCCTGATTCAACAGGTCTTGAGTGGGGCCCCAGAGTTTGCATTTCTAGCAAGTTGCCAGATGATACTAGGGACCATACTTCAAGAGCTACTGTTTTACCAGCTCTGGACCCTAATGACATGGAGCATTGCCATCTTCTTTAATGCTAGTCTTCCTATACTCACTAGATATTGTTAGGTCCGGGTCCAGTTCATGGGAATTGTTTATATAACACCAGGGAGAGAAAGAATACTGGGGGGTATTTGGAAAGAAAAACCACAGAAGTAGGAGTCATGATGTTTGGATTTCCTGGGGTCTTTGTAATGATGCTAGGAGCAAGGCAAACAATATTTTCAAGCTGGAGCTTGAACCATGGTGGAGTTCAGTACTGCTTTTATTGATTAATGAGGGGGCCACATTGTCTCTGCCAAGAGCTGATGTTGGTAGAAAAATAAGGGGATTAAACCCTCCCTAGAGCATCAGCCTGCTACCTCTAGCAGTCTACTCACACAAAATAAGCCACCCTTACAGAAGAATTGGGTCCAGAATAAAATAAAAAGTCTGGTGCAGACTGAGCCATGTCAACATGGTTTAGTCCATGAGGTATAGGTTTGTAGTTTTTCTTAAGACAAAACAGAATATATTGAAGGCAATTTTCATTTAAAATGCAGATCAAAATCAACTATATCTTAAATGTCCAACTCATTCCTTGCTATTCCTTTAGGAACCCTAACCACTGATGCTCTTTAACTCTAATAGCTTGTTTTCCTTCTACAGTTTGTGACTCCTTGAAAAATAATAAATATAACTAGTGTTTACTACATCCCAGATGTCATGTTATAACCTTTTATTGCTAATTATCTTATTAAATCTTAACTTCAACACTAATGTCAACAAATTAATTTTAATCCTAACTTTGATGTGGGCATTGTTATTCTCATCTTCTTATAGTCAAGAAAACCAAGGCCCTGGAAGGCAAAATTGCCTAATTTTACCTGGATCGTAAATGTCAGCATTGAGGCTAAAACTCTGGCTTCTGAATCCAGGCAGTTAAATACTGTGAATAATGTGCAAAAACTCAGGTTAGGCTTACGGTGAAATTCGAAATCTTTTCCTTCCTTCTACGCATTTTCAAACTTCCCTTTCTGTGTCAAAAGCACCCAGAAAGGATCATTAGGCAGCAGAGTGAGTCAGAACAGGGGGTGGAAAAAGAATAACCCTAGGTAGATTTCTCTCCAAAATTAACTCTTATTTTTAACTTTAAGATAAAATGGGAAATTTTTATCTTTAGGCTTTTGGCTGACATTCCCAGACTCGTGCTCTTATTTTAACATCTTTCTGATGTTTTTAATTAAGGCCAGAACCCTCACATATTTGCCTGATTACTCAGTAAGATATTTTAGTGGCAAATGGCAGGCTCGCCAAGTACCCTCCATCTGTGATGGCCTAAGATCATGGCTTAGAGAAATATTTTTCTTCAATGACAGTACCTTTCTTCAAACAATATTTTACATGGTGCTTCCATATATAAAAGACATCCTAGTGGCACCGTTGACGTTGGGCCTCACTTACTGACCCTTCTCTCCACTCTGGTGGTTCTAAGGACATAGACGAGCACTTGGTCCTGATGGTCAAACCTCAGTAGAGCATCAGCTTCCAACCCTCCCTTAGCTGGGACCACTGACTACATGTTAAACTGACTTTCAACCAGTCCTTCTGCTTTCAGCACTACCTTTACCCCCTCTTTCAGAACTACTTGGTGCTCTCAAATTCCTGAGCCATTTGGGGTTCTTCAGTACCCCAAATTTTGCCTTTTCCTGGCACATTTCAGCACTCTTGGGTCTGTTGGTTTCCATATTTCTATCTGCTTCTCAACTTTTATATGCATGTATGCACATATGTATGTAGTATATGTATTTAGTCACTCCTTCCATTTTGTGGGATTATGCCTTTACAGATCCATTCGTGATCACTTTAGTAGAGTTTTGATAGGGGCAAAGGGGCTTCTTTAAGCAGAAGCCATCACTGACTCTTATTTTTGTTTTTATTTTCTTGTAGGTATATAGCAGGCATGTATGTTTATGGGGTACTGATATATTTTGGCACAGGTATGAATGCAGAATAACCACATTAAAGAAAATTGGGTGATAAACTTGAGCATTTATCCTTTGTGTTACAAACAATCCAATTATACTCCTCTAGTTATTTTAAAATGCACAATTAAATTATTATTGACTATGGTCCCCCTGTTGTGCTAACAAATACTAGGTGTTATTCATTCTAAATTTTTTTTGGTACCAATTAACCTCCCCCCACCACTCCTGCCATCTCCCTACTACCCTTCCCAGCTTCTGGTAACCATCCTTCTAATCTCCATCTCCATGAGTTCAATTGTTTTGATTTTTATATCCCATAAATAAATGAGAACATATTTGTCTTTCTGTGCCTGGCTTATTTCAATTAGCACAATGACCTTCAGTTCCATCCATGGAACAAATTGGCAATGACAGAATCTCTCTCTCTCTCTCTCTTTTTTTTTTTTTGGCTTAATATTACTTCATTGTGTATATGTACACAACAGACATTTTTCTTTACCTGTTCATCTGCTGATGGACACTTACGTTGCCTCCAAATCCTGGCTATTGTGAGCAAGGCTACAATAAACATGGGAGTGAAGATATCTCTTCAATATACTGATTTCCTCACTTTTGGGGATATACCCAGCAGTGAGATTGCTGAATTGTATGATAGTTTTATTTTTATGCTTTTGAGGAACCTCCAAATTGTTCTCCATAGTGGTTGCACTAATTTACATTCCCACCATGAATGTACAGGGTTCCTTTTTCTATGCGTCCTCGCCAGTGTTTGTTATTGCCTGTCTTTTGGATATAAGCCATTTTAACTGGAGTGAGATGGTATCTCATTGCATTTTTTTTTTTTTTTTTAAATGAAGTTTCACTCTTGTTGCCCAAGCTGGAGCGCAATGGCAGGATCTTGGCTCACTGTAATCTCCGCCTCCCGGGTTCAAGCGATTCTCCTGCCTCAGCCTTCTGAGTAGCTGGGATTACAGGCACCTGCTACCACACCCGGCTAATTTTTTTTTTGTGTGTGTATTTAGTAGAGACAGGGTTCCACCATGTTGACGAGGCTGGTCTTGAGGTTCTGACCTCAGGTGATCCACCTGCCTCGGCCTCCCAAAGTGCTGGGATTACAGATATGAGCCACCGCGTCTGGCCCCTCATTGTAGTTTTGATTTACATTACTCTGATCAATGATGTTGAGCACTTTTTCATATGCCTGTTTGCCATTTGTATGTCTTCTTTTGAGAAATGTCTATCCAAATCTTTTGTCCATTTTTGGTTGTTAGATTTTTTCCTACAGAGTTATTTGAGCTCCTTATGCATTCTTGTTAGTAATCCCTTGTCAGATGAGTAGTTTGCAAATATTTTCTCTCATTCTGTGGCTTGTCTTTTCACTTTGTTGATTGTATCCTTTGCTGTGCAGAAGCTTTTTGACTTGATATCGTCTCACTTGTCCATGTTTGCTTTGGTTGCCTGTGCTTGTGGGGTATTGCTCAAGAGTTTTTTTCCCAGACCAATATCCTGGAGATTTTTGCCAGAGTTTTCTTGTGGTAGTTTCATAGTCTGAGGTCTTAGATGTAAGTCTTTAATCCATTTTGATTTGATTTTTATATATGGTGAGAGATAGGCGTCTAGTCTCATTCTTCTGCATATGGATATCCAGTTTTTGTAGCACCATTTACTGAAGAGATTGTCTTTTTTCCAGCATATGTTCTTGGCACCTTTTTCCAAAATGAGTTCACTGTAGGATTTGTTTCTGGGCTCTAATTCTGTTCCATTGGTCTATGTATCTGTATTTATGCTAGTACTATGCTGTTATGGTTACTATAGTTCTGTAGTATAATTTGAAATCAGGTAATGTGAGTCTTCCAGTTTTTTCTTTTTGCTTAGGATAGATCTGGCTATTCTGGGCCTTTGTGGTTTCATATAAATTTTAGAATTGTTTTCTATTTCTGTGATGATTGTCATTGGCATTTTGAGAGAGATTGCATTGAATCTGTAGATTGCTTTGAGTGGTATAGATATTTTAACAATATTGATTGTTCCAGTCTATGAACATGAATTAACTTTCCACTTTTTGGTGTTCTCTACAATTTCTTTCTTCAGTGTTTTACAGTTTTCATTGTAGAGATCTCTCACTTCTTTGATTGACTCCAGAGTATTCCATTTTATTTGTAGCTATTATACATGGAATAACTTTTCTCATTTCTTTTTCAGATTGTTCATTGTTGGCCTGTAGAAATGCTACTGATTTTTGTGTTTTAATTTTGTATCATACAACTTTACTGAATTTATCAGTTCTAACAGTTTTTTGGTGGAGTCTTTAGGTTTTTCCAAATACAAGATCATATCATCTGCAAACAAGGATAATTTGACTTCTTCCTTTCCAATTTAAATGCCTTTTCTTTCACTTGTCTGACTGCTCTAGCTAGGACTTCCAGTACTATGTGGAATAACAGTTGTGAAAATGGGTATCCTTCTTGTGTTCCAGATCTTAAAGGAAAGACTTTCATTTTTTTTTCTCATTCAGTATGATACCAGCTGTGGGTCTGTCAAATACTGCTTTCATTATATTGAGGTATGTTCCTTTTATACATAGTTTTTTCAGTTTTTTTTTTTTAAGCCATGAAGGGATCTCGAACTCTATCAAATGCTTTTTCAGCATCAATTGAAATGATCATATGGTTTTTGTCCTTCATTCAGTTGATATTATATATCACATTGATTGATTTGCATATGTTGAATCATCCATGAATCCTTGGGATAAACCCCACTTGGTCATGATGAATGATTTTTTTCTTTAAATTTCAATAGTTGTTTTTGGGAACAGGTGGTGTTTGGATACATGAATAAGTTCTTTAGTGTGATTTCTGAGATTTTGGTGCACCCATCACTCAAACAGTGTATGCTGTACCCAATATGTTGTCTTTTATCCCTCACCCCCCTCCAACTCTTTCCTCTGAGTCCCCAGAGTCCATTGTATTGAATTATTTTTTTAAATGTATTGTTGATTAGTTTTGTAGTGTTTTGTTGAGGATTTTGCATGAATATTCATCAGCGATATTGGCGTGTAGTTTTCTTTCTTTTCTTTTAAATTTTTTTTTTTTAATTTGTCTTTGTCTCGTTTAGGTATCAAGGTAATACTGGCTTCATAGAATGAATTTGCAAGTGTTTATTTCTTCTCTACTTTTTGGAATAGTTTGAGTATATTAGTATTAGTCCTTTTTTAAATGTTTGGTAGAATTCAGCAGTGAAGGCATCGAGACCTGGGCTTTTCTTTACTGGGAGACATTTTATTACAGCTTGGATCTCATTACTTGTTTTTCACTTGCTCAGGTATTGGATTTCTTCCTGGTTCAATCTTGGTAGATTGTATGTGTCTAAGCATCCATCCTTTTTTTCTAAAATTTCCAATGTATTGGCATATAGTTACTCATAGTAGCCACTAATGATCCTTTGAATTTCTATGATATCAGTTGTAAAGTCTCCTTTTTCATGTCTAATTTTATTTATTTGGGTCTTCTCTCTTTTTTCCTTCATTAGTCTGGCTAAAGGTTTGTCAATTTTATCTTTAAAAAACATTTGTGTTTCATTTATCTTTTGCATTATTTTCTTCACTTTTAAATTCATTTATTTCTGCTTTGATTTTTATAATTTCTTTTCTTCTATTAATTTTGGGTTTGGTTTGTACTTACTTTTTTAGCTCTTTAAGATACATCATTAGGTATTTATTTAAAGGGTTTTTTTTCTTTTTTGTTGTAGGCACTTATAGATATAAATTTCCCTCCTAGTGCTGTTTTTGCTGTATCTCATAGGTTTTGGTATGTTGTGTTTCCATTATCATTTGTTTCCAAAAAGTTTTCAATTTCCTTCTTAATTTCTTCTTTGACCCACTGGTCATTCAAGAGTATATTGTTTGATTTCCATGTGTTTGTATAGTTTCCAAAATTGCTCCTGTATTAATTTCTAGTTTTATTTCATTCTGGTCAGAGAAGATGTTTGATATTATTTCAATGTTTTTGAATGTTTTCAGACCTAACATATGGTGTATCCTTGAGAATAATCCAAGTGTGGAGGAGGGGAATCTGTATTCTGTTGCCTTTGGATGAAATGTTCTGTAATTTTCTATTAGATCCATTTGGTCTATAATGCAGATTAAGTCTGATGTTTCTTTGTTAATTTTTTATTTGGAATATCTGTCCAATACTGAAAGGAGGGTGTTGAAGTCTCCAGCTGTTATTATATTGGAGTCTCTCTCTCTCTCTTTAGCTCTAATAATATTTGCTTTATATATCTGGGTGCTCCAGTGTTGGGTGCATATATATTTACAATTGTTATACTCTCTTGCTGAATTGATCCCTTTATCAGTATATACTGACATTCTTTGTCTCTACTTATTGTTTTTGGCTGGAAAATTTTGTGTGATATAAGCATAGCAACTCCTGTTCTTCTTTGGTTTCTATTGGCAAGAAATAACTTTTTCCATCTTTTTATTTTCAGTCTATATGTTTCTCTTTAGGTAAAGTATATTTTTTATAGGCAATAGATCACTGGGTCTTGTTTTGTCATCCATTCAGGCAGTTGTCTTTTGATTGGAGAATGTAGTCCATTTACATTCAATGTTATTACCGAAAAGCAAGGACTTACTCCTGCCATTTTGTTATTTATTTTGTGGTTGTTTTGTGGTTCTGTTTTTTTCTTTTCTTTTCTCTTCTTTTCTCCCTCCCTGCCTCCCTCCCTCCCTTCCTCCCTCCTTCCCTCCTTTCCTCCCTCCCTCCCTCCTGTCTTTTTAGTGAAAGTGATTTTCTCTGATGGTATACTTTCATTTCTCACTTTTCATTTTTTTGGTGTATCTGTTTTATGTTTTTAGATTTAAAGTTATTATTATGAGGCTTGTAAATACTATCTTGTAACCCATTATTTTAAACTGATGACAACAGTCATTGTATATACAAACATGCCAAGAGAAAAGAAAAACTTTGCACTTTAACTTTGTCCTCCCACTTTTTATAACTTTTCATTATATCTCCTTATGTCTTATTGTACAGTCTATGTTTTAAAAAGTTGTTGTAGTTATTTTTTGTTTTATCATTTCATCTTTCTACTTAAGTGAAGAGTAGTTTACACACTACAATTACAGTGTTATACTATTCTGTGTGCTTACTATTACTTGTGAGTTTTATACATTCAGGTGATTTCTTCTGCTCATTAACATCCTTTTCTTTTAAATCAAAGAATGCCCTTTAGCATTTCTTGTAGGTCAGGTTTGGTGTTGATAAAATCCCTCAGCTTTTGTTTTTCTGGGAAGGTCTTTATTTTTCCTTCATGCTTAAAGAATACTTTTGGTGGATATGCTATTCTAGGGTAGCAGTTTTTTCCCTTTAGCACTTTAAGTATGTGATGCCATTCTCTCCTGACCAGTAAGGTTTTCCTTGAAAAGCTGCTGTCAGATGTATCAGAGCTCAGTTGTATGTTATTTGTTTCTTTACTCTTGCTGCTTTTAGGATCCCTTCTTTATCCTTGACCTTGGGTAGTTTGCTTATTAAATGTCTTGAGGTAGTCATCCTTGGGTTAAATCTGCTTGGTGTTTTATAACCTTATTGTACTTAAATATTGATAAAATAAACCTTTCTGTAGGTTTGGGAAGTTCTCTGATATTATCACTTTGAATAAATTTTCAACCCTTATTTCTTTCTCTACCTCCTCTTTAAGGCCAATAACTCTTAGATTTGTTCCTTTGATACTGTATTAGTCCATTATCATACTGTTATAAAGAACCACCCAAGACTGAATAATGTTGAAAGAGGTTTAATTGAGTCACAGATTTGCATGACTGGGGAAGCCTCAGGAAACTTACAATCATGGCAGATGGGGGAGCAAATATACCCTTCTTCACAAGGTGGCAGGAGACAGAAGTGCAGAGTGAAGGGGAAAGAGCCCCTTACAAAACCATTAGATCTTGTGAGAACTCACTCACTATCACAAGAACGGCATGGGGGAACCACCCCAAGATCCAGTCACCTCCCACGAGATCCCTCGCCCAACATGTGGGGATTGCAATTTGGATTACAGTTCAAGATGAGATTTGAGTGGAAACATAGAGCTAGACTACATTATTCCACCCCTGGCCCCTCCCAAATCTCATCTTTCTCACATTTCAAAACATGATTATACCGTCCCAACCGTTCCCCAACGTCTTAACTCACTTCAGCATTAACCCAAAAGTCCAAGTTCATAGTCTCATCTGAGACAAGGCAAGTCCCTTCCACCTATGAGCCTGTAAAATCAAAAGCAAGTTAGTTACTTCCAATATATAATGTTGGTATAGGGGTTGGATAAATGCGCCCATTCCAAAGGGGAGAAATTGGCCAAAACAAAGGTGCTATGGACCCATGCAAACCCAAAATCCAGCAAGGCCATAATTAAATCTTAAATCTTCAAAATGATCTCCTCTGACTCCATGTCTCACGTATGGGATATGCTGATGCAAGAGGTAGGCTCCCATGGTGTTGGGCAGCTTTGCCCCTGTGGCTTTGCAGGGTACAGAGCCCCTCCTGATTGCTTTCACGGGCTGACATTGAGTGTCTGCAGCTTTTCCAGGTGCACAGTGCAAGCTGTTTGTGTATCTACCATTTTGGTGGTCCTCTTCTCACAGCTTCACTAGGCAGTGCCCCAGTGGGGGCCCCAACCCCACGTTTCCCTTCTGCACTGCAGAAGTTCTCCATGAAGCCTCCACCCCTGCAGCAAACATCTACCTGGACATCCAGGTATTTCAATACATCTTCTGAAATCTAGGCATAGGTTCCCAAACCTCAATTCTTGACTTCTGTGCACCTGCTGGCCCAATGCCATGTGTAAGCTGCCAAGGCACATGTCTTGCACCCTCTGAAGCAATGGTCTAAGCTGGACGTTGGCGCTTTTTAACCATGGCTGGGACATAGGGTACCAAGTCCTGAGACTGCACAAAGCAGGAAGACCCTGGGACCAGCCCACAAAATCATTTTTTTTCCTCCTGGGTCTCCAGGCCTGTGATGGGAGGGGCTGCCATGAAGACCTCTGACATGCCCTGGAGACATTTTCCCCATTGTGTTGGGGAAAGGAGCCAAAACATTAGGCTCCTTGTTACTTATGAAAATTTCTGCAGTGGGCTTGAATTTCTCCCCAGAAAATGTTTGTTTTCTGTCACATCACTGGGCTGTAAATTTTTCAAACTTTTATGCTCTGCTTCTCTTGTAAACATAAGTTCCAATTTCAGATAATCTCTCTCAAGTTCAAAGTTCCACAGATCTCTAGGGCAGGGGAAAAATGCCACCAGTCTCTTTGCTAAAGCAAAACAAGAGTGACTTTGCTTCAGTTGCCAATAAGTTCATAATCTTCATCTGAGACCACCTCAGCCTGGACTTCATTGTTCAGGTCACTATCAGCATTTTGGTCAAAACCATTTAACAAGTCTCTAGGAAGTTCCCAACTTTTCTGCATCTTCCTGTTTTCTTCTGAGCCCTCCAAACTGTTTCAGCCTCTGCCTGTTACACAGTTCCAAAGTCAACTCCACATTTTCAGGTATCATTATAGTAGTGTACCACTACCTCCATACCAACTTTCTGTATTAGTCTATTCCCACACTGCTACAGAGAACTGCCTGAGACTGGGTAATTTATGAAAGAAAGAGGTTTAATTGACTCACAGTTCTGCATGGCTGGGGAAGCCTCATGAAACTTACAGTCATGATGGAAGGGGAAGCAAACACCTCCTTTTTCACAGGGTGTGAGGAGAGAGAAGTGCAGAGTGAAGGGGGAAGAGCCCCTTATAAAACCATCAGATCTCGTGAGAACTCACTCATCATAAGAACAGCATGGGTAAACCACCACATGATCCAATCATCTCCCATGACGTCCCTCCCCGAACATGTGGGGATTGCAATTCAGATTGCAATTCAAGATAAGATTTGGGTGGGGACACAGAACTAGATCATTCTGAGGCTATTTTCTAGATCTTATAGGCATGCTTTATTGTTTTTTATTCTTTTTTCTTTTGTCTCCTCTGTGTATTTTCAATTTGCCTCTCTTCAAGCTCACAGAGTCTTCTTTCTGCTTGTTCAATTCTGCCATTAAGAGACTGTGATGCATTCTTCACTGTCATTTGCCTTTTTCAACTCTAAAATTTCTCTTTGATTCTTTTTAATTATTTTGATGTCTTTGTGAAAATTATCTGATATAATTCTGAATTTCTTCTCCATATTATCTTGAATTTCTTTGCATTTCCTTAACACAGTTATCTTTAATTCTCTGTCTGAAGGGTCATATATCTGTTTTTCCAGGACTGGTTCCTGGTGCCTTATTTAGTTCATTTGCTGAGGCCATGTTTTCCTGGATTGGGTTGATGCTTGTAGATATTTGTCAGTATCTGGGCATTGAAGAGTTAGGTATTTATTGTTGTATTCACAGTCTTGATTTGTTTGTGCCTGTCCTTCTCGGGAAGGCTTTCCTGTTATTCGAAGGGACTTGGGCTCCAGGTTCAATAATGGTGTGGTTTTCTACCAAAGTAACACCTTGTTGGTCTTGGATAAGATCTGGAAGAATTCTCTGTATTACCAAGCAGGGACTCCTGTTCTTTTCCATTACCTTCTCCCAAATGAACAGTGTCTCTGTCTGTGCTGGGCCACCTGAAACTGGGGGTGTGGTGATGTAAGCACCCCTGTGGCCACCACCAGTGGGACTGTGCTTGGTCAGCCCTGAAACCAGCACAGCACTGGGCCTTGCCTAAGGCTCTTCCTTTCAGGGAAGTGAGTTTCCCCAGGTCCCAGGTGTGCCCAGTGACACTGTCAAATTTTTGGTTCTTGAGATGGTGCTTTTCTATATGCAGATAGTTGTTTAAATTTGGTTTTCCAGCATGGAGAAGTGAAAATGTTATAGGCTTCTATTCCTCCATCTTGCTTTGCTGCCTTTCCCTCATTAACTCTATAAATCTTGACTCTCCACCTCTTTCTTCTGGCCTCTTCTTATGCAACATGTTTTGGCCATATGTGGGTTGTTGGTAGCCTATCCTCCTGTGTATATAACTTCTAATTTACATACTTAAAAAACGTTTTCTACATTGATATGTTCTAAATTTCTTAATACTTTCTTCTCATTTACTTATCCTTTCCTACTAAGATTATTTTACTTGAGTAACTATGGTTTAATTTTTGGTATTTCTGATGGGTTCTTTTAAAAATCTTAAACTGTTCTTGATTCATAATTGCTTGTTTTTGTTGCAGAATTTATTTTTCTTGGTATATGGATATTAGTCATTTCTTTATCTCATTGAGGATTTATACTATTTTAAAGTCGTCTTTTACAGAAGCATGCATTATTACTTACAATCTTATAAAAGGGAACTCTGTTATTTGTTCAGTTTGTTGACTATCTTTTCTGACATTAATTATGCTCTTGTGATTTGAAATTTTAGTTTGTGAGTTTAAGGGGGTGGATGTTTATGTATATGACCTTTTTCTTGTTGTGCTCATCCTTGTCACTTCCTCCACTCTTCTCAAAGTTCCAGAACCAGAGTTATACTGGTGGCTTAGAACTCTCTTTTAGGGACACTGCAAGTTTATGAGTTCACTGGTAACTGCCTCTGCTTCTTCTGGCCTTTCCAGGCAGCATCATGTTACAGCCATGGATATGGCACATGGGTACAGCCTTGTTATCCCTCCAGGTAACAGAGAGAGATGCCAAACCCAGCTCCAGTTTTACTCCAGGGGCCTGGCTTTGATATACCAACATCTTTGGGGACCATTATCTCTCCCAAGCCCAATATATCCATGGCTTCAGCCCTTCAGTTGTTCTTGTGTTGTGCCATAATTGTTCTGTATTTCAATCTCACCTCCTCAATAGTGCGAGCCCTGTTCTGTTTACGGTGATCATGAGTGAGGTTAACACTTGCATGCTGTTTTTGGTGTGAATGAAGGTTCTGTATAAAATTGCAGTTTTATCCTGTACAAAAATCAGGTCTTTCAGATTCCTTGGTAAGAAAATATGTAAGATACACCTTCCTTTTGCTAATATTTACACCTTTTCTTGTATAATTTACATGAATCATTGGTAAGATCTGGAAGAATTATCTAGATTACCAGGAAGGAACTCTTGTCTTTTTCCTTACTTTCTCCCCAACAGATGGAGTCCCTCTCTCTGCTGAGCCACCTGGAACTGGGGGTTGTGGTGATATAAGCACCCCTGTAGCCAATAATTGGTTAATAAAGCTTGTGTCTCTTTGCCATAGAAACATTTTCAAACCTCTTTAGGAATAAAGTTTAAAGGATGTAGGCTTTTCGGGGGGAGGGAAACTGTTCTGCTGTAAAACATGTTTGTCAGGTCAACAAGATTAGTTAACATTGATCTCATTTCTAAACCGAGGTTTACAGAGGTAGAAATTTTAAAGAGTTAGAAACCTTTAAGGGTCCAAGAATTAGTGATTAGTTCTTGGACTTCAGATGTTGTCTTCAAGGCTTGGCTCAACTGTTTCCTCTTCCATAAAGACTTTTGTCACTGCTTGAATCATTTTCTCCTATGCTTTCCCCGACTGTTACATGAAAACACATTCAGAGTTTGCATATGGTAGTGTTGCTTACTTTATGTTCTTTGTTTGGGAGCGGGGCAATTTGAGCTGGTATTGCTCTCTGTGTTTCAATCTCACCTCTTTAATAGTATAAACCCTACAAGGGCAGGCTGTGTCTTTTCCTATGAGCACATTATGATGGTTCATGCAACAATAAATGCTTATTGAGTACAGATTTATTTTTCTTGGAGATGTATGAGATAGTTCCAGCCAGGATTGCTACCCTAGGTGCACTAGTTTTGACAAATCTTGGAAGCTTATACTTCCAAGACCAGGATTTATCTTCTTGTGTGGTGTATTTCATGTCTCCAGTGCCGGAGAATGTTAACTTATCAGGGAACTATTGGATTGGAAGGAATATTGGGGCCCTGTGGTCCAGTGGTTTTCAAATGTTTTCTTATTCAGGAAGTGTTGCCTTCAGAACTCTTAGTGTGAAATAGATAAAAGAGAGAGTGATAAATCTGCTCTTCTTACATGGGATCTGGAGGAGGGACTCACACTCCTTTGCCTCCATGTCCTTACCTTTCTCTTCTCCACCTTTCCAGATGTGACCCCAAGTATCACCGGGGAATCCAGAATCTGCAAAGCATATTTAAAAACTGTGATCTAGTCCAGACTCATCATTAGTACAAACTGAGGCCCACAGAGGCAAAGTAGTTTGTCTAAAGTCTCATGGCTGGTAACAAAGACAGCATTAGGACAAACTCTTTACCCAACTCTGCTTCTACTAGGGTGCTTTTTCCACTTTACCACGGTGTTTTAACAGAGGCAGAGAAAAGTGAAAGTTTAAATTAGACTGTTAACCAAAACATTGCTGAATGCTCCCCACTTTCTAACCTGTACCTTCAGATTCCCCATCCTGTGGTGAGCCCCAAATAGCAGAACCTGCTCGGCCAGCTGCCTGACTGACTGGCTTAGTCCTCTAGGGCAGACCACCTCCTGGAGACAGGTGAGAAGGCCTAGGCTTCGTGTGACCTTCCGGAAAGTATTTCATTGAATGTGTAATGAGGAAGAGCCATTTAACTTAGCCCAACAATTTCTTCTACCCCCCATTAAGCCTCTGACCCATGCACAATACCCCAGTTTATGAGGTCTTTGCTAAGAGCACAAGTGAGCAGAGAGCCCAGGTCTGGGGAAGATTCAGATACAAGGGTGAGGAAGTGAGATGACACAGGAAGGCATTAGATTCTGTGACCTACTTTGTTCACTGTAAGATTTCGGTTAACTTCCCTGTTAATTGTTTTGAAGTTGAATATGCTAAGATTTCCTCTGAAAGTCAGAGACCCAAACTTTTTCACGTGTTTGGGATTTTTTAAAGATACATTCCTACAAAAGTCAACAATTGAATTTCTTAAAAGAAATGAATGATCTTCAGGATACATATGAAAAGCAAGCTTTCACACATCATTCAGCTACATTAATTCACATACTTAGACTGCAGAACAGTCTATAAAGTACTTTTAAAGATAGCATCTCCTTGAATTTTCACAATATCACCAAGAAGAAGGTATTATTAGTGCTGTCTTACAGATGAGTACATTGAGGCTGGGAGTAGATAAATAATTTGGTCATGCAGTTCAAAGTGGTAGAAACAAGCCCCAAATCCAGATACTTCTGTCTCCAAATTGCTTATTCTTTTATGTCCTTTAAAAGGCAAAATACTGGACAAGACAGACCATTGATCTGAGCCAGTTCGGTAGCTTTTATGCACACTGATGCATCATTAATCTCATATTACTGGGGAATGAGCTGTTCGACAAAAGTGAATATTTCACGTAATGGAAGCTTTAAGTACTAAAGCTTAGCATAAAACGTTACCATTTTGAAGAGACTCTTTGGCCTGTGTTAGATATTTTTCTTCTGTAGGTCACTTCCTGTGCCAGCCCCATTTTCTGTCTCCAGTGTTGTCTGCTATCTGCAGACCGAACCCTGCATAGGCTCAGGACTAATGACTGTGGACCTGGGTGTGCAAGTGTAGTCCTTGCCACTGTGGAAATTGTAATCCGAGTTTGCAGCTACAGTTGCTTGGATTTAAGCCCTTGGATGCCTTCATAATCACTGAGCTGTGGCTTCCCAGGCTGATACTATCTTGTGCCTGGACAGTAGCTGTTCTTGGCCTTTTTCCTTTGTGCCTGCTGCTCAGTTACCCCATTAGAGACTTTGGAGACTGACCTGAATGACTAACTATCGTCTCCAGAACTGGAGGCCAATCCATGACTCTCCATGGCCATTTTTCTTAAGATGGAGGCCTGCTTCAATTCTTGGCATATTTAGGGCCCTTGAATTAAAGACTTGTGCTCTTACCTGACATCAAGAAGCACAAAACTCAGATTATTTTCATTGCATCTTGCCTCATCCCTTTGGACAAGACCCCTTGGATTTTGATGATGTCTCAGGTCACCCTCAACTTTGCTGGTCTGGTCAGTTTTCCATAATCCCCACACTAGGGTCATTCTAACTTGATAGCATCGTGCAATTATTAAGCTCTTTATGATATCTGACTTCATTTTTAAAGTAGCTTAAAATTTTTTACCAAAGTAATCAAAATCAAACAATTAAAGTTAAAAGAAAAACAAAACAAAAACCAAACATAAAATAGCCGTTTCCTGATCCACTTCTCCCTAAACTCTATTGAATCAAATACTAGCTCTTGGTTTATAAAATTTTATCATTTTTCACCTTTTATTGGCTTATTACGAAGATGAAGATTTAGCATACTTATGTAATCCAACATCCTTGCTCCCCCTCCTGTTTTCCACGTGAAATTGTATAAAAACGTTTAGATAAAACAATATAAAATGTTTTCCTAATTTCCCACCTAGCATTGTGTGCTTACATTTCCTTTCTCATTCAGAATGTTTTTATTTATTTATTTATTTTATTTATTTTATTGTACTTTAAGTTCTAGGGTATGTGTGCATAACGTGCAGGTTTGTTACATATGTATACATGTGCCATGTTGGTGTGCTGCACCCATCAACTCATCAGCACCATTAGATATTTCTGCTATCCCTCCCCCAGCCCCCCTCCCCATGATAGGCCCCAATGTGTGATGTTCCCCTTCCCGAGTCCAAGTGATGTCATTGTTCAGTTCCCACCTATGAGTGAGAACATGCGGTGTTTGGTTTTCTGTTCTTGTGATAGTTTGCTAAGAATGATGGTTTCCAGCTGCATCCATGTCCCTACAAAGGACGCAAACTCATCCTTTTTTATGGCTGCATAATATTCCATGGTGTGTATGTGCCACATTTTCTTAATCCAGTCTGTCACAGATGGACATTTGGGTTGATTCCAAGTCTTTGCTATTGTGAATAGTGCCACAATAAACATACGCGTGCATGTGTCTTTACAGCAGCATGATTTATAATCCTTTGGGTATATACCCAGTAGTGGGATGGCTGGGTCATATGGTACATCTAGTTCTAGATCCTTCAGGAATCGCCATACTGTTTTCCATAATGGTTGAACTAGTTTACAATCCCACCAACAGTGTAAAAGTGTTCCTATTTCTCCACATCCTCTCCAGCACCTGTTGTTTCCTGACTTTTTAATGATTGCCATTCTAACTGGTGTGAGATGGTATCTCATTGTGGTTTTGATTTGCATTTCTCTGATGGCCAGTGATGATGAGCATTTTTTCATGTGTCTGTTGGCTGTATGAATGTCTTCTTTTGAGAAATGTCTGTTCATATCCTTTGCCTACTTTTTGATGGGGTTGTTTGTTTTTTTCTTGTAAATTTGTTTGAGTTCTTTGTAGGTTCTGGATATTAGCCCTTTGTCAGATGAGTAGATTGCAAAAATTTTCTCCCATTCTGTAGGTTGCCTGTTCACTCTGATGGTAGTTTCTTTTGCTGTGCAGAAGCTCTTTAGTTTAATTAGATCCCATTTGTCAATTTTGATTTTTGCTGCTGTTGCTTTTGGTGTTTTAGACATGAAGTCCTTGACCATGCCTATGTCCTGAATGGTACTACCTAGGTTTTCTTCTAGGGTTTTAGAATGTTTTGCTTTCTAGAATTAATACTTAACTCATTTTTTCCTTACTTGAATGTTCGTCTGTGTTCCTATCACTATTTTCAAACTTCCCAACACCAATGACTGTTATTTCTCAACCAGGCAGAAGCATCAGCTTTTCATTATTCTTGGGGACGCTCCTTCAGGAGTTCTCTCTCCTCTTCCAGGCTGTGCTCTGGGCGTTCTGTACAGCTTGCTTCCTGGCCCTTCTCTTCACCTGTCTCCCAGGATGTATCTCTTATTACCTGCCTCCCCATCTCTTTCTCTTCTTTGGTTATATCCTGATTTCAGTAGAGCACCACCAGTAGCGTCTCGAGAAAGCGTGTGTGAGCAATATTTTTTGACACCCTGAAAGCCTTAATATGTATTACTCTTTCTTCACACTTTAGTTGGTAATTTGGCTGAATGTAGAATACTGGGATGCAACTTTTCATTCCAAATTTGAAGCTGTTGCTGCACTGACTTCCAGCTTTGATGTTGTTGAGATATATGATAACATTCATATTTCCAGTCTTTTTTTCTTCTGTGAACTAGGTATTTATAATGTGAAGATTTTAGTATCTTCTCTTTATCCCACATGCTCTGAAAATTTGCAGTAGTGTGACATGGTATGGGCAACCTCTTTATTCATTGTACTATACATTCAGGTGTCATAAAGAGCCAACAGACTATTTTAATCTGAAAACTCATGTTTCTTAGTTAAAGGAATATTTTGGGCGTCAATGTTTCGATAATTTCATTCTCTTTATTTTACTCTGTTCTCTCTCTTCTTTTTGGAACTCTGTTATACTGTGGCTTCTTGGACTGACTGACATTCAAATTTCCTCTTACTTACTACTGTTTTATCTCTGTCTTTTAGTTCTGAGAGATTCTCTTGACTTTGTATCCCAAACTTTCTATTGAATTTTTTTCTGTTGAATTTTTTATTTCAAATATCGTATTGTCCAATTTTAAGAGTTCTAATTTGTTTTCTATTCCTTAAAAAAATGACATCTTGTTATTTTGCCAAGGATGAATATTCCTGTTTCTCTAAAGATATTATCTCTGTACAAAGTTTTCTTCTCTATCCATTGTCTTGATTTCCTCTGAGTTTTTTGCTAATTTGTTTTAGTCTTGTTTTTTCTTACTGGAGGCTTAATTTTAGCATTTTTTTGGTCTGTTGATACTTGAGAATATTACATTAGAGCTGACTGGTCACTCTTTTTAGGTAGAGGCAGAGCTTGTCAATTATAATGTGCCAGTTGGGGATCCAGCTGTTTGTGGGAGAATCCTGAGTGTCAGAATCAAGAGATTTTGGATATATTCAGTTTCCCCATCTAAGAATCCTCCAGTTTCCTGCCTGGAAAGGTGGTAGTGGGAGAGGTATGTCCCTCAGCTGCCAGTATTTTTAAACCCAGAGAGTCAGGGAACCTGGAACCTCCTTGTTCTGTATGTAGACTCACTCATACACTTGTTTTCAGATGTGTCCCTCTCCCTACCATCTGCTGCAATCCTGGGCTAAACTTTCTCTGTATCCTTTTCTTTGTTGAATAAATCTCTAGTTTACTACCAAGGTAGGAGAAGAAACTTGAGAATTTAACTGCTTTCTTAACAGACTTTAAACAAATTCTCCTGATGCAGTCCAGTTCCTCGTGCCTGTTGTGTGGCTGCCTCTGATTTCTGAGTTTTCCATGGATCTGAGGCCCACCTGGCTGGTTTCTCATTGGATCACTTCTGCAGGCCCTTTCTGTTCAGCTTTATCAGCTCTGGCAGTTTTATTTGATGTTTTCTACTCCTGCATACCTGATATTTCTTGTCCACTGTTGATCCTTTCTTCCCTCTTTTTCCTTGTGGAGATCACACACACATACAGTTTGATTTTTAGTAGAGTATTTGGAGAGAATAGAGATAAACATGTGCTCAATATATCATGTTTAACCAGAAGTAGTAATTTTTCATCTAAATGAGAGCTTGCTGAGCATAGCTTAAATTTTCCTTGCTGAGTCTTAGCCACCCTCATGAATATTAATTGCAGCATGTGAAACAATCATTAGGAGGCTCTCCCGGATCACTGTACTTAAACACAAATTTTATCTGCTTTTTTTAAGTATTGTTTTCATTCATTCATCCAACATGTTTTGTGCACATACTATGTGCCTGACACCCCATACGTAGCAGTGAACCAAAGTCCCTGCCTTTTTGAAGTTTTCTGTTTTTTTTTTTTTTCCCTCTATGGCCATTTACTTATTATTGTCAGTGTTTTTGCCTGCTTTTTTTTTTTTTTTTTTCCCTCTATGGCCATTTACTTATTATTGTCAGTGTTTTTGCCTGCTTTTTTTTTTTTTATTTGCCTCTTCTGGTGTGTTATGAGCCTTGTGAATAAGGAAATCAAATTCATTAGGCCAGCATATGAAGGAAGAATAACTTCATGCTGAGTATGGACCTGTGAGATTCTGGGATGCTTAATATGCATGGACTTTGTAATATTATGCTTTTCATGGATCTTTTCTCTTTCCTTTTTTCCTAGTTTTGATTCATGGTTGTATTTTTGATAGTTAAAATAGTCAGAAAAAGGGCTTCTAAGTATAGAATTTGTTTAGGATCAAAGGATTTTAGAGTCGAAAGAGATCTTTGAGGACACACAATAAATCGTTTTCATTTTATAGCTGTAGTAGTTTGTGCCTAGAGAGGTAAAAAGAATTGCTGTAGGTCTCACAGCTAGCGATCCACCGATCCAAGGCTAGAACCCAGGCCCTTGGGGCTTTGTGCTAAAACATGCTTCGATTTATGTCTTAAGAAGCATGCATGGAAAAAATAGCAGCCAGTTTAGGTGATGGAAAGTTATAGCAGAGGTGGGGTTGCCTTTTCTGAAGGGAGTGGGTCTCATTAGATTGCCAGGGCATCTGTAGCTTGAGCTATCCCAAGACCTGAACAGGAAGGGCTTTAATATCTGCACCCTTCTTATATGTAATGTGGCTACATTCCCCCTTCAGTCTAACTGGAAAAGGGGATTGAATTTACAGTGTGCATGATCTTTATGTGTTTTCTGCTGATCACTGCTTAACAAGGTATTCCACAGAAGAGGTTTGTTAGTTTTAATAGTCCTTAAATTACTTATGGCAATTACCTGCATCACTTTCAACTCCATGGAGGTTATTAAAATGCTCTCATGGCAGCAGTAAAGAAATATAAAAATAGGTAAAGATGAAATTGTGCCTGCTCCCTGAGGCATCTGCTTGAAATGTATTTGCATTGCTTTTATACAGGGGGATACATTTAGTTCAAGACAAATATCCTAACTCTGAGGTTGGATCAACTTAAAAGCAGATATATATCATCTTAAAAATTATTTGCACACTCCACCAATTTTATTCCAGTACCGTCTTCACAGAGGTAAGTGGAAAATATTTTGCTTAAGATTTAATAAGCATTTGTTGAGACTCAAACCTATGTCAGGTACCTTACCAGGTAATGCCACATATGCTATTTTGTTTGAGAATCAAAGAACCTCTGTAATATTATACCTATTTTATAGATAAGGAAACTTAGATTTATAGAAGCAAAGTGATAATCATAACATCACATGACTGGTAACAGCTAGTAAGTATAACAGACGGGGATTCAAATTCAACTTCAATTCCAGCATGATTTGTAATATCCCACAAGTGCTGCCTACTAATGAGATGGCCTTATCTGTAAACAGAAATGCTTCTGTAGCATTTTTTTGCAGAATTCAGGGGACATTTTATGTCTCATGAGTCCCATCTGATCACTTAAATGCTATCATTTCTTGTATTTCTGTGGGCTAAAGTGCTCTCTCTGGGATTCTTTTCTTAAAACCTAAGGCTGGATAAAGCTTTACAAAGGTCTTTAACCCCCAGTGCCCTGCTACTCAAAGTGTGGCCCATGGCCCAGCAGCATCAGCATCTTCTGGAACATCCTAAAAAGTAAAATCTTAGTCTCCACCCCAGACCTACTCAGTCAGAATCTACATTTTAACAAGATCCCCGGGTACATATGCACATTAATATTTGAGAAGCACTGCCGTAATGTGAGAGAGTCTGCCAGAGACTTCTTTTCCTGTTGAGGGTATTGACCACTGGGGAAGTGGGGTGAGAGGAAGAGGGAGGACTTCTATGCAGAGCGGGAGAACCCTGCTGTATAGAAGGCATTGCACATGAATCTCACCCACATCCCAGGCCTGTCCAGGACCTGCCCCAGGTAATTACCACAGGAGGGAAGTAGTGCATCTGCATGCTGAGATTAATTTCTCGTGATGCATATTATGATTTTCCTTAGAGATGACCCACAGCATTTTTATGTGAAATGAGTGGATGCATGTTTCTGCTTTCTGTGGTAAAGGTAAGCTTCCCAAACCATGCCTCCCTAAACTTTACTTTTCATCCTGTTCCTTTTCTGATCTCCCATCTCTATCTCTGACTTATTTCTGAGCATCATTCTCCAGGGGTCTCATAGTGCTTCTAACTTAAAATCCTTAATGCCTTTCTCTCCTCTTCTATCTGTGGTTAATAGTGACACTGAATTTTGAATTAATCTGGTCAATCATTCTACATAGAGTTATGAAGCAACTGCTATGAATTGATCCCTGTTGATGGTTCTGTTCTTAAGGAGCTCCACTCTAATAGGGCAGATGAACTTGTAAACACAGACTTTCAGAAAAATGTGCTAAGTGTTCTGTTAGGGCAGCGCTGTCATTCAGCAGCCTCTAGTCACATATGGCTGCTGAGTGCTGGAAATGTGCCTAGTCTGAACTGAGATGTGCTCCAAGTGTAAAACACACACCGTACTCTGAAGACTTAGAATGAAAAAAGAATGTAAAATATATATTAAGAGACAGGGTCTCACTCTGTCCTCCAGGCTGTAATGCAGTGGCACGACCATAGCTCACTGTAATGTTGAACTCCTGAGCTCAAGATCCTCCTTCCTCAGCCTCTTGACTAGACTAGCTGGGACCACAGATGAATGCCACCACGCACATCTAATTTATTTTTCAATTTTTTGGTAGAGATGGGGTCTTGCTCTGTTGCCCAGGCCAGTCTGTAACTCAAGGACTCAAGTAATCATCCTGCCTTGGCCTCCCAAAGCACTGGGATTACAGGCACGAGCTACCACACTTGGCCTAAAATATTAATATTTTAAAATGTTGACTACATTTTTAATTGATACTATTTTGCATACACTGAGTTAAATACAATGTATTAAAATTAGGTTCATCTGATACTTTGTACTTTTTAAAATGTAGTTACAAGAAAATTCAAAATTGCTTGTGGCTAACATTATATTTTTATTGAGCAGTGCTCCATTGCTGGTTTGGGAGCACAGTGGAACCACAGAATCAGGGAAGACTTCAAAGGAGGATGGAGGGGAAATAGGAGCTTTCCAGGCAAAGGAGAGAATTCTCTGTGGCTTTAGTTACTAGGAAAACAGGTGAGTTGAATTAAAGGAAATTAACAGGACTATTGCTTTTTCATTACTAGCAACCATATCACCACTGAGGTCCAGCCAGAGAACAAGAACATATCTCTTCCTGCAGTTCTATTATTGAATGGAGCCGTGCCTGGTTGTGTGGGGCTTTCTGAAGAATCACCCCATCTTTCCTTCAGTCCCTTTGAAGTAGAGACCTTGTTTCTACCTGCAGGCTGCTGTGAGACAGTGAAATAAAATTCATTTTTAGCTCCAGATAAAGGGTTAAAGATGGTTCAAGGTTTTTCTGTTGATGTTCTGTTTTCCCTTCTAAATGGTGACTTAAAGTCAATCAAATGGCAAAAGGCAAAAATTGCTGATTCTTGAGGCTTTGGCAGAGGGGAGGCTGGAGCTTTCTCTCCCTCTTCCTCTCTTCCTCTCATTTTTGTCCCTTAGATAAAATCTGGCACTTGAGAGCCCACATTTATCCTGTGACTGATGTGAGATGGCACATTTATACCACGTGGGAATCTTCTACCCCACGTCCAAAACAATGAGAACTGTGGGCTCCGCAGCTGCGAGAGGCCATTCTCTCAGTTGGGCAGCATCTGCCCTCTGTAGCCTGCGGGTCTTTTCATCTGTCTTCTGTTTTGGAAAACACAGGCTTCTGCTGGGAGTCCTGAGATCTACAAAAGAGAAAAGGATGAGACAGGAGCTAGAGACCTAGGTAAAATCCCAACTGGTGTACCCTGGATTCATCTTTCAGCTTTAGAGAGATCCTCTAGGGGAAGATAACGAGATTTTATCTGTGGGCTCTGAGCTGGCTTTGGACAAAATGTGAAGTTTACTCACTAAATACGGATCAAATTATTTCCCTCTGCCGGCACTGCTTGGAGTGTGAGGAAAGGAAGAGACACCCGACTGTCCTGTGTGATAGCGATTTTTATTCCTATTTTATGGATGACAAAACTGAGGTCAAATGCCTTGCCTGTGCCACACATAAATGCTAAGTATGTGAGATTATGTGTGTGCTGAGTAGCTGAATTTAATCATTCTACGGTGTATACATATATTGTGACTTCACATTGTACCCCATAAAGATACATAATTATTATTTGTCAATTAAAAATTTAAAAATATAAATGCCTTGCTTCATTTGGTCTTAAAACCCAGGTCACTTGCCAGGGGTTTGTGGTTTTGTCCTCTGCAAGGTCATAGGACCTCCCTGCTCCCCTTTGCCTGCTGTCTCCACTCCCACGCTGTTGACACCCCTGGGTAAATATATCTTAGCCCAAGAGAAGCAGTTTGGACCAGCTGCAAGCATCTCCCTTCCCTCTGAGATGGGGAGAGGCAGCCTGGGCGGGCTCTAAACTCCCAATGTGTGTTTTGAGGCATCAGGATTTGGGGGTCAGGTCAGGTGTTGAGTAAGCACATCCTGCTGTGTCTGCCTCACACAGGGCACAGATGGCTGCTTTTTTAGGTAAAGCTAGGGGGGAAACAGCTGACAACAGAATTCTCTTTATTTTGATTCTTCTTTCTTCTATGACTTAGTGTGTCTGAGACTGGCTGCAAATATGTTTCTCAGATAAAGTAAAATTTTCCTCTACTTTGTCAGATAATGCACCATAATCCCCAGCCCACAAAGCCAAACGAGTGCCCCAAGAGTACACATTTTGGGCTGGGCATGGTGGCTCATGCCTGTAATCCCAACACTTTGGGAGGCCGAGGTGGGCTGATGGCCTAAAGTCAGGAGTCTGGGACCAGCCTGGCCAACATGGTGAAACCCTGTCTCTACTAAAAAAAAAAAAAAAAATTAGCCGGGCTTGGTGGCAGGCACCTGTAATCCCAGCTACTCAGGAGGTTGAGGCAGGAGAATCGCTTGAACCCAGGAGGCGGAGGTTGCAGTGAGTCGAGATCACACCATTGAACTCCAGCCTGAGCAACAAGAGTGAAGACTTTGTCTCAAAAAAAAAAAAAAGAGTACACATTTCTTCTTAGTTCTGGTTGCCATGTGTATGTATGAAACACTGAAAACCACTTTTGAGTACCAAATTGTGAAAACATCAGACTTTGTATGTAGAATAAGTTTATATCATTTTGGTTGATAAATATTTGTCAAGCATGTGAGGTATTTTTGTTGAAACCCTCTGGCTGGCTGATCTCTCCTTGCTATTCCTTCAGACATGCCAGGGTTTAATGGCTGAAGACCTAAACACTGTGTCAAAGGCAGGTATGAAAGAAGTGAGGAATTTAACCTGTCATAGCACCAAAGAGAAAAGACAGCTGGGGAGGGCTTTAGAAATCTTCCATCCAGGCTTTGTTGGACGTATGTGGAAACTGAGGCCAGACGGGAAGTGGCAGAGTAACTTAGCTTATGGGGGGCAGAGTCAGGCTGGGAACTAGGACGGTTGATGGCTGGTCTAGCCTAGCTTCTTTCAGGGATCGCACGGTGAAGCTGCCTCTCAAGAGTTTATGCCTGTTAGGAGCAGAGAATACAAAAGTCCTGTGGTCCCTTCCCTTCACCAGTGCTTTCTCCAGGCTAGAAAAACTATGACGTCAGAAGGAGCTCATAAGCCCTGTGTGAAGATTTGGCATTCAGCTCCTCACTCTGCCCTAGAGAGGTTTTGTTATGCCAGACAGGGGCTCTGAGCATCTCTGACTGTCAGTGAGTGAGAGGCCTATCGGACTTGCTGGCTTCATCAGGCAAGGTGTGGAGAGATGTCAAGAGACCCTTCAGAGGATCCAAATCAATACTAGGCATGAAAACAAAGCTGGCTTTGAAGCCCCTGAGTTAACAAAGGAAAGTTTCTTTGCACTTAGACAAGTTAGAACAACATAAAAATGGTAAAAAGTATTTTAGGATCTTTTCCCCCACCTTGGATAGTTTTGGCTTTGAGAAGAGACTTTTCCCATGGTGCAACTGGGCAACTAGGATCTACATAAGGAGGAAAAGTAAAAGTATAAGGTAAATGAGGAGTTTGCCTTGTGTTGGTTGATAATCTACAAAGCTTCCACTCACCTTCTGTCCCAGCACCCAGGACTCATATTCCTCTCTGACTGCTCACTGCTACCAAACCAAGCCACTTTCCTGCACATCAGTCCTCATTCTGCAACTTTGCTTCTTTCACCCAAACTTATATGCACCATGTTCACACACTCCCTAACCCCTTATTCCTTCAAGGCCTTGCTTGAAGTGCTTCATGCTGGTTAAGTAGCTAGTGCTGTACAAGTTTATAGTTTTGGATAGAAATACTTTGTCCTAGGAGGCAATGTATTTGCCTCTTAGTCACAGACTAATGCTCTGTGATTTTGGACAAGTCATTTAGTATCTTGGAGCTTCCATTTTTCTTATCAGTGAATAAGTGATGTTTCCTCTACCAATGCAAGAGGATTGTTGCAAGATTTAAAACCCATGTGAATTAATGAATGTGAAAGACCTTGGTCAAACTGTTGCATGCTTTATAATAAGTGAGACAGCATGATTAAATGCCTTAAGTCAATTTTCAAGGCTTATGTCTGGTTAAGGGGTAGATAATTGTTGGTAGATAACCCCCACCCCCAGATTCACCTGCAAAACTTACATTCCTCTGCCTGTGTCTGTTTTGCCCTACTCCTTTGTTTAACCCCTTCCTTGTCTTAGCTTTCTTCTAGAGAGTGGAAGGGGTGCCCCTCGTGACTTAACCTCTTATGCATATTACATTGAGGCAAATCTAAAATCTAAAATGAGTCTCTGCAGAAGGAGAACAAATGCCAGCCCCTGGAGAAGGATCAACATGCTTTGCTTTTTATTCCTTTCAGGGTTCTGACTGTGCCGGATTGCACAGTCTAGCGAGGAGATGCTGAGTGCAACTTTTCCTGTTTCTCAGAATTGGTGCCTGGGCGCCCAAAAATGAGGCTGAAAAGGCCCAAAATAACCCATGTTCTAAAAAGAGAAGCCAAAAAATGCACCTGTTTCCCGGCTCAGCCTTCCTGGTCTGTGGTTGCCATCCTGGGTGTCATCCTCACTCTCCACTCTACCTTCTGGTTCATTGTTCATCGCTGGAAGGGATGAGAACACGAGGAGGGGAGAGAGTTAACGCTATCGTGAACCTCAGGAGTGAGGTGCTCCTGGAAAGAGGTGTTTCCTACTATCCCTGCAAAAAAGATATAGTTTGTATTTGTACCCACCCCCACCATCGAGCTGTCAACCCCCCTCATTAAGACACTTGTACCAGGGAAAAGGAGTAATGGGAATAAAAGACAAGAGCAACTTGAGTCTTCATTTCATTGTTCACATCTCTCTGTCCTGCTTCTTTCCTCACCGAAGTGCTGGGTTTCTGTTCCAAACCAGCTACAACGAGCAGTCTTCATTAGGAAATGGGACTATGGTCCCAACATGGGACTATTGGGGACCCTCTAATAGCCTTGTCCTTGACACACATGACTTTGGCCACCTCAGTAGCAAGAGGCATCTGAAGGGATATGCTCGAGATCCCTGGAGTCCTCAGAAATGTCCGCAGGCAGGTGTCCTGGGGTCCTGCATAGAAGGGCACTGGCCTGGCCCTGAGTGAGCTCAGCTAGGCCTCCAGACTCACCTGCGAACACAGCCAGGTCGCTCTCCTGGTGCTGATCCCAGCTCCTTTCTGTCATTCCATAGCCCTCCGGATTTGGGTGTCCTTCGGACTGTCCTGTTGGGAAGCTTTCCTCACAGTCCTCACATCGACTGAGCAGCCTGAGCGGGCACCACGTCTGGCTCCTTTTCTTATGCTCAGCTACTGGATTGTAGTCCCAGAAACGCCACCTTGGCAAGGTTAGACTGCAACGTGTGAGGCGAACAAAGGCCACAAGGTGGCAGCAGAGGATTACCCACTTGCTAGTGGAGTTGGGAGGCTCTATGGGGGTAGGGAAATGGATTTCCTTACCACAGGGCAGGTTGGAAAGCAAGTGAACCAACATTTTAGAGGACTAGGAGATCAAGAGGAACAGGTACAGAAAGATTCCAGGAGGGTGTTAAGGTAGGACTTGAATAGAAAGACTAATAATCATGTATTAAATGTTTATTATGAAGCAGGCAATGTTCTTAGTGCTTACACATTACATGATCCATTTCTTAGAACAACCCTGCAATTATTCCTATTCTACTTGTGAGAAAATAGAGACTCAGATTGATTGAGTTACTGACCCAAGTTCACAAAGCTATTAATCGATGGAATTAGGAATAAAAACCACGTCTGACAGACTGTAAAGCCTGAGTTTTGAACCTCTATGTTAAACAGTGCAAGCATTAGGATAGACTAGTGGTTCTCAAAGTGTGGTCCTGGAACCCCTTGGGATTGGCATCACCTGGTGACTTGTTATAATGCACATTCTTGGCCGGGCGCAGTGGCTTACACTTGTAATTCCAGCATTTCGGGAGGCCGCGGTGGGCAGATGACTTGAGGTCAGGAGTTTGAGACCGGCCTGGCCAATATGGTGAAACCCTGTCTCTACCAAAAACACAAAAATTAGCTGAACATGGTGGCATATGCCTGTAGTATCAGCTACATGGGAGGCTGAAGCAGGAGAATTGCTTGAACCCAGAAGGCAGAGGTTGTAGTGAGCTGAGATTGTGCCACTGCACTCCAGCCTGGGCGAAAGAGTGAGGCTCTGTCTTTAAAAAAAAAAAAAAATAATAATAATAATAAATGCAAATTCCCAAACCTACTGAATCAAAAACCCTGGGGTGGGGCTCAGCAATCTGTGTGTGTGTGTTTGTGTGTGTGTTTTAATTTTAAATATATATTTTAGTAGAGACAGGGTGTTGCTATGTTGCCCAGGTTGGTTGCCAACTCCTGGCTTGAAGTGATCCACCTTGGCCTTCAAAAGTGCTGGAATTACAGATGTGAGCCACCCTGCCTAGCCCCAATCTGTGTTTTTAAAAGCCCTCTGCCAGGATTCTGATGCTGCTCCAGTTTGATAAGCACTAGGATAGATAGTATTCCAGCCTGTCAAATGCTGAGCTGTGGATTTGCCTATGAGCATTGCCTGTCATGGTGCAGTCACCTCTGATGGAGTTGGAACTGCCCCACCCTTGACCTTGACATCAGGCCAGTTGGCCCCAAAGGTAAGGAAGTGGTTCACTCCAATTCTGCCCCTTACCTGCTGACATTTTTCTCCCTCTTTAGCTGTAGGTGGGGGAGAAAAGTCTTTGTGGAACTTGGAACTGGAACTTTTCTCTTCATTAACATGACAAACAGGCTACCTCTATCAAGGACAGCCCGGTGAGACTGGCCTGGAATTTAGAATCTCCTTATAAATAAAGTGTCAGCTTTAAGCATTAATGAAAGACATGAGATCTTTATGGTGCCATTCATTTCTGATCTTGCCAATTTGGTAGCTAAAAATGACTGCTATCTTTGTCCAAGCCACTAATTATGCAACTCTGTACTGATGTGTGCTAGCTCAGGTTCTTAGCAAAAATGGTTATTCCTCTAGAAATATTATATAACATTTAAGACTGGAAGGAAAGACTCCAAATAATTAATCTCTGTATTTTAGCTAAGAATTTTGGAGTGATTTTAAGTTGTTTCTTTGTGCTTTAAGAAATTTTTGTTTTTAACTTTGAAGTGTGTGCACATTTTTCAGTAAGAGAAGAAAACAATGCTGTTTTATAAACAAGTCTTTTATTCTGGGAGATGAACCCATCAGAATGAAAGTTGTGTGCCTGAAATTTCTGATGATTTGACATGGGAAGACTGTTTGAAGCTTTTGTATAGCCATTTAAAGGAAAAGAAAACTCATTAATTTTCAGCTTATTCATTTTGATGTTTGTGATTATATCCACAGGATATAGGAGGTATTTTTTTTTTTTTCTGAGGTTACAAAAGGATATTAAGAACAAGGCAATGTTCAGGAGAGCAGATTGTTTAAATGGAGTTTGAACTACCTTTGACATTCTCATGTATATGCTAACACTGATGAGCTTATGACAAATTTTTTCTTACATATTCATTCATCAGATTATAGATTATGCATCTCTCTACATTAACACCTATCTGTAGCTTTAAAATCAGACTGTGGGATACAATAGTATACCCAGTGAGCTCTGATCGTTTGTGACTGTTAATTCAGACACATACAGAAATGACACGTTCGGGAATCCTCTTTCTAGGGTGAATCCCAGAAGACCTTCAATGACTTGGATATCTAAGGTTGCAGACGTGAAGCAACAAGATCTGTTTAAGTGATTGTCTCTCACAGGATGGGCTTTCGGATACTTCAAAAATGTATGGAAGCCAAGTAGCCTTGGGGAGGTAAAGACCTCCTAAGAGTGAACTGCTCATTAGCAAAGGACCCTTCTGATGTAGAGAAACTAAGACCTTTGGGTGCCCCTAAAAGGCAAGCTGGTTCTCGGTCTCCATCAGATCTCAGATAAGCTTCTGAGGACGGGACCACAGCAGCAGCAGTGGTGGCAAATGCCAGCTGATCCCCACGGACTGAGCTGCGGAGGACCCCCAGCCTTGCTAGAAAGGAAAGTGACTCTTCTGAAGCTGGGGGGACAGAGAAGGAGCACCATCTGGCAGAGCCCCTCCTCTACAAGGCTCCATGCAGAGAGGCCTGAGAATGAAAGATGTGTATTATGCATCTTATCTCACTTACACATTTGTCCCTTGCTTGTCTTCCCCATTAGAATTGTTAAAAAGGAAAAATCTCAAGTTTAAATTTATCCGAGTTTGTATGAGCAAAAAACCCCCAAAACCAACAACAAAAATGATTAGTGAAATGAATCTGGCAGCCCCCAGAACCAGAACAGGGTCAAAGAGCTTCTGTGTGCTACGTGATCAGACAGCAGTATTTATGGACAGAAAGGGGAAGTTGTGTAAAAAGAACAACTTATTATAGCTCAACATTTTGTCTTACTTGAATCAACTGACCACCTACCATTGACTGAAGTTCAGCTGTTTGTTACATGAGTATACTCCTAATTTGTTTCATTTAGTATGAATTACCACATATTGGTTTGATCTGTTGGGCTAGGAACCCAATGCAAATCAATGGCATGCTACAAATTTTATTTTTACTATTATTTTTAGAGATGGAGTCTCACTATATTGCTGAGGCTGGTCTTGAACTCCTGAACTCAAGTGATCCTCCCACCTTGGCCTCCCAAATTGTTGGGATTACAGGTGTGAGCCACTGTGCCTGACTAAATTGTATTTTAATAGAATAGACGCTTCCTAAAAGCCAGACCTTGTCTCTCAACTTCAAGGTGTATCCTCAGCATCTAAAACATAGTAGACAATAAATATGCAGTAAATGAATAGGTGAAGGCTCCCACAAACTCTAAGTTTATGGTATTTGTTGACACTTTCATTAAGTTATGGTATTTTTCTAATTCCAGCAATTCTTTGCTTTTCAGCAACTGCACACAAGAACTCCAGTAACCAAAGTGCCAGTAGGTAACCTTGAAGATGATGCTGAGAAATAGTTTTCTTGACACAAAAACCCTGTGGACTCTTGACATCTAAGAACCTTAAGACAGTGGTTTTCACACTTATTTCTGCAGCAACAGAGCCCTTTCTTTTCTGGAAACCTGAGGCAGAGGCCCACAATATAAACAAGACAAAAGCAGAGATGCTCAGGTTCAAGCTGGGATATGTGACTCTGAGCGTGGCCTGTTCAGATCTCGCCCTCCTTCCTTTCCTCCAAGAAATCCCAGAACACTTTCCTGCAACACTAGAATAGTGGTTCTCACCCTTGGCTGCACATTCATCTCCTGGAAAGGCATAATTTCAGCCCATGAGACCAAGCACACAAGCTCTGGCTATGATATATGTTAAATAAAATGTCCAGATAGAGTTTGAAATCAACCCCGTATTATGCTTTACGGAAGTCACTTCTGAATTGTATGTTAGCAATCCTAGTACAGTAATTCTCAATCCTAGATGCTCACTGAAGCCACCTGGGGAGCGTAAACAATTACTGATGCTGGGACTAACTCTGTCCCATTCCCTAAGATTTTGATTTAATTTGTCTGCTGTGTAATCTGGGTGTCTGGGATTTTAAAGCTTTATGGGTCTCTTACAAACACTCTCTACCCCATGCTGGTGGGGAATAAGCAAACTACGACAGAAGCAGGCGGAGGGCATTCTGCCTTACGTTGTAGGTAGCTGTCTGTCTTCTGTTATCATTGCTATAAGTGATCCTGAGGGCAGGGAGTGTGTGTTTTTCATTTCTTTATACTTTGTTTAGGACCGTCTGTTACCGCAGTCCCTCAGGAAAAGCATATGCCTTTCATTAGCTGAGTGATTGCAAACAACTTCACCTTTCTAATCCTCGACTTCCTCATCTGCAAAATAACAAAGTAATGGTATCTACCTTGTATAGTTTATGTAGGGATTAAGTAAAATATGAAAATGGTTTAACAGAGTATCTGATACATTATAACTGCTTATTAAATGCTTTAAAGATACTGTTCTTCGTATTAGCTATTTATACCAGAACTAACAGTTTCTGCCTTATATTGTAAGGGAGGTAAGACTCGGTCAGGTGAAGTTAAGATTACATCTATGAAACTTGTTTATCATAAAGAGGGTTATTAAAATGATAAACAGGTTTAAAGAAGATTTAAGCAAATATTTATATATAGCATTCATAGCAACTGGATTTTAGGGAAGGTAAGTATTCTTATTCCTAATCATTTGACTTAGACATGGACGGCAACTTTGACTTCACAGAATCCATACCAGGCTATACTTTTAGAGAGAGGCTCCTGGATTAGGTATGCCCAGTATGGAATTTCTCATGTCCCTAGGAATTAGAAGGAGTCATGTGAACAGATGTAGCTTCGGGATTTTGTAACTTTGTGAATAAAATTTCAGATGAGGACTAATATCCTGTGGTCTACTTGTATCCATCTGTTTTATGTGGCATTGTTTGTCACTGGATATTAATTTACTCCTTCCTTTGTCCAGCATGAAGAATTAGAATATGTGTTAACTTGTTGAAATCACTGATTGCTGAATTTGCAGCACAGTCAGGAAATAAGCAGGTGGTAAGTAGTGAGTAACACAGTGCTTTGGAGGAGTGTAAATTAACAGCTTCATGAGGTATTGTAGTCAACATTTCTGCCTATGTCTATCAGTTAGGGCAAAGCTGTCTGAGTACACAGCTTCTCCTTATCATGACCCAGATGCAATAAAAGAGGTCCAGACCCCGCCTGGATCCTTTAGGCCTTCCCATGCCTGGGTGCTCCTGATTTGATTCCTAGTAGCCACTCTCTCTGTGTCTGAGAGCTTGCCCCAAAGCAGCAGAAAGCCACTGGGCCTTCACTTATGTCAGGCCAGAAAGGCTGGGCAGCAACTCGTGCCCCAGCAGTCCTCACCCATGACTCATGGGATTTGAGGCATAAATGCCCGTTGCTCCTTTGCCCCTTGGGGTGATAATTACGAGGTGAATTATCTGCACTGTTTCTAGAACCTGCCTGTGGAATTATGATTCAGTTCTCTGCTGTGGTTGCTGGCTTCATAATGCCCACTTTATTCTGTTCCCTTACTTCATTGCTGCACTTCTCCCAGTAAATTACCTATGCCCTGATCCTCATCAGGGAACCCAAGCTGTGACCCTGAGTTTTCTCACATATCCTGTGTACTTGGTTGGTCAGGTAGCATCCATGAGCCTCAGTGTTCTCACTATGTCTGTGAGGTTCCTAGACTGCCATATCAAAGGACCACAAACCTGGTGGCTGAAAACAACAGAAACATGTTCTCTCACAGTCTCCCATTCACAGGGCAGGGCCATGCTCTTTGTTAAGGCTCTAGGGAGAATCCCTTCTTGCTGGTTTTCAGCTTCTAGTGACTGCAGGAAATCCTTGGTGCTTCTTGGCTTAGGGCTGCCATCTGATCTCTGCCTCTATCTTTACATGACCTTTTCCTCTGGGTTTCTCTGGGTATCCTAGTATTTGTCTCCTTTCTCTTATAAAGACACAAGTCATTGGCTTTAGGACCCACTCTAAATTCAAGATAATTTTATCTTGAAATTTTTAAACTACATTTGCAAGACCTTCTTTCCAAGTCCTTATTTCTAAAGACCTTATTTCACATACGAGGTTCCTAATGAACATGCATTTTTGGGGGACACAATTCAACCCACTACCCTGTGAAAGGGGACCAGGAACCCCTATTCTCCATTGCTGTGAGGATGCAAGTTAGGCAAGTTCTTGGTGGAGGGTAAAGTGTTGTTCAAAGGTTCAAAGGTAAAGGTTTGCTGTGGTTGTTCTGGACTCAGGAGCTGCCAATGCTTGGCGGGCTGGTGGTGGGCGGGTAGGGGGAGTGGTAAGCTCTGGTTCCACAGGTTGTTTCCCTCTCTCCTGGAGGCAGCTTCTGACAAGGGTACACTCTTGATTTTCTCATTGGCTTTGCCTTCATTTTAGTATTGAGAGTGTAGGGCTTGGAGTCAGACCAAGGTTCAAATCCTAGCCATGTACTAGTTCTTTGTGTTTGGACAAATTACATTAGCCTACTAAGGATGAAGTTTTTGAAAGTGCCCCCCAAGAGATCCCTATAGCAGATACTTTGTGGCATTTAGCTATATCTTTTATATGCTTCTAAATAGGGGTTTTACTTGGCTTCTTTCAAACAAAAACATAAGGACTAGACTTTACATACATGGAGGACTCAACAAGGCCCAAGTTACCATCCTCAAGTACAAGGCACAGGGAAGTCATGGAGAATAAAAAAAAAATTATGTTTCTGGAACACTTGCTCAATAACAACCTATCCATGGTCTCTCAGCTGGTGGTGTTGACCCATTACATGAAAGAGAACCTGTCCAGGGTTTTAGTAGGGCATAGTAGGGACTTAGGTGGGCACAAGCATTGATGTCTGGATAAATAAATCCATGAGTCAGCAAGATAAATCCAGAAAAAGAAATGAGGGAAAAATGGAGGTGAGAAGAAAAAAACAGGAAGGAGAGGAGAAATTCAGACACATTTGGAGGATGGCTGGTAACATCAGTTCTCATGGGAGGATTTTCAAAGTATAAATGGCTTAATTCACCTTGTAGAACTTTGTCTTTCAAGATTCTGAGGACCAGTGACTTTTCTCTTCCTTAGCAAGCAAACCAAAGCAAGACTGACTGAGAAACGGACACAGGTAGTGTATGCGTAGTGAGAGCAAGATGATATTTTTAAAAATTTTTCTCAGAGCCATGCGAATGCTAAATAGACACAAATGCCACTTTCCACTCACTTACATGGGAGTTACAGTTTATGAGGTCTGTATACGGTTTTTATTTGACCTTTTTATAAGCAACCTCTGAGGCAGGCAGACTAGGTATTTAAAAGGCAAAACTATTTCTCTACTCACACTGTCGATGGCTGTTGTGAAACCTCAGTTCTTGTCTTCCTTGTTTAAAAGAATTTACACAGGACATGCACAGCAAAGGAGATGCAGCACAGAGCAACTTATTGCAAAGGAGAAGAATATTCTGAAAGCTAGGTGCAGAATACAGAGAGGATTCAGGGCGAGCTGCTCATAAGGATGAGACAGCAAAGACTGGCACTAGGGAGACTCCCTTCATGGGAGTCTTACATGACCATTCATAAGTGGGTAGGAAGAGGTGTTATTAGTAAGCATGTTCTTGGTGCACAGGCACAGTAGCTGTACATGCTTTTTCATATATTGCATGTCTAATTAGTATCTCCACGCTGGGGTATGTTTTTCTACTATTATCATGAGCAAAGGGTCAGTTTGAGGACAGGTGAAATTAAAATGTACATGCTGTCTGGGAGTGGGTGGGGAGCGGGATTCCCTGCTGGAGATAGCTTTGCTGGGGTAAGCTTAATTGTAATGTGAGTGCTGGGGCTTATCGTGTTGACTGTATGGCCACCGTGATTGCCCCACCCTGAGACCATGGTTACTTCTTGACTACCTATCCTGCCTCAACGCAACACTTCTGGAGCCAAATGCGTGGATTTTATTTTTCCCCGACATTAACCACCTCTTGGAACACTGCCTAAGTGTTCTACAAGTTACCTCGATTCTGACACTAACTGCCTGGAATTAGCACAGACCCCATAGATTAAGGGCTGAGTCCCACAAGACTGTCTCTACTTCAGAAACCAAATCACAAGTCCCAAGCTGTCACCCGTACTTCTAATCAAAAGGCTATAAATGGAAATTCCTACAACCTTCTCCTCATGTTCAATAATTTGTTAGAACAGCTCACAGGACCCAAGGAAACAGTCTACCCACTGTTACCAATTTATTACAAGGATGTTTCAAAATACACAAATGAGCAGCTAAATAAAAAGATACACAGAGGTCTGGAAGGGTCCTGAGCACAGGAGCTTCTGTCCACATGGAGTTTTGAAGCGCACCAGCTTCCCAGAAAATGTATCATCTTGTTCACCAACTCAGAAGTTCACAAACCCTTTGGTTAGGGATTTTATGGTGGTTTTGTTACGTAGGCATGACTGATTACATCATTGACCGTTGGTGATGACCTCCAGCCCTTCTCGCCTCCCTGGAGGTCAGGGGGTGGGGCTGAAACCCTTTACCCACAGGTTCGTTCCCCTGGCAAACAGCTCCCCATTCTTCGGTGTTTCTGGAGATTAGTCCATTAACATAAACTCAGGTGTGGTTGAAGGAGTCTTGTTATGAATAACAAAATATATTTTTTTTCTCTTTCACCCGGCAGCTATTTCAGGAAGTGGGGACAAAAACAAAACATAGCAAAAGATGCTCCTATTGCTTTTATCTCTTAGGAAATTATAAGGGTTTTAGGAGCTCTGGTCAGAAGCTGGGAATGAAGATTAAATATATATTTATTATTATATCACAGCATCACAGTATTGTTATCCCCACTTCATAAATCAGTAAGTGCATGAAAGTTAAAAACAATTATCCGGCCGGGCGCGGTGGCTCAAGCCTGTAATCCCAGCACTTTGGGAGGCCGAGACGGGCGGATCACGAGGTCAGGAGATCGAGACCATCCTGGCTAACACGGTGAAACCCCGTCTCTACCAAAAAAATACAAAAAGCTAGCCGGGCGAGGTGGCGGGCGCCTGTAGTCCCGGCTACTCGGGAGGCTGAGGCAGGAGAATGGTGTAAACCCGGGAGGCGGAGCTTGCAGTGAGCTGAGATTTGGCCACTGTACTCCAGCCCGGGTGACAGAGCGAGACTCCGTCAAAAAAAAAAAAAAAAATTATCCCAAGATTCAAGGGCTGGGAAGTGGAGGTTGATAAAAGTCACACCTAAAACGTCTACTGTCAAATTTGGCACTCTGTGCTGAAGCCTAATGTCTCAACAAGGTTTTTAAGTTCATTACTACTGTTCTTTCATAGACTCTAAGATTTGTCAGACCTCTAAAGTTTATGGCCCCATAACATCTGCCCCAGAAGCCAGGTTCAGCCTCACCTCTTTCAGCTGCGGAGATCAGACAGGGCCCAGGGTTTGGGTTGGTCATGTCTGGAGAGGTTGGAACAAGGCAAATGTTCTACATCCTCAAAAGCAATATTTGCCAAATGGGGGATAAACTATATCTTCAGATTTGATTTGGAGAGCCTAACCCTTTGAGTGACTTTGCAAAGCACTACATTAATAATATTGTCTCATAATTAATGGTGGGCTGGGAGCTGGTGACCTATGACGTAGCTTTGGGCTGTTAGCTAATATGGTTATTACTTTAATGGGAAACTCCCAAGCCCTTGTCTTTTTGGTTCGTAATGGAAACCATTTGAAGGGAAATAAAAGTTTTCTTTGAGTCAGAAGAATTTTAAAGATGAGATATTATGCAAGAAACCTCTTCTTAGTAGAGTCCTTGGGGCATGCATGTGTGTGTGTCTCTAAACCTAGGTCGTGGATGCTTGGGAAACCCAGTGAGGAAGGTGGGTGACCTCTTCAATCTTCATCAACAGAAGTACTCACAAAGGCACTATTGAAGTAGTTATTTTGTTTGAGATTTTTGATTCGCTTTAGGAAAAAAAATGCAAAAACTTGGTTAAATTCTGTGTTACAGAAGAGAGAGTGCCACTAGAAAAGAGTTAGAGTTGGGGCCATAGGCATCTAGGTGTGGCCAAATTATGGCTCTGGCTACCTGTGCCCCTTGAGCTCATTCTCTCACTCTACACTTAGGCTGTTCCACGGAGGCAGATGGGCCTTAATGTCTGTCACTTAGGCAGATATCCAGACAGACAGAATGGCTCTATAGTGAGTGTTGTTCATTTTAGGCTATCGAGCTTCCATTCTACCTCCCAGCAGCATCTTGGTTTCCTTCTTGGGAATTACCTCTGTCTTGTGAAGCAATGAGGGTGGGTGCTGGGCCTCTTGCCACAGACTCCTCTGAGAGATCCCTGGGGATTCCCTTCCAGCCCTGGAGTCCCACAAGACTGCCCCCACTTCAGAAACCAAATCACAAGTCTCAGGTTGTCACCCATACTTCTAATCAAAAGGGTATAAATGGAAGTTCCCACAGCCTCCAGCAAGCAGCATATGACGTAAGTTCAGCCAATTAGATCTTCTCTTCCAAAACTGTGACCCTGAAACAGAAGTATCAAAGTGGGAGGAATGGTTTGAATCTACGTATCTGTCAGCAGGTTCTATGCGGGGAACAGACAGATGGTTGGATCTTGTCTTGACACTTTCTGGAGCTGTTCCATATTCTGAGCGTTCTCGTTCTCCAGCCTCCCCTTCAACCCTGTGAGTACCTCCATAGCCTTTGATTCATTCCTCTTTTGCTTCAATTGGTCAGAGTTTTGTTGTTTGCAACTACAAAACTGTAATTGGAGAAGCCCCTTCACTGATCCCCTTGCCTCAAGAACACCCTGCACGTTTTGCCAAATTATGCAAGTAGGACGATAACATGCCCATACCTGAAAGGTTTCAAAGTCTGTTTCCTGCGGAGAAAGCTCAGGCTCCTTAGTATGGCAGAGAAGCCTCCCCCTTCCCTTACCACAAGGTGGTGCTACCTCCTACTAAAAAATCATCTCTCTCCCAGACCTTTGCCCTCTTGTCATAGTTCACCTCACAAGTACCTCACCATTCTGAACTTAGGGCAAGAGTCACCTCCTGTATGAAACCTTTCTTGACCTGCTTCTCCCTAGAACTGACTATTCTCTACACAATTCTGTTTTCTCCTGCTTTTTTGTGTCTCTATGACCCTAGTAACTGAACTTTCTTTGAAGGTGAGCATTATATCACACCCACCTTTGTATTCCAAGAATAGATTTTTCATTTTGTATTTGTGGAATGGATGGATAATGAACAAGTGTTGCAATCATTAAGGCATACTCACACGTGTAAGTCTGGCCCCTGTCCTTCTAAATGCCTGGGACAGGGCATGGACCTGGCTTGTAATCAGGGAAAGGATCGTGATGATAGAAAGGGAGTGTAGTGACTTGTTTATAAAGATGGCTGCAACTATTCCTCCCCTTCTGTGCACATGCACCCTGGCACTGTGACTTTACTGCTGCTCCTCCCATGAAAAAGTGGGTGTAATTTTCCTTCCGTTGAATCTGGCCCTGTGTGATGGTTTGACTATGTCCCCCAAAGTTCATATGTTGGAAATGCAATCCTTAATGCAGCAGTGTTGGAAGATGGGGCTTAATAAGAAGCGATCAGGTCATGAGGACTCCACCCTCATGACTGAATTAATGTCATTGTTGCAGGAGTGGATTAATTATTTTGAGAGTGGCTTTGCTATCTTGAGAGTGGCTTTGTTGTAAAAGCAAGTTTGGCTCCCTTTTTCTTACTCTCTCTCCTAGGTGCTCTCTTGTCCTTCTGGCTTCTGCCATAGGATGATGTGGCAAGATGGCCCTTGCCAGATGCAGGGCCTTTGGACTTCTCAGCCTCCAAAAGTATAAGAAATACATTTCTTTTCTTTATAAATTACCCAGTCTGTAGTATTCTGTTATAATAGTGGTAAATGCACTAAGATACCATGTGACTTACTTAACCAAATGAATGTGTTTGAAGTGATATTGTGAGACTTCTGAATCTCAGCCTCAAAAAGTCTTAGGGTTTCTGCAATTGCCCTTTTGGATTGCTGACCTGAGACCACCATGGAAAGCAATTCTGCCCAGCATGCTGGAGCATGAGAATGAAGGCACTGCAGTGAGCAGCCAGCATCAATTTCCAGGCATGTGAACCAGGCCATCTTCTAGCATCTCTCCCTGAGACAAGCTGCCAGATGGCTGCATCCATGTGAATGGCCTCTCCAGACAGCAGCAGAAGTGCTGCCCAGATGCTCCAGCCCAAATTGTTGGCCCAGAGTTGTGAGCAAATAAATGGTGATTGTGTTAAGCTGCGAAGGTTTAGGTGGTTTGTTATGCAGGGGTAGAGAACAGATACAGAGATATTGGTAATCAGTTAACATAAAGAACAGGGGTGCATTGTCCCCTGAATGTCCTCTATTCTTCAATAGTTGTGACAATTTGCCTCCAGCGACCATTTAAGATGTTGACCATTGTGGCAAATGGTCACAGTTTACCTCAGGCTCTTTGCTGCCTGGGTTAGTGTGCTTGGGCTGCCATAACAAACTGCCACAGGCTTAAATAACAGAAATTAATTTTTCCATAGTTCTGGAGGTTGCAGGTCTGAGATCCAGATGTCAGTCAAGTTGGCTTCTTCTAAGACCTCTCTCCTTGGCTTGTAGATGTCTGTCTTCTGCCAGTGTCTTCACATGGTCCTTTCTCTGTGTCGTTTGGTATCCTAGTCTCTTCTTCTCATAAGGACACCAGTCATACTGTATTAGGTCCCAGCCATATGAACTCAACTTACCTTCATTACCTTTTAAAAGATGCTGCCTCCAAATATGATCATACTCCGAGGTACCAGGGGTTAGAATTTCAACAAATAAAATTTGTTGGGGGGATATAATTCTGTCTAATCACTGCTTAAAGTTAAAGCACTAGCTTATTTTACCATCGACTCCTTGCCTACTGGTAGTTGAAGAAGCGATAGTAATGTGCTTGGACTGACCAAAAATTTAGTAGCCAGGAATCATTCTGAGAAATATCCTTCCAGGTCTGCAAAAACCATAAAGCAATTTAGGGAGTTGAGGTCCATATGTCACCTTCCTATCCAAGTACCATGCCTTTTCTGGTTGTTTACTGGGGCTGTCTGGACATTTTCTGGAGGCACACTGCAAAAGGCAAGTAGGGGCAGCCTAAGGTGGGAGTTGGGCAATCCGTAGAGGCTGCTGCAAGCTGAGACCACCTCTGCAGATGCTGTCGGGTTCCTACTGTGGGAGATATCCTCTTGCTAAGAGTAACACATTTCCTTGAGTAAGTGACAGGGTGGGAATATAGCTTTCGCCAGACTCTCAAATAGAAAAACAAACTCACATGATTTGGAGACAAGGAATGTGCTTAAACTCTGGTAATTAAATCTGGTCCCTTAGCAGCCAGCCCACAAATGCAGACACTGAAGGCAGAGGTCAGTGGAGGCGGCAAGATGGACACACAGATGTGTGTCTTTGGATATTTACCTTGATTAATGGATACACATTCAGCAAAGGAGGAATTTGGTTAATAGAATTATCTAGATATCTGAAGGGTAATCAGTTAGTATTTATTGAATGTTTGCTGCCTGTGAAGCCCCATATTATGGGTTGTGAAGAAAGATGCCAATCTGAACTCTTGCTGTTTAAATAATTTGAGATGCTTGAGTCAATGTTTCTGCCTAATTAAGTCTAAGTTAGCTTGCAAGACTGAACCTGATGACTGGCTTCTAGACAGCCTCAGGGTGCTAATTCTTATTCCTAGTGATTATCGTTACAGGGCTGGAGCTGGCTGTGGAAAGCTGATTGGGCTGCGTGTCAATGGATCCTATCCATTCTTTTATCTATTTACACAACAAGCATTCATTGAAGATCTCATTATGGATGCCAGACCTGTGTTATGCACCCTGAGATCTGCAGAGAATATGGAATCAGGGCTGCTGTGTCAGAGAGCTTAATCCCAGTAGGTTCTTTAGAGACTCAACCTAGAAGTTGCTCATTTGAGTAAATTCTTAAAAATAATAGCTCATGTCCTGTTACTTGTATTACTCTAAAAACGGACTTCAACTTACTAGAAGGATTCATGTAAGTTAATACCAGGTAGGTTACATGAAATTTTATGTTATGTGTTCACTTGAATCATACATGTTTCATTGCATAACCATATGTAATGATCATTCTCATTAATCAAGTCATTGCTGCTACATGCCTGTCTTTGCTTACATGTACATACAGGCACAATGACATAGAAATTTACCTGTATAAACATGTCTGTATAAGAAAAGAGAAACTTCATATACTGCCATTCCTAACAGAGAGTCCACAGGGGTGGCTGCTAGCATGAGATTTTGGAGAGGGGGCCCAGTCTAAGATTCACGGTGGGTGATCAGCTGCAGGTACTGGCATTCACTGGGAGAACAGGTTTTGGTGCTGAAAGCACAACCAAGGGCTAGCATGAGGAAGGAGCAGGATGCAGATGAGGTGACAAAATAGGAAAAAAGTCTAAAATACTTGGGGCATTCAAGAAGGCCAGAATGATTCCACGTCGTCCACCAGGTGGTGCCTCTGTGGGAGGCCGCCTGCTGTAAAGAGTTTTCCTCTGGAAGCTAGAAGGACTTTGTTCTGAATGCAGAACTTCTGACTCTTCTGCATATGAGTTACCTCCCTCTCTCACTTATGGGGTAGCTTAAATAAAATAACATACGGGAAGTACTTATTATAACTTAGAAAACTTTCAACAAATGTTGGTTCCTTTCCTTTTCTGGCTTGAAGCCACTTTTGGTGTCTTTTTTTTTTGAGACGGAGTCTAGCTCTGTTGCCCAGGCTGGAGTGCAGTGGCACGATCTCGGCTCACTGCAAGCTCCGCCTCCCGGGTTTACGCCATTCTCCTGCCTCAGCCTCCCGAGTAGCTGGGACTACAGGCGCCCGCCACCTCGCCCGGCTAGTTTTTTGTATTTTTTAGTCGAGACGGGGTTTCACCGTGTAGACCAGGATGGTCTCGATCTCCTGACCTCGTGATCCACCCGTCTCGGCCTCCCAAAGTGCTGGGATTACAGGCTTGAGCCACCGCGCCCGGCCCACTTTTGGTGTCTTAAAGGTGTCACCCAGTAACAGGAAAAACACAGACAGATCATGCAGTGTCCCCAGAAATGTACATCCTAGTTGAATGAAAGTTGAGAAATTTTTCTCTTTTCCACCACTTTCAGAGCTATTTTACTTCCCAGGGAGCATAACAAATATCTGGGGAGAATTGAATTCCACAACTCTCTGATCTTAAAGTCGACAGAACTAGGCACATTTTCTTAGAAGGTTGAGGTGCCTGTAGACAGCAAGTGAAGCATATAAATACTGACATATGCAAGAAAATTGTATGGTGAAAAGAAACTCTTCAGGCGGAATATTGATCATGACAGCACAGAGCTTCTATAGGGTCATGTTTCTCGGCTGTTGTTAGGGCATGGCAAGCATGATCACTGGGTCTGAGTGAGCCGAGGAGAAACTTTAAGGGCAGAAAAATGATGTAGCTAAGTCCTATAAAGCATTAAGTGTGTGCCAGACATTCTTTCTTCTAAACACTTTTACATATTAACTCATTTAATTCTCAGAAAAGTGCTCTGGTAGGTACTATTACAGCTGGGAGAGGGGCACAGAGAAGAAAAGCAGACTGTCAGAGTCACACAGCTAGTGAATGTCTGAGCCATGACTGAAACACAGGCGGCCCCCAAGCCAGTGCTCAAGAACATGATGCTATGGTTCCCATTATAATTTGACAAAGAAGTTTGAGACATTTGAAAATTTAATGCCAGAAGGATAAAAGATCTAAATGTGAACAGCAGAACTATAATTCTTCTGGAAGTGAGTATGAAACGATATCTTTATGTGCTTGGAGCAGGGAAATATTTCTTAAATAAGACCATGAAAGCACTAACTCTAAAGAAGAGACAGATAAATTCAACTCTATGAAAACTGAGAATTTCTGTTCAACAAAACACACCAACAAGAAAGTGAAAAGACCAACCATGGGGGTGGGAATGGTATTTCCAACAGTTATCATTACAAGAGACCAGTGCCCAGCACACGTGTACAACTCCTTCACCAAGTAAGAAAAAGGCAAACAATACGAAAGAAATACTGGCAAAGGAATCTAATACATTCATCACAAAATGAAAATATAAATGGCCAAGAAATATGTGAGAATGTGTTTAACTTCATTAGTCATTGAGGAAATGCAAAATAAAACCGCCAAGGAATATGGCTAAAATTAAACACTCTGAAATACCCTGTGTTGGTGAGGATGCAGAAGAGTGGAAATGCTCGGTAACACTGGTAGAAACATAAGATGGTGCAAAGGCTGCAGAAAACTCAGTTGAAGATTTTCACACTTTATGAAGGACACCCCAGGGCATCCTTTGCTGAGTCTATGCCTAGAAAAATATATGTGCAAGTGGACACATGGAAAAAACAATGTTCCTAGCAGCTGTGTTCATAATTGCCCTAAACTGGATGCACCATAAGTGCCTATAAACAGAGAAGTGGAAAAATAAATTGTACTGCATGCATACAACAAAATACTATCCAGCAGTGAAAAGGAATGAACCATAGCTACACACAGTGACATGCATGGATTTTACAAACATTAATGAATGTGAATGATTAACATAAGAAAGGCATTGCTTCTGCCATTGCCTATACCAGACCCCGCCCCCTCCTACCACCACATTCCTTACTACTGGGGAGGGGCAAGAAGCAGCCTCTGGTCCTCACCAATCATAAAGTGGGTGAGGTTCAACGATTTCCCTGGGGCTGGGCATGGTGACTCACACCTGTAATCCCAGCATTTTCAGAGCCTGAGGTGGGAGGATCTCTTGAGCCTGGAATTCAAGGTTACGGTGAGCTGTGATCATGCCACTGCACTCCAGCCTGGGTGACAGAATGAGACTGTCTCTAAAAAAAAAAATAAATAAATAAATTAAAAAGGATTTCCCTGGACTTTTCATCCAAGGTCATGGGCCTGGTCTGTTCTCTCTGAATTGCATAAACCAAATGGGTTATGAAGATGCTCTCAAAAGTAGCATGTATATTTAAAAGGAGTTTTCTGGAGAAAGTGAAGAAAGTGCCACAGTGGGCCACTGGGGATAGACTTGGGGACAAGCTTTCATTTGCAGCAGAAAGAATGGCTTGCTCATCGTGAGACCGTATGACCTAGAAGCTCTTCTGCAGTCTACTGATAAACTCTGATACAGGGTTCTAACAGGTACAACTTAAGATATTTCCTCTGGCTTGGAATTCAGAAGAAACACACATGAATGGTTCTAACATGGCAGAGAGTGACTGAACTTTTAGAGGAGTCAATGTTCTTGGAGCAGATAATTTCCCAATTGGTCCAGTTTTCCCTGGAGTTGCAGGAGAGGACAGCAAGGATGATGTGAAGGGCTGATTTTTTCATAGTTAACCCTCAGCATATCCTATATTTTCAAACTTACAAGAAGAAAGGCCCTGGGCTAGATAGGTCTCAGGAGCTCAGGGTTCTAGACCTGCCTCTGACATTTTATAAACTTTGGAACTCAATTTCTTTCTCTGTATAATGAGAGATTTAAACAGAATGATTGCTAAGTCAATGTTAATTCTGAACTACACTCCCCTTTCTCTCTACACATTTCAATGAACATAATTCAAGCCAGCATATAGCTTTTACAACTTTCAATTCATTTAGTTGCCACCAATTCCCCTCCTATGGATGGAATACCTGTATCTTTTGTTGGTTGAGAATCCCCTAGACACCTGCTGGGTGCTTGATTTGGGTTGGACAATCCCTATGTGGTGATACTTGTTCGATGCATTTTGAATCAGTCACTCAAACTCTATCCAGTTGTGTGACCTTAGGGTGCAGTCTGAAGAGGGCTGTCCCACATACTTAGGTCCTGGACCAGTCACATGGAACAGAGAGGTTTTTGTGGGGCTTTCCTCATTTTGACTGTATTTCTAATATCAAGGGGACACAGGTCTGGCCTAAGGCCAATGTGGCTGAAATGTTATTCATGTGTTGTGACTTAGTCCCCCCATGCCTAAGGCAGATATTGCTAATCCTTCATAGTACAACACTCTAATTGGCCACAGTTGGCACCCAAGATGGGATCAATTTATCATCTTTGAGAAGGAGGAAGGTATATACATTTAACTCAGTGTAACCTTGTTTAGCCCCAAAATGCATGGCATGCGAGGATCCATAGCTGCTTGCTTGACTCTGAATTCCCGGGACTTGCTTTTTCAGGGCCTCTTCTGCTTCTACTTTTGTGACATGTGCTTTTCCTGTTATACTTAGTATTCACCTTTAATGTCAAATTTTCCCTAATAAATACACATCATGGTTAGGAAAGGCTTTTGCTGTCTCTTGGGATCCCTCTTTCTGAATTCTCCACCCATCTCCTGGCCATCTCTTCTCCAGGAGTGAACAGATTGCTCTTTCCCTTTCCTTCATGGCATAACAGCTTATTGAAAACTTCCTTTGTGCCAGGTACTAGTTTTAATTCTTTGCAAGTACTATTTCATTTAATCTTTACACAACCTCTGAAAGATCTACTTTCATTATCCTCATTTTGCAGATAAGAAAACTGAGGTATAGTGGCGGGTGCCTGTAGTCCCAGCTACTTGGGAGGCTGAGGCAGGAGAATGGCGTAAACCCGGGAGGCGGAGCTTGCAGTGAGCTGAGATCCGGCCACTGCACTCCAGCCTGGGCGACAGAGCCAGACTCCGTCTCAAAAAAAAAAGAAAACCGAGGTATAGAAGAGTTAAGTAACTTGTCTAATGTCACACAGCTAACAAGCAGCAGAGTTGGGATTCAAACATACACAGCCGTGTTTCAGAGCCCATGATCTCAGCCCCCACATTGTACTGTCTCTTATTAAAGCATTTCTTCTAGACAAATGCAGGATTCTTCCTAAGAGGAACTTTGGTGAACAAAAACTTCTTCATCTCTTTCTGTAAATATGCATATTTTAAAATTTTGCCTTGGATAGCCAACATTGGAAATACTCAACATTGAAAATACTGTTTTATTGATTCTAAGACACAGTAGAAGGGAAGGTATACCATTATTTTATGTATTAAACTATGACAACAGCATAATGGTAGTCTACCATAACTCATAACTTGGTTACATTGTTTCAAAATTTCTTAAACAAATTCTAAAAGCCTAGGCAATTCCTCCTGCCTTCAATTTCAGTAACAAAATATTACATGCTTCATCCACTTGTAGACAGCTTTCTTTCTTAGGTCCTGGAAAGGGCTTGCTTGTTATTTTCTAAGAAAATGTGAAATTTCAGTCGTTCCTTCATTGTCAAGCATTTGTTTTGCTAATATCTTATTGACACCTCACTGCTCTATTTTTCTCCCTTTCTGAAAACACAATAAGCATTTCATTTTAATGCTGAATCACTGTATATTTTGGAGACCTTTTTTCCTTTTTATTTTAGAAATGTTTAAACATATAAAAGAGTGGAAAGTATAAAATAATAAACTCTGTGAATCCATTACCTAACTTCAACAATTACTGACATTTTTCTGGTTTGAAGACATCTTACTCAGTACATGAATAAAGAAAATGGGACTATCTCTGTGCATGTTGGGGCATGTGGGCAATGACAATTTTGTTGTAACTATTCTCTGGCTAGGAGGGACTGGGGGCCACCATTACTACAAGGACCACTCCAATTTCAGAGATATTAAAATGCGACAAAAATGTGTATCTTACAATTGAAGACATGCAGAATCAGTGAGGCTAGGCTGTTTTAATTATGAATTTGTATCTAATGGGTCAGAATTTTCCTTAATACTTTGTGACTTTTAAAATATTTATTTTACTGTTTGTCCTTTCAGCCCTCTCTACCACCAAAACACAAAGAGAGAAGACCATTTCCATGTTTCTTCACCTAGACTTTGGACTTTATGGTCAGATAGGTGTTTAGCACTCCACTGATTACTTTGGTGAGGTCTTGGTGGAGATAGTCCAGTACCTGTTTTTCCCCAGCTAAGAATGCAACCTTGTCCCTGGGGCATTGGGCCACTCACATGCTCCTGGCAATGTATGCACAGCTCATATCTGGCTTGCTGTAGGCTTTTGGGTCGCGTCCAGGACATGTGCTTCTGTAAACAACAGGGATGCTCACTGTGTGCAGATTTAGTATCTGAACAAGGTACTGAATCCCCTGTACTCTCTCTTGCCCTGATGATCTTGTCACTTGGACTCAAGGACTTCCCTCTCACTTGCGTTTTTTCTGGGGTCACTATTACCTCTCCTGTCAAAATGTCTTCTTGGATTGGTATTCTGTTGACAGATATCCTAGGTCTGGAAACAGACACCCAAATCTGTGAATTCTCATGTTAAGGAACTTGTTCTAGGCTTGCAATGCTGAGCATTCTGAGCTGAGTGCCAGAGCCCGGAGAGGACAGTTTGGCCAAGGGATGCCCTCTCCCAGCTCTGACCCAATGGTGTTACCACGTATGGGAAGAACAACATTGGCAGGAAGCAGTCTGGGCATTGGCAGAAACCTCACGAGGAGGATAGTCAGGAGAACTGAGCCATAATGTCAGAGGGAGTTGTGATAGTGGGAAAGACCCTAATGGGATGTCAGGGAACCGAAGTTGAGATCTTAGCCTTGTTGACTGTTAGCTGTTGAAGCCATCGCAATGACACACACGTACCCAATGGGCCTTGCCATTTCCATGCATTCTGACCAACCTCCACTAGCCAGCCTCTGCTTCCTTTTGTCTGCAGGCTTTTTCTTTTCTTTCTTTTTATTTTTTTAAAGAGCCATGAAGTCCACTCTGCTCACATCCTGCCCCAGCAGCCTCAACCAAGGACTCTGCAGGACGGGCACGCAAACACCCTAGCTCCCTCATTCCATGGGCAGGATACCCTCAAGCCCTGCATTGTACTCCATTTCCAGAATTTCCTCAGGGAATTAACTTTCAGTTGTCCCCAGAGGTAGCAAGACTGATAAATCATTTTACTGGCTACCTTCTCTTCCTGGGTTCACTTTTCCACTCTTCTGACAGTTTTTCTTGCCTGTCTTAAATACACTACCTGTATTTGATTGCTTGTTTCAAGGTCTAGGGACACTTAAACTAAGACAATAGGTAAGTGGGTCATTTAATTTCTTAGGCCACAGGTTTTTCACCTGTTAAGTGATAGAAAAGCTGAGAAGATAGAAAAGCTGCTAGAGTTTCATGAGCTCAGGACAGACTTGTGAGTAAGCAAGGCAAGTTTCACTATCCTTAATTTTTCAGATGAGGAACCAGAGGCCCAGAGAGGTTTTCTGGATTGTTCATGGCCCCTCCCACTGATAACTGGCCAAACTGGGATGGAACACAGACCTTTGAACCCTAAAACCAGTCAGCTTCCATCCCTGTGTTTCTTGGTCTCTACTGTTTCCAAGAGTAGTTCTTATATTTCTCAGAATGCAAGAAAGAAGAGTCCAGTGTCAGAGACAGATTCTGTTATCTGGGTTTTGTTCTCTGGACTGTGGTCAGTCTTGGCTGGAGGAGGTACTCCTGGCCTCTCTGGTACCCTGGATAGGCTCAAAACCTCCTGCACAGATCATCTTCTGGGGCTGAGTTCTCAGGGCCACAGAACCTTAAGGAATGTATTCATATCTTACGTCCCACCTTCTGGCAGATCCCTGCAGTCCTCTAATGGGCTTTGGTCAATCAATCCCAGGGCCATGGTTGAGAAATTTTTGATGGATAGACTGTGGTGCTCCAATTGAGGGAGTCCCTACCCAGTAATATCTATACCTATTCACTGCAGCAGTGCCTGAAACTCTCACAACACTGTGGAATTCAGGTTGAGTCAACAGAACCCTTGTCAAAGTAGCAGTGTTGCCAGGGAGGGGTAACACAGGAGTGACTTTCAATCTTCATTTGATGCCTTAGCACACACGCAGAGCATCCTGACTCTCAGAGTGGAAGGTAATTCCTAGGAAGTCAAATGATCAGGTTAAAGTCGATCAGTTGCCCAGAGAGAAACTGAGGGAGAAGAACACAAGTAGGGATAGGTATGTTTTGAAGGGGTAGAAGGAGTCAGGGAAGCCAAAGTATGAGGTTCTGCTCATGTGGGCAACAGAGAAGAGTTGCCTTGTTTAGCAAAAGGGTAGAGAATGAGGGCCCTGGGCATTAGGGGTTGGGAAACAGGGGGCACCTGGGGTAAGGGTAAAATATATGTAAGGGTCACCAAAGGTTATCCTTCACAGTTTTGCTTCAGATCATCCCTTACCTTGATCTGCCCTGACCACATTTGTCCATCCATTTTGCAAGTGTGACACCCCAATTTTTCATCTTTTTTTTTTTTTTAATGCTTACAGGCAATTGTATTCAGTTCCTTTCCATGTAGCACACAATAAGGTAATCCATGTGCTTATTTCTTTTCCAAATCAACAGTTCCGGACAACCTTTCAGGATCCACTCATCCTCCATAGTCAGCCATCTTGCAACGTGTTCTCCTAAGTGTCTTGCATGGAGGTAGAAGAACCTTCTTGCTGACCTACAGACTGACCAAGTAGGGGGTGTACTGGAAGGAGAGCTAAGGACTATTGTCTCTTCTGCCACCATCAAGCTTATGGTGCCACATTAACTTGTACCAACAGATGCTTATAGAAGCCACTTGGATTTGCCACAGCAGGGAGGAAGGCATGGGAGAAGAGGAGGAGGGACTCAGTGTCCTATGATGGAGTATAGAGGCTGCTGGCTGGAAAAAACCAGGAACAATGAAAATGAGGTTATCTTCCTCAGGATGCCACGCCAAGCAGAAAGCCCCCGAAAAATCCCCCAGTCACTAGAAGATTCTTCTTCACAAATGACACCACCTCCTCAGCTTTGCTCCTGACCTCGGTAGGTATCTGATTGCTCTTACGGATCTTCAGCTGCTCTTTGGCTTTCTTCATGTCCTTCTCCACCCGCTGCCAATCAACTTTGATGTACCCAGAATGGTTTGCAAGTTGAAGGAGAAAAAATCCACCTCCCACAGCTGTTGCAGCCAACTTTCCAACCTTCTGGAATATGAAACCCGTGCACCATCCAGTGACACCTCCAACGAACAGCTGGGTTGCCACGCTATACTTTTCGGCTGAAAGTCCACATTCTGGCCCGAACAGCTTACGCCACCATGGCTGCGGCTTAGCAAATTCTGCAAGGTCCACTGACTCAATATCTCCCTCAAAGTTTCCTTCACTGGACACGGCCATTTCGGTGAGCTAGTCTCACGAGGACACACGCAGGGGATCTGCGCGGTATGCCGCGGAGTGGCGCGCTGTTGTGACCACCACCTGGCTTCCTGCACGTGGGGTAGATGTTTCCACCTGGCTTCCTGCACGTGGGGTAGATGTTTCCACCTGGCTTCCTGCGCGTGGGGCAGATGTTTCCGTTCCCACGGTGGCTGCGGAAGAGGGCGGGCCTGGCGCACTGGACTGCTTCCTGTCTCTGCAAGTGGCTGCGTCACAAAGTTCAGCGGGGCGGCGTCACAAGCCCCGCAGCCCCGCCCAACAGATGCCATCCTTTTTTTTTTTTTTTTTTAAAGCAGTGTGGAATGGTGGAAAGAGCAACGAATGGACTACATGTCCAAGGATAAGACCTGAGTCTCTGTTTTCTCATCTACAGAATAAGAAAAATACAGTATTATTGTGAGTATCCAGTAAAATTATGTGTGTGAACTATTTTGTAAATTGCAAAACTCCTAGGCAAATGTCCAGGTGAATTATTTTGGAAAACACTTCCCTTCAAACTGTCAACAGTCCCCCCGTTTGAGACTCAGTCAAAGATTTTTGTAGTATATTTGGGGAAACCTGTAGCCTCTCTGGATTTTGCAAAACCTGAGTGAGAAATTACTTCACCAGGCCTAGCATTTACTTTTTCTCTTGGATTTACCTGAAAAGAGCTGTCCGAAGTGTCATCTGTGGGAAGGTAAAGAAAAGAGGAGAATATGCTTCAGGAGGCAGATGGGGCTGGGCTGTCGACCCTTCAAACATGAAAAAGCTGTGCTGCCTGGGACCTTTTGTGTGGTGCTTTCTCAGCCTGCAACAAAAAGCTGTTCCCAATTTGTATGGTCTGGAATGGCAGGGGTTGTTGCCTGGGAACCCTCTGCAAGTATCAAACCCATTATCGGGCTGAGGAAGGCATGGTTCTAATTGAATTTTTCCTCCCACCTTCTGTTCTGCAGCTGTAACAGGATTGCTTGTGCCATTGTGGCCTTTTTACCAGGGCTGGACTGGAAAAAGCAAATTTTATCCAATGCAATATATGAACAGGAATTAAGTCTGAACTTCTGCAGTATATAGTTTTTACGTCCTGGTATCTTCTTGCTGCTGGAATTTATTGTGCCCATCTTAAGGATAACATAACAACAAGTCTTCATCTAAGTAAAAAGGAAAGTAAAAGGGAGAAAGGCAGAGAGAGAAATGGGCAGAAACTTTGAAGGGTGGATCTCACTTTCCTTGTAACTCTATAAATGAGTTCCAGTTCTCTTTCATCTTAAAGCCTATCCCCTTCAGCCCCTGCAAAACCCTTTTCTGACACTGAATTATTTCCCTCTTCCTATGGTTAAGCTGCTCAAAAATAGTCTCTATTCATCATCTCCACCTCTTTACTGCACATAACTTGCCCACCTACTCTGTCTGCCTTCTGCCTTGCCCAGTGCACTGGCCTTGCCCTCCTGATATCACAATTGATCTCTCAGTTATAATCCTTTTCCTCTCTCTGGCCCCACTTCTGCTACTTTATTTCAGGCCACTGTTGTCTCATGACTGAATTACTTCAACAGCTTTCTAATGGGTCCTCTTGTCTCCTGTGTTGCCCCGCGTTAATCCGTTCTTTTTACTGCTTCCAAAGGGATGCTCAAAGGCACTTCAAGGCTGTCAGGATGCTCCAAATTCCCCAGCCTGGCTTACTAAGCCATTTGAAGTGGCCAGTGCCCACCTGTGGTCTTATGGCCTGCCCAGCCCTTCTGGTGTCCTGCCCTCCAGCCATACTGATCTGTTTGCAATTTCCCTAAGCTCGGCTGTTGCTCTTCTCAGGATCTTTACGCTGATTGCCTTCTCTGTCACAAATGCCCTCTGCCTTTGCTGAACTGATTCCTATTCGTCTGTCCTGCCTCAGCACAGCCTCCCTTGTCTCCTGGAAGCCCTCTCGAGTCCTGGGAGTCTTGATCTTGGGTCCTTCCCATGTTCCCTTCCAGCACCATGTGTTTTTCACATTCTTTCCCACTGTGTTTTTCTCCTCTCTTGACCATCTCCCTTTCTGGAGACCGGGCACCTGAAGGCTTCAGAGGCAGGGACTAACATTAGGATTCATGCATAAGTGATATATTAAGGAAGGGCTCCCATGGAGCCTGGTAAGGAGTAGAGGTGCAGGACAATGGAAGGGAGGAAACCCAGCAAGAGGGCGTCCTCAGGCAACATCCTGGGGGCAGTAGCTACAGCCTGACCCTGAAGGGAAGCTTTGGAATCTAAGTTACACCTTGGAATTGCCCATGGAAGGCCAGGGAGATGGACTGTAGTATGACAATACCTATGGTTACTGGTCAAGGGCTGCCCTGGGGGAAGTAAATTCCTAGGATTCCAGCTCTTCTATGTGTGAGTGGGTATGGACAAGCTTCTGAGTAGCTGGAGGGGTATCCTTACTGCGGAGGTATACTGAAGGTGGGTGGTGTGCAAAAATGGCAGAAAGTTAACCCCAGGGTCCTGGGTGGAGCATTGACGTTATCATTAGAGACCTGATCTTTGCATTGTTTGTCCCGGTGCCTGCAATGCCTGGCACATAGAAGATGTGTAGCAACTTGTTTTTCACATAAATGTATAACAGATTTCCTTTCTCAACTCAATTACTTGTTTGTGATTTTTTTTTTTTTTGAGGTGGAGTTTCGGTCTTGTTGCCCAGAGTGGAGTGCAATGGTGCGATCTTGGCTCACTGCAACCTCTGCCTCCTGGGTTCAAGCAATTCTCCTGCCTCAGCCTCTCAAGTAGCTGGGACTCCAGGTATGCACCACTATGCCCAGCTCATTTTGTATTTTTAGTAGAGACGGGGTTTCGCCATGTTGGCCAGGCTGGTCTTGAGCTCTTGCCCTCAGGTGATTCACCTACCTCGGCCTCCCAAAGTGCTGGGATTACAGGCTTGAGCCACTGCGCTTGGCCTGTTTGTGATATTTTACACTGTTCAAGTCTTCCTCCTTGAAAATCCCCATTCCCTTGGCTTTGAACCTCACACTTGGTCCCTTTCTCCATGCTGCTTCCTTTCTTGGCTCATTGTCCCTGCTTCATTTTTCGCATGGCATTCCCAGGGGTTCTGTCCTCAACCACCTGAGTAAACACAGTGAGTCTCAGTTTACTCACTGTGAGTGGTCTTGCCTGTATTTATGTGTAGATTAAATGTGGTCTATATGCCCAATTCGTAATTCCTCCATTCACTTATTCATTCATTTAACAAGTATTTCTGAGAACCTGGAATGTGCCCACCACTATTCTAGGTTCTGGGGATATAACACTGAACAGATCATACTAAGATTGCTGCTTTCATAGGGCTTGCAGTCTGGTAGCTGGGTGGAAATGGGGGAAGACAATATGCAATAATCAAAATAAGAAAATTATGTAGTACATTATAAGAAAAATGGTTATGCAAAGCAGGATGGGCAGTATTGGAAGGACTGTGTACATCTCGGGCAGGGGGATATTGCAAGTGTAGATAGGGCAGTCTGGGTAGACCTCATCGAGAAGACGGCAGTTGAGTACTCTGAAGGAGCCAAGGGGGTAAACCGTGCAGTTCCCTGTGGGAAGACCATCCACGTGGAGGGAACTACAGTGCAAATTCCTTGAGTTGTATTCTTGACATGTTCAAGGACATGACAAGCGTGTGGTTAGAGCAGAGTAATTCTGGGGAGGAAAAGTAGGAAATAAGATCAAATGGAAATGTGGGGTGAATAGATCATGTTAGGGTCCTATGAGCTGTGACAAGGACTTTGGCTGTTGCTCATAGTGACAGGGAAGCATTGCTGGGCTTTGGGCAGAGGTGTTACCCATCTGACTTACATCTCCTGCCTCCAGACTGGTATATTCGATGGCTTTTTGGAGACCCTGTGGGCAGCTCAAGTTAAATACTCAGTCCTCATTATTTGCAAATTTTGCAATTGGAATGTGCCTACTAGGTAAAATTTATTTGTAATCCCCAAATCAATATGTAAGATGCTTTTGTGGTGATTTGTGGCCATGCATAGAGTGAGAAAAACTTGAGTCACCTGATAGCACATTCCCAGCCGAGGCTGAACAAAGTAATGCCCTGACTGCGTTTCAGCTCTCACACTGTAAGTAAGTGCTCTTTTTGCGGTCCATTGGTGCCACATTTTTTTTTTTTTTTTGCATTTTTATGCTTTTCCTTGGTTATTTCACTGTTTAAAATGGCCCCCAATCATAGTGCTGAAGTGCTGTCTAGTATTTCTAAGCACTAGGATGCTGTGATGTGCCTTATGGAGAAAATACATATGTTAGATAAGCTTCATTCAGGCATGAGCTATAGTGAGGCTGGCTGTGAATTTAATGTTAATGAATCAACAGTCTATATTAAACAAGATGCCTTTAAACAAAAACACACATAACACAATGTTATGTATTGATGAACTGATGGAAAATATTTTGACTAGAGGCTTCTCAGAACCTACCCCTGTATTTCCTTCAGGAGCAATGGTTCAGTATTCACAATGCAGCATTCGCAGTGACTATAGAATATAGTTACTGTAAATAACAAGAGTCAACTCTGTGTTTGTAATACACTGAACTCCTTGTCTTTCTTCCAGACAGGATTCTCCTTTCGTATTATTAATCTAACCATTTTAGCTCTACCATTCACTGACTCACCCCAGCCAGGTAGAAACTTCCTTACTCCTCACATCAAACAAGTTTGAAGCGCCCCCTCAAACATCCTCTTCTCTCCATTCCCATTATCACAGCCTTAATTAGATCTTCATCTTTTGCTAAGACTAATATGTCAACCCCCTAACTGATCTCTCTGTCTCTGATCTGGCCCCCTCTGATCTCTCCTTCATTCATCTCCTAGAGATACCCTTCTGAAATGCAGCTCTGATCGCATTGTTTCCATGCACAAACCCTTCAGGGAGTTTTTGCCAATAGCAGTGATCTGATCTGGTACTCATTGCTAGACTGAATATCCACCTCCCAACTTTTTTCAGGTGGTAGTGTGCCCTGTTCACTTCCTCAGACTCCTTTATAGCATGTGGCCCAATACTCACCAACAAGTTATATGCAGAAATTACTGGGTGCAGCTGATAGGAAGTGCTTTAAAGAGGATAGACTTGACTGGCATTAACCTTTTGCCCTTTATCCTTCTTTCTTTTCCCTGGGATATGATTTTGATGTGACAGCCGTCTTGCTGGTCGTGAGAATAGAAGAAAAACACAAAGGATGGTATTTCATTTGTTTATTGCAGTGCAACAAATCATCAAAAGCTTAGTGGCTTGAAGCAACTACCATTTATTTCCTCACAATTCTGCCTTCTGAATTGGGCTAAGCTGAGTGGTTCTTCTGCAAGTCTTGCCATAGGGTCATCTATGTGGCTGGTCCTGGATGGCTTCAATCGTATGTATGGTGCCTCGTTTTCCATCTGGTTTCTCCTTCTCTAGGAGACTAGGACATCCTTACATGATTGTTTCAGGGCAGAAAAGTGAGGGCAGATGTTGCAAGACTTCTTGAGGATATGGCTCAGAAATCACACAAAGAAACTCTGCCATATTCTCTTGGTCAAAACAAGTCACATGACCAACTCAGATTAATGGACCTGTGTTCCAGGATGGAAGCCATGGTAATGGGCATCTTTGCAACCAGTCTGTCATAGAGCACAAAATCAGAATGGAAAGAGCCTGGATCCCCATGGTTACTGTGAGTCATAAAGCCAGTGCTGGACTTATTTTTATGTAAGAACTATAAATCTTATATGTGTAGCTTCCAGAGAGGTTGTTTTTGTCACATGGAGCTGGCAGTAATGGTGCCGGCCTTGGAGGCTGAGAAGAGAAGGGACAGATAGAAGGTAAAATATTTAGGAGGCTGAATTCTCAGAATCCAGACATCCCCTGATAGTATTTTGAGAATTTTCCACAGATACCCTGTGTTAGTCTGTTTTGCGTCACTGTAAAGGAATACTGGAAGCTGAGTAATTTATAAAGAAAGGAGGTTTATTTAGGCTCATGATTTTGCAGACCGTTCAAGAAGTGTGATGCTGGCATCTGCTTCTGTTGAGGGCCTCAGGGAACTTTTACTCATGGCTGAAGGCAGAAGGGGAGCAGGCATGTCACATGGTGAGAGACAGAGTGAGAGAGAGAAAGAGATAGAGAGATAGAGAAGTAAGGAGGAGGGAGGGAGGTGTCACACTCTTAAACAATCAGCTCTTGCATGAACTACCAGAGCCAGAACTCACTCGTTACTATGAGGATGGCACTAAGTCATCAAGATTTGCCTCCATGACCCAACACCTCCCACCAGGTCCCACCTCCAACATTGGGGATCACATTTCAACATGAGACTCAAATATCCAAACCGTATCACATCCCCAAATTTATTCCTGATTACCAGTTTCAAGCTGAACACATTTCTAACTGGTAAAAGTCATTTCTAACTATGATGTTTTGTACCCTGGTGCTTCCCATCAGTTGTTGAGATCCCATGGGTAATTAATTATTACCAAAAAGATGCCAAACTTATTAATGGTTCATAGCACTTAAAAAATAGGGTATATTCGCACTTTGGGAGACTGAGGTGGGTGGATTACCTGGGGTCAGGAGTTCGAGACCAGCCTGGCCAACATGATGAAACCCCATCTCTACTAAAAATTCTAAAAATTAGCTGGGCGTGATGGTGGGCACCTCTAATCCCAGCTACTTGGGAGACTGAGGGAGGAGAATCGCTTTAACCCAGGAAGTGGAGGTTGCAGTGAGCCGAGATCGCGCCATCGCTCTCCAGCCAAGCAACAACAGCAAAACGCCATCACAAAAAAAAAAAAAAGAAAAAAAGAAAAAATAGGGTACATTCAAGGTGCCAGTCTTGAATTATCTACCATTTTTTTAAATGAAGAAAAAAGCAGAAAAACTCTGTCCTAAGGAACAAAGCCATAGTTTTTTTCTTGAGGCTGGTGCAGTTTTGTTAATATTTGTGTGACTATTTGAGTCCCTACTGGCTTTATTGTATGCTCTATAATGCTCACCCCCAAACCAGACTTTCCCCTATTCATTTCTGAGAGCCTCCAACAGGGCTTCCAAGTGCATGCAAATCACTCTCTATTATTTACTACTGTTGTTTCCTAAGGCAGGACCTCTAGTCCCGCAGATCTGACAGACTCCAGGAGATACTGCTCTCAGCTGGAACTATTTTCCCCTTGATGTTGCCTAGCAGCCTGCAGACCCGAGGGCCCCTGATGATGTTCTCTGCTTCCTACCACCATGCAGCATTTATTGTTCCTCCTCACACCCACAGCACATGCTAAATACCTCTTTCCTTGTTCAGACTAAAGAGGAAAGTGATCCTTTCTGGAGACACTTGCTTAGAATCCTTCAGCAAGGTAGACTAAATGCAAAAGTTTTACAGCAGAAAACTCTTGTGCTTCCTGCTGGAAATAACTATAAGACACACTCTGTCTTTCTCTCTCTCTGTCTCTGATGGGCTTCAGAAGCACTGCTCTGAGTTGAATCCTGTTCTTGACACTGTCTTCACTAGGGGAGCTGAAATATCTGCTCCGCTGCTGAGATTTTAATCAACCTAGTGCAGGAAACCATTCAACACCTAGAAAGGCCCTTGTGCACTGAGAAAGGTGTTTCTTCTGTTTTATTCAGAAATTGTTCAATACTGGTGTTGTTTGGGCCCTAAATATTTTTAGTAAGTGATACAACTTTTTCTTTTAAGTATAAATTTTTTTTAAGTTTTTAGAATAACTACTTCAGGTATGTGATTACAAACAAAAAAATCGCAGCAGTATGAAATGATACAACAATGAAAAGCAAGTCTCTCTAATCCTGAACACCAGTTCCTCCATCTTATTCACTTGAACAAACTTCCAGAATAGTTTGTGCACTCTCATAAATATATGGTCCAGTCCTTTCAATTAATGAACACGGCTCCGGCTGATCTGGAGGCCTGGGTTAGACCGGAGTTTGAAAGAGGCCGCCTCACCAAGTCCAGATTCCCACTCCACTCTGGTCCTCAGACTGCGCTGTTTGACTCAGCCAGCCTCCTCATTCCTTAATGGAAACTTCTTCATTAGTGTCTTTATTCCATCTGTTGTCTTTTGAGGTCATATCAATCATGTTTGCACATGTCCAAACCCCAACAGGGGACAGGGTTTAAGCATTTTTTACCAGGAGGTTTGTGAGCCCCTATGTGGGAAGAAATCACCTACTTCCAGCCTTCAGATCCATCCGAAAACAAGCTCCAAGTGATCCAAAGTGTCTCAATACATGTCTCAGATTTCTCACTTACATAAGCCCCAGCTGCTCCACCGGCCTCATTCCCCGTCACACCCCTCACACCACATCTCACCCCTCACACCACATCTCACCCTAGGAATACTCCTTGCAATTCTCCCAACCCAGAGCTTTCACACATCTCTGCCTTTACCAAGGCTTTTCCTCTCCCTAGAATATTTTCTGGCGTCCTCTTTGGAAATTCCTATGTTTCAATCAAGACTGAACTTAGTTGTCACCTTTTCTGTAACTGTTTTCAATGAGTAATTTTCCCTCTTGACCCCTGAGCTAAAGTTATCGTGTCAACTTTGGTCAATACTGTCTCCAGTACTTCTGTTATTCAGCCTAGTATACCATGCTCATTTTTATTATTTTATTTTTAATTTTTTCGTATGTTTTTCTCTATGAGCAACTTGAGAATAAGAACTTGATGTTAAAATGTATGCCTGCCACATAGATGGCATTTCACAAATGTTTCTTAAATGAGCTCTTAAACATAGTATATAATTTTTGTACTTAGGCAGCTCTGGTTCTGTGGAAAGGGTTTTGAATTTGGAATCATTTGAAAGAAGCTGAGTATTATTGCCCTGCAGGCTGCAGCCCAAAGTCCTTTGCATGTAAGTTGGTGTCCCCTGTATCAGGAGACCTGGCTCTAAATCCTCAGCCACTTAGTAGCTGCAACAGTAGGTAGTCACTTAATCTCACTGAGTTTTGGTTTTTCTGTCTGCAAAAAAGAGGGTTTGTACACCTTGCAGAGTTCTGAGAAATAATTGTGACTATGAGAAGCTGCCCAGGAGAGTGCCGGGCACCTACTGAGTGTTCAATACATGTTAATTGAGTGAATGAATAAAGGAGAAAAATTTACATAAAAACCAACAGGAACAACATTCTGACTTGCAAATATATTTACGTGCTTCTACATTTTATTTTTGTGCATGCACACCCACACACAAACACAAAGACTCTGTCTTCTCTTGTATATACAGGTTCAGTCCTAGTTTATTTATTTACTTTTGGTTGGTTACAGAACAGACCTCCAGGAAGTAGTCTTGCAGGTGACAGAGAAGTTGAGGCAGCTTTGGTTGCAGTTGTGACATTATGCTCCTGCAGCGTTTCATTTAATTTCATGTCTGTATTTTTTTTTTTAAGTCCAAAGCTGTTATATACCTTTCTTATATGCGTTCAGCTGGTATGTGCCACTTACCAGGATTTTGTCAGCCATTTTGATAGCTGCTTTCCACATTAGTATTCTATGGGCCTAGGATTTCTAGTCTTCCTGGAAAGCCCTGATATCTTATCATGTGGACGCAGGAAGTTTTTTTTTTTTTTTTTTTTTTTCAGTGCTTGCTTTGCTTCCATTTTTAGGTATGATTGAATTCTGTAAAAGCCTCTCAGTGAAAGAATGTCTTTTGATAAGCACTTGAAATCCTCCATTTGTCAGATTTCACTTTTAATTTGTGTTTGGCCACCTTATACCGCAAAGGCACTCTGGGCTCTCAGTCTCTCTCTCATATGTACATATACCCATATGTCCTCTCAGTGCCTGGTCCCAGTCCACATCACAGCAGCATCAACCTACTCCCAATCCATTCTCCATCTCTGAGTGTATTTCAGGAAGAGTGGACCTTCTTATATCCACTTCTGTAATGGTTAATTTTATGGGTCAACTTGACTGGGCTAAGGGATGCCCAGATGACTGGTAAATATTATTTCTGGGTATGCCTATGAGGGTACTTCCAGAAAAGATTAGCATTTGCATTGATGGACTGAGGAAAGAAGATCACTGACATGAGACGGCATCATCCTATCTGTTGAAGGCCTGAATAGAACAGAAAGACAAAGGAAGGGCAAATTTGCCCACTCTTTGTTTGAGCTGGGACATCTATCTTCTCCTGCCCTTGGACATCAGTGGTCCTCCTGCTTCTCATGCCTTCAGACTCAGCTCAGGACTTACCCTGCTGGCTTTTTTGGTTCTCCAGCTTGAAGATGGCAGATGGTGGAACTTCTCAAACTCCATAATCACATGAGTCAATTTCTATAATGGATCTCTCTCTCTTTATCTCGATGTATATCTATATCTATCTATCTATCTATCTATCTATATCTATATCTGTATCTATATCTATATCTATATCTGTCCTACTGGCTTTGTTTCTCTGGAGAAGCCTGACAAATACAGCTCTTGAATTGATCCATATTTAGTCTGCTTCTCCACTATCAGTCCCAGGTCCATCTTAAGTCTGAGCTCTTGTCCACCGATAACCTGACTTTTGGAAGCTACAGTCCTCCATCAATAAGACGCTACTATCCCGACACTGTTTCCAGTGACAGAGTGTATTTGCGGGGCAGTGTGTGGGGAAGGTCATGTCTCCACCCGATACATCACACACTGCCCATCCTGTGCTTCTCCTTAACACCACCATTGTAACACCAAGAGTCTCAGACTGAAATCTTGGGGCTACTGAGAAGAATATTATAGCACAGATCAGAAATATCTTGAAACTCTTCCCCAAATCAACTGGTCACCACTAAAAGGAATCTCTCTTTGATCATATCTCACTTGAGGCCCCAGCCTGCTAGTGGGTTGGTGAGTTAAAGCTTTCTTTTCATAGATCCATTTCTCTACCTTCTTCATTATGGTACTCAAAGCCTCCACCCCTGCCTGTCATGTTGTTCAAACAAAAACTCAAATAGTACTCCTTTATTACTCAGAGTCATTTGTCTTCCCTCTGTCTTAGCCACTCAGTCCAGCACAAGACAGCCCCCACTTTCACAAGCAAAATGCCCACTAAGGTGTCTTATTAAACGAAAGAGCAAACTTTCCTGCTTCTTTGAATTTTATCAGAATATGAAAATGATCACAGCTAGTTCCTATATTTAAAGTCAGTAACATGTTTTCCCATATGGCACACAAATCCCTACTCTCTCAAATATTCACCCTCGGTTTTATGTTCCAAATGTTTTCCCTATTGGTCCTTTAAAAAAAGACCCTTAAAACGCACTAATCCATTGCCATTTCATGTATAAAAGATCTACTAATTCATAGCTATTATAATAATTATGGTAATTATTAATGGCAAAGGGGAATTATTGAATTATTATTAATTCCTGGCATATAATGCATCTGTTATAAATAGTTGTGATAACTCATAATGTATAATCATCATGCAAGAGATGCATCTCTTTAGAGTCCCATACTTAGAGTGGTGTTTAGCTGACGGAATATACTGGAGCAGTGAACCAGCTGGCACATGTTTTGATAGGTCCATGGTGACTATTCTGATTGATAGGTGCCCTCCTTAATTGCCGTTGTCCATGCACATGTCTGGCATCTCATAAACAACTGGAAATAAAACCAGTGAAGCTTGTAACTACTTGGAATCCGTAAGTCTAAGGATTAATTTATTTTAATTACTGAATTGGCTTAACCAAACAGATACTTAAGTATCAGAATTATGTTTAAGACTTAACTGAATGTGGATAACTCCATTCTAAGGGTTGGGACTGTGTGTTCAGGGAGCTGAGGACCTAGCTTAATGAGTACTCTATGCTTCTCTATGCTATGCTTGTTCTCCCTGGCTTTACCTATTTTTGGGATACCCTTGGCTGCCACTGATGATGACTGCACTTTTTGACTCTGATAACTTGCACAGTTTGATTCCCAGGACTCTTTACGTCTATCTTGGGTTTCTGGTGGCTCACTCACTTGTTCAGTGGTCGTGCTTCTCAGTGGCTCCTGTAGTTTCCTGTCCCTGTTCCTCTGATCTTGTCTGAAAGGCTCTGCTGGGTTTATAGGAGGCCTGGGGTTCAGCCTGACTTGTGGCTAGGTGGCAGCTGTGTGTTGTACAGCAAAAGGGAATGGCAGGAAGCATCCCAGGCACAGTGTCTAGTGAGGTGGAAAGTTTAGAGATAGGGTAGGAAGCAAAGTCTAGAGCTTGCTGACTAAAGAGATCAGGCAGAAAAAGAGCCTGGGGAGATCTTTGAGGCAATGATCTACAGAAGGTGGGAGCCTTTCAAAGGGGGCTGATAGCTTCGGGTAAAAGGGAACTGTGTAAAGGCTAACGGTCTTTCCAAATTTTTTTTAATCATTGTGAGTATATTCTTTCAGCAGAGGACTCTGTTCACACCCCAGGACCCCATTGCTCCTTCACCTGGAGAGAAGCCCTACAGGGGATCGCAGAGCTTTTAGCAACATGACTTGAGCTGATATCTAATGGCAGATCTCAGGGATTGTATTTCTCTTAAAATACTTCAAATAAATTTTCAAGGGAGCTTCTATGGCCTGTGTCACCACCCAGAACTACTCTCGTATCAGGGGCCAATTTTGGGTCCTGCACAGTTCAGTTCTTTCCTATTGCAGCATCCTCTCTGCCTTTCTGGATGCTCTCTTTAGTGGGATCATTTGTGTGAGTTAGACAGCCATCACTTTCCTCTTTGTCCAAAAGCCATAATCCCAGTGTCCTAGAGCCAGACCTTCAATCTGAGTCCCCGCTGACCTGGTAGCACTCTTGCAAATAGTTTCCTAGTGTCCTTTCCTGGAGCTCCATGGAGGTATGTAGATGGGTTTTTATGCTGATATCCAGGAAGGTACACCAATGGAAAGGCAAGAGAGCAGGCAATGATCACCAGGTCTGAGACTCTGCTGTGTCTGTTAAAGCCAAGGGAACAGGGACACCACTCCTAGGTTTCTGCTTCTTTCTTCTGTTTTAGTACAGTGGCTATCTGCTAGCCCTGCCTCCCTTCCTCCTGCCCCAGTTCTGGCTTGTCAGCCTGATGAAGAGACCTCAGAACTAATTGTCCTCTCTCTTCTGTTCTTGGGTACTGTTCATACATGTTAATGCTCCTCTCAACAGGAATGAAGTGAAAAGTTCTCAACATGTGGTCTTCCCGGTGTACGTCTGGTCACTGCAATGCTAGCCCAACTTGACAGAAGCTGGACACAGGGTCGCTGCACAGTGTGCAAACCTGTCAGTTGCTGTCAGGGATAGGTAGCGCACTTCAGACATCCAGGCAGGAGGACTAAAAGGAATTTTTCCTTGCATTTGAAAATCACAAGATCCAGGTTACCGTTGGTGGCAAGGTGGACCCTACCTTTCTGATAGAAAGCACATATTTCCACATTTTCACAATCATTGCAGTCTCTGTGTGGAGGGAAAAATGAAACAGCTGAGATTCTCTCCTTACACCCACTCCCACGAGTGCTAATGGTCTGGTCCAGGGGTTTGAACTATATGCTGAAGTGTCATAAGGATAATATAGGGATCAATGCATCTGTAGGAGGCAATGAATCATGGCCAATGGACTACTTGGAACAGGGTGAAGAGCCCTGGGCTTACTATCAAGAGAAGGCTCCAAGGTCCTGTGACATAGCTTAGATCTGTTAATAAAATGAAGGGATTGATATAGATAATTTCTACATTCCCTTTCAGCTGAAGACACTTACAGAAATGCCATATATTTAACATTTCTGGACTTTAACAATGGCACATAAAGAGATGTTTGTATACTTGTGAATAAGATGCCAAACTGTGGGTGTGGTTACCACAGTTCAGTGGTTTAGTCATAGGTGAGATGTCCTAATAATCTGTAAGTTATATGTGATATCTACCAGGAAGTGAGTACTTCATGATATGCTAGAGTTCTTTATCCTCCCCTAAAACTTTCTTTATAATGTGGATGAAGATACTAAAGCATGTATATAGATTGTATGGTTGAAGAGTGAGAGAGATGGCAAGAAAGAATGAAGGTTAAAAATGTCTCCACCTTCATTTTTATCCTAGTGTACACCAACTTGTGATGTGAAACTCTCCTAGCTTCTCCAAATCCTAAGTTAAGAGGCATAAATGAGCAGAGATCTGGGCTTGTCAGTAGCATGTGAGAAAGACAAGGCCACAATTTTTTTTTTAACTTTTTTGGGTCATGGGCCCTCTTGAGCAACTGATGAAACACATATTCACATATAAGTATACATACATACACACACACACACACACACACACACAAGCATACATATAACATTTTTTGCATACCACATTCAGATGGTTCATATGTCCCTGAAGCCCACCCAAGAACTCAATGTTAAGAACACTTGACTTAGGGGATTCAGTCACCGGCATGATGTAGTCACCCCAAATCTCATGGGTTCATGGAGCAAATTAACGAAATACACTACGGTGTTTAGTGATAGTCCATATTTAACCTGTTCACATCAACTGACCCTGGGAATTTGTGCTCCATTTTCAGTGACTATTCAAAGACATCCAGATAAGCCAGACATTTGCAGATGAGAGTGGCCATGGAATCTTGTTGTTTGTAGAAAATCCGAGGAAACTAAGAAATCTGTTCATGGAGAAGAAAGGAAAAAGGCCTGAACAATGCTTAGAATGATGACCCTGAAGACTCGAAGGAAGTAGACTGGAATTTTCAGGATAATTTTCACAATAAGTGTTGAGATTCAGAATAAGCCTCAGTTAACCAGAAAGCTAAATTTGTGAGACACTTTTATTTCCCTGGTGTTCCACTTAGTTGAGGTTTTATTGTGCTAATGAGGTTGCATGAATGAAAGTGTATGGCAGGTGCAATTCTGCAGGTAAACCTGATAAGTAGGCAGATGTGGAGGCTGAATCAACCAAGCAGGCAGGCACTGTAGGCTACCTTTAAGCTTTAAAGGACGCTAAGAAGGTCCTTTACCTTAGTACCTTAGTACCTTAGTATGTCTCCCAGTGTTTCCAACCTGCAGTCAGGCTTTCCCAAATGTCTTACTGTCTCAGATGGTTCTGGTTCTGACCACAAGCCCAGATATACAGTGTAAGCACAACTTCCTTTTTTTTTTTTAAAGTATAACAACCTAGTTTCTACCTCAAGCTCCCATTCTGCCTAATTAGTCTAGTTATCTCTAGGTAAATTCTGTCATTTTCAGGTTTTCTATGTTATTTCGGGTAGAAACCCAATCAATTCAGGATGTCCTTTCATTCTCTTTCTCCAGATTCTGGGTCTTGATGCGGATGGAAAAGAGGGGGTTTATGAGGTATCTAGATTTTGAAAAGGTCATCTGGGCCTTGGGTATAATGGCCTTGGATGAGATATTTATTAGGTTTAATGGCTGTAGGTCACTGGTCTCTTTTTCTACCAACACCCACTAAAACATTTATGCTCACTCTATGTCATATGGCCATAGTTCTTCATATTTACATTTCTTTGTCTCTTAGGTTCCATAGGTTCTCTCTCAACCTATTTCTAAGCCTCCATGAAAAGCTGTTCATGTCTTTTGGGGGCTCTATCTTAAGTTCCCAAATACCAAAACACATGATGCTCTAAGCTATACTCAATTTCTGTCCTACTGTGCTGGTGCAGGGAGCAGTTTTTACTTTGGTAGGATGTAAGTCATGGGGACTCTTTGTTCTGAAATTCCTCAGTTGTATGTGGTACTTCTGTCCCCTCCTTCCCTTCCTCTTTCCACTAACTCAGCATGGGACTGACAGATGCACAGAAAAGTTTATGCCTCTTTTCCTACTCTCCGACTTTCATTCTCCCCAGCAAATCTGCTCTTGATCATTGTGGACCTTGGCACTTTATATATTTTCATTTTTATTTGAAGAAGCTAACATTTCATGCTCTGTATTTTTTAGGTATTAAGTTTTCAACTAAAAGAATCCCAATAGGTTTGGAAATAAAAATTCATGACTCTCAAGCCTTTGCTACAATTTTTCAAAATTTATTTAGAAGCTCAAAAGCATAGTGAGCCTCTGTTTCTTCATATTCTGGGCAACTCCTTCCAGGAGGTAACACCTGCCACTGACTCAGGGGATGTGTATGAAAAATCTGATTAGAAAGTATGGAGGTGGGAGGTTGCAGCGACAGCTAAAATTATCCCATGATATGACTGGATACATATTTTTTTATTTAAGTCCATTTTCCTCTGATGGACACGAATGTGGAAGGAACAAAATGGAAGATCCATCATCGGTTTGTATTAGCAACTTGAAATTTGTTAACTTCTTTTCTTTACACAGATTTCTGAGGCCAGGCTTGATAAGAAGAGTGGAGAGGCAGATTTGGGATAAGGGGAGTAGAGAGTACAGCCGGAGTCGAAGGAAGGAGCAGCCAGAGGGCATTTTGTGGGTAGCAAAAGGCTGGGATGGACGGTTAGGGCTTGGGAAAAGGAAAACAGGGAGCACATTGAGGGGCACCAAAGGCAAGCTTTCCACATTTTACAGTTATGCCAAAATCGAGGAAACATGAAATCAGCACATTCAGGCAGAGGATGAGTAGAGTCGGTATTCAGTGCCAGGTCAAAAATCGACTCCATGATTTGTAAAAGGATGTAGGACACACCCTTCTCAGATTTCCAGGTGATGCAAAGTTATGGAAGAAATTTCCAATGTGACAGAGGTGAAAGTGACCAAAGAAAAATGGATGTGAACGGGGATGCCCAAGTCCAGTGGGGAGGAAGCCATTCAAGAATATAGGTGGGAAAAGTGACTTTGGCATGACCTGAACCCATTACGGGACAGAGAGTTCTAGGCTGGGGGATAAACAGCCTGGGGGATGGGTGAGGGTATATAATTCTAAAATTAGAGTTTTTACATCTAGAGTGAGGCAAAATAGGATCATACTTTTATGACACATGACTGAAGAATAGCTGGGTATTGTCATGCTCTTTTCAGTGTTCTCCGTTCTGCCTCCCTGATCTGTTGCTGCATGGACACAGAGAGTGCTTCCCCGATTCTTACTTTGATCACGAGTAATCAGAAAGCATGACGTTGCTTGGAAGGCAGGCAAATGCAGCACACAGGCTTTTTCCTTGAAAGCTCCTTGTATTCTGAATTTTTGACTCACTTTTTAGGATATCTTCACTAAAAACCATTCTATCACACGATGGCAGTAGAGATATAATCTAAATTTATAAGCTATGATGCATGGATGCATCCCAGTGGGGGGAAAAAGTCTAATTTATGTTTGTCCATATATTTTTCTTTGGTTGGTGTTTGTGTTCTAAGTTTCTGGAGGCATCAAACATAGAAAGGCCCTGTAATTCCAGATGGGATTAATGCAGACAATATTTCATTCAGGAATTGCAACCATAAATAAGAGAAGGTACTTTTAAAAGGCCTCTAAATTTTTTGAGATACTGCTCAAGTGCCTGTAAAACCAAAATCAACTTTCTACTTGCATTCTTAATTTTCTCTGCACCTCATTTCTTTCCCTGATAGAGACAATTTTTCAGGCTGGCTGGAATGGGAAAAGAGCCTATGAAAGACTCAAACTTTTCCTTTTTCACATTCTCTTCACCCTAACTCTGAGTTTCTTCTGTTTTCTTCAAAGAAAATTTTTTATTTGTCCCTAACCAGTGATAAATGAAGCAACAGGGGAAGTGTGGGAATCTATCAGGATGAGTTGAAAATTTTTGTTTGGAAAGATTTGTATATTATGTCATTCTGTCTGGATATGCTTTTCTCAAGCCACAAAAGGGTTCCATAGAATAATGTTCCACAATAATGTCAGATTTTCTTCTGAGAAGGAACTCAAATGCCTCTCAGGATTCATTCATTCATCCAACACTAAATGGGTACCCATTATGTGCAACATACTAGGGAAATAATACTAGCCAATATTAAGTGACTGCTACTCACACGTTTTATAGTGCTCTAGGGTTTTGTTTGTTTGTTAGAGACAGGGTCTTGTTCTGTTGCCCAGGCCGGAGTGCAGTGGCACAATCTTAGCTCACTGTAACCTCCACCTCTTGGGCTCAAGCGATCCTCCCACCTCAGCCTCCCAAGTACCTGGGACCACAGGCAAGTACCACCATGCCTGCCTAGTTTTTGTGATTTTTGTAGAGACAGGGTTTCACCATGTTACTCTGGCTGGTCTTGAACTCCTGAGCTCAAGTGATCCTCCCCACTCAGCCTCCCAAAGTGCTGAGATTACAAGTGTGAGCCACTGCACCCCTGACTTGCTTCAAGTTCTTTACACAAACTGTCTCATTTGATCCTCTCTGCCTTGCCACGAGGCAGTTACTAGCAATATCTCCATTAGTTTTACAGATGAGGAAGCTGAGGCATAGGGAGGTGAAGTAACAAAACCACACCATCAGTAAAGGAAAGACCCGTCATTAGCAACCAGATAGTCTGGCTTCGAAGTCCATGCTATTAACTGCTGAGCTGCAGGTGACAAAAGTTCTATCTCCAGGTAATTTACAAACCAGTAGGAAATGAAAGCCTACAATCTAAGGCAGACGTGCTGAAACTAAGTGAGATGTCATATTGATGGCACACTGGACATAACTCATGGGAAAATATTAGCCAGAACATAGGTCAATTCATTAAAGGTTTATGGTTTATTCAGGGAAAAATAGGGATATAGGAAATTATTCCACCTGGAGAGTGAATGGACATTTCTTTTCTTCGCTTCTTCATCCTGGATATTGTAGGTGGGATGTTTGATAAAAGTGTGAGGAAATTGAGTCTCACTGGTTTCAATTGGTGAGAGTGGGAAATCTTGGCTTTTTTTTTTGGATGGAAGGCAGTGGCTATTGGCTAGTGTTTTTGGAAGTATTTTGGCCTGAGTGCTTTTGTGGGGTTGTCTCTCTTTCATTCTATTTTCCTTCTTCAATTACTTTCCTCCTGAGACTCCCCGTTGAATCTGGAAAAGCTCAGGGAAGATAAACAGGCAGACTGCATGGTGTGGAGCTGACTTCAAAGGTAAGAAGAAAACCTTTGGATTTCCTTCTAACTTGCCCATCTCAGCTCATTTGGGATAGGAAAAGAGACAAGGATTCAGGTTAGAAGCTCTATCCAGGAATAGAGATATGCATTTATCTGAAACATCTCTTGTGCTATAATTCTCAGGAACCAGGGTGAGGCAGCTGGATTACATAAATCTAAAACTGATCTCTTCATATGAAAATGAAATATCTGCTTGAATAGCAAAGGTGTCACTAAGACACTAAAGGTGTCATATTCTTTGGTGCATCTAAAATTTTGTTAACTTTGTATTTTCCAATTAAGTTTTATGTTAAGAATAATTTGAGGTTGTTTAGCTCTTGTCCTAGAAAACATTTTTATTTTGGAATAATTTTAGTCCTCCCTATTTTTTTCTTTTCTACATTTTGAAATTTGCATGGGTGGGTTAGAAATTAGATAGCTAAAAACACTTGCTTTCTCTGTACTTCTAGATACAAAGGATGATTAGGCTCTCTTCTAGTCCACTTTTAAATATCTAAAGTTTGAGAAAAACATCTTCAGAAGACAGATAATAGAACTGAAGCCATTCTTAGGGATCATGACATTAAATGGTGCTAAGGATACTCAAAATGACAAAAACCCAAGGAATAAAAAATAATGCTTGACTTTCATTTTACTGTTCAACCATTTGAACTATTAAAAGTGAGAAAATTTATTACAGTACAACAGTTTATGTTTTCCCATTTCCAAAGAGATAAATAAATAGAGAAATAGGGCCATATTTCTCCAAAGATGAATGGCTTAAGACAACAGAGAGACTATTCACTAAAAGCTGTAATGGGTAGGGGCTAAAAATATAGCTGCTTTATGATGTCTGCAGTAGCTTTTCAGCTATCTGCATTTTATAGGGTGAAAGAGAAAGTATCTTCACTTGCCCCAACATATCCTCTGTTCAGTGCACTTATTCTATCTCTCAACATCATTTGTTGGCATCCAAGGTATTTCCATTTATTTTTACAACAGCCAAAAAGCAGGTTAACTTAGAAGGCCAATCTGAGTGTGAGATGGGAGAGAAGGCAGGAAGTGATGTGATAGTTTTGACTGAAATGTCTATCTGTGTGTATCTCAAACCCTAGAAGTAAAACTTTTAGTCAATTTATCCTCATTTTAAAATCTCTCTGTGTTGCCAGGCATTCTTGTTAAGAATAAACAAGGCAGTATCGTGAAACAGAAAAAGCTCTGCACCCATGAATAGGATTACTCTCAGGATGCATTTAAATAGTCAATTGAAATTCTCTTCTATGGAAGGTGCATCTTGTATGTCTTATAGAGAGAAAACTGTCCATTTTTAGACAGCCCTTGCCCTACTTCAGAAACTTAGGCAGAGCCAGTCCAAACTATATTTCCTTACTATCAAAGGAGGAGAGAAAGCTGAGAAAGTTGATCTGGAGTGAGAATGAGAAAAGAGAAAATGCAGTAACAGCTTTGCAGTTTTTTATCTCCTTGGTTTTTGTGAGAATCCCTACATCCCTGTAATAAATTACCCCAATTTATTTTATCTAGATTGAATTGGTTTCTGTAACTTGCAATCAAAGCATACTAACTAAAACACAGACTAAAGAAGACACCGATAATGTATTTGGCTTGTGGATTTATTTCCAGTAATTTAAAATATAAATCTAAAAAATTCCTTGTACCCAACTTGATATGACTTTAGGACAGGAAAGTCAGGTATTGACTAAATGTGGCATAAGGATGTGCTTTGAAATTAACACAGAACAGATATGAATGTTGGCTTCTTGTTATTTCTAAGAAAGTAAGCATGTTACTTAACCCCTCTGAGCCCTAATTTCCTCAGCTTCAAAACTGAAATCATTCCTACCTCATACGATTGTTTATAAATTTATGAGCTACAATATATAAAGCAGCTAGCTAAAATATAGGCACTCCTTAATAGTTATAGGAACTTTCTACTGCGGCCAAGGCTATTAATATCCTTTTTTTCTCTCGTCCTGCTCAGGATTGATTAGGAACTGGACAAGACAGCATCTAGGCATGGAGAAGTTACAGTGTCTCCAAGCAGAGACTGAAGGAGTAGGAGATGCTGGTGGGCTAAGGACCTCAAAAAGGGGAGAAGATAGAATAGGGAAGGGCAAATACAAGCTTCCTCCACCTGACAGTTTTGGTAATGACTTGCCCAGACTGATAGATCCACAAAAGACTTATGGCAAAGTTGCAGTAATCATATTACAAGAGTGGTCTCCCTTCTCACCAATCTGAGGCCCTGATGCATTTTCATGCTGTGTACATTTATATGCAATGCTGCATTTATATTTGGTATCCATATTTCACTGAGCCTCTTAAGTAGGGTTTCTCGACTTTGGCATGATTGACATTTTGGGGTCACAATTCTTTGTTTTGGGAGCTGTCTTGTGGATTGCAGGATGTTTAGTTGCATTTCTGTCCTTTATTCACCAGTTATAACAACAAAAAATGGTTCAGGACATTGCCAAATGGCCCCTGATTTTGGACAGGGAGAGGGACGCCACCAAATCACCTCTGGTTGAGAACCACTGCTCTAAAATAATATTTTTGTTTTATTGTTTTTTATTAAAAAATTTTAAAATTTTTTTCAAAATATTCAAAATATTTTTCCTTACCTATTTTTATTTTTTAAATCTTTTTTCTAAAATTATTTTTTTAATTGACAAAAATTGTACATATTTATGGGGCACGTAGTGATACAGATAATGTATAGTGATCAGATCAGGGTAATTAGCATATTTGTCATATCAAATGGTTTTCATTACTTTGTGCTGGGAACATTCAATATTCTCCTTCTAGCTACTGGACAGAATATATTATTATTACTGACAGTCATCCTACAGTGGTATAGAATACTAGAACTTATTGTTCCTGTCTAGCTGTAATTTTGTATCCTTAAAAAATATCTCCCTATCCCTCCCCCTACCACTCTTCCCAGATTCTAGTATCCTCTGTTCTACCTTTTAATTCCATGAGATCAGCTTTGTTTCCCTTCTACACATCAGTGAGAACATGTGGTGTTTAACTTTTGTTCCTGGCTTATTTCACTTAATATAATGTCCTCCAGTTCTATCCATGTTGCCTTGAATAACAGAATTTCATTCTTTTTTTATGGCTGAATAATATGTTACTATATATCTGTACCACATTTTTTTAATCCTTTCACCTGTAGTTGGACATCTAGGTTGATTCCATGTCTTGGCTATTGTGAATAGTGCTGCAGTAAACATGGGGATCCAGATTTCTCTTCCATACACTGATTTCCTTTCCTTTGGATAAATTCTCAGTAGTAGGATTGCTGGATTATGTGGTAGTTCTCTTTATAGAGTTTTGAGGAACCTTCATACTGTTCTCTATGATGAGTATACTAGTTTGCATTCCCACTAACAGTGTATAAGAGTTTATTTTTCTCTGCATCCTCACCAGGATTTATTTATTTATTTATTTATTTTTGTGTGTGTGTGTGTGTGTGTGTGTCTTTTTCATAATAGCCATCCTACCTGGGGTGAAACGATACCTCACTGTGGTTTTAATGTGCATTTCCCTGATGATTAAAGATGTTGAGCATTTTTTTTTTCATATATTTGTTGGTCATTTGCATGTCTTCATTTGAGAAATGTTTGCCCAGATGATTTGCCCATTTTAAAAATAATTTTTCTGTTGTTGGTGTTGAGATGTCAGAGTTCCTTGTATATTCTGGATATTAATCCCCTGTCAAATGAGTAGCTTGCAAATATTTTCTTCTGTTTCATAGGTTATCTTTTCACTCTGTTGACCGTTTCTTTTGCAGTGCAGAAGCTTTTTAGTTTGATATGATCTCATTTGTTTATTTTTGTCTTTGTTGCCAGTGCTTTTGAGGTCTTATTTTTACAGATTAGTAACTCTGTTTTAATCAGGGACTTGAATCACAGGAAAAACAATTAGAAGCAATGGGATGTTGTACTTCACTATTCCCATCCCCATTTCCCTGCCCTGCTTCTTATAACTTGGCCCTGATTGCCTGATATGATGTAAGATTTGGGATGCTTGGATCTGGAATGAGAATGCCTGAGTTCAGATCCCTTCACTGCCTCCTAGTGAGAAAGTTGGATAACGTCAGATTTAGGGGAGCCTAATTCTCATCTGTCAGGATTCTGATTGATAACATAGGCATAATGATCACTAACAATATGGTGATTAAAGGCTTGGGCTACTCTCTGGGCGATTGCAAAATCTCTCCTAAATGCCCGGTCATGTGCATGGGGGAATGCAATTTAGATGGGAATTTACTCCCAACCTCATCAAGACTTGGGACCCAATGCTTGGGGGTATCCCGTCTAGGAGACCCTGAGGAACATTCCGCCAGCCAGCAGCAGGCATGTCTCACACTCCCAAACCTTTTCAAGGGGTGTAGAAAGCAGTGGCCTTCTGCACTGGCTGGAAGCTTTGCTTATTTGCTCAATTGTGACTGGGACCAAGAAGCTTGGTAGAAGATGTGCACTCACTGTTGCCAGCGAGAACCAAAGATCCAGAGGCCACAAGACACAAACGTAGAAGGCCAAGCCTTGGCTCCCTGCAGTAGAACTGTGGCCCAATCAGTGACAGCTCTCACCAATCAGGAAACAGTAGTAAAAGTGAGGGAACCCGCATTCCTGCTCTTTAACTTTCTGGCTTTCCGGAGAGGTAGGCGACTCTTCTTAGAAGAAATAGAAAGGCTGAAGATGGGGAGATGGCAAGTGTCTCCCCCAAGAGATGCACCATTCTCCCTTTTTATAACCCAGACGTGCAAAAAGGAAAAAAAAAAAAAAAAAGAGAAAGAAAAAGAGAGAGGGAGAGAATGTATGGGACAGATCTCAGTAATTCTTACTGCTATTTTAAAGAAAGGCTTGGCATTTATTTAGTTGACTATCACCAGAGTTCAAATTCAAGAAGATCCTCTGCCACTTCTTGCAGTTTGTGGACTGTGGTAGAGGTTGAGCTGATCTGGCATCAGCACAGCAAGACAAACTGGAGTTGGAAGACTACATGCTGAAGTCTCGAGTCTCAGAGTGAGCTTGATTGGCAGGCGAGCTCTGGAGCAGGGAGGTTATAAATTAAGCCTACTCCTTTAAGCAGTTTTTTTTTTTTTTTTTTAAGTCTGTGTAAATTCTTCTTTGATCTTGAACAGGGGGCAGTGAACACCATCTGCTTTATTTTGTTTTGTGTTTGCAACGATGTAGAATAATTCCTGCTGACCCTTGCTATACGCACAGCATGCCCCCCAGTAGGCACAGACGGCTCTGCTTGTGGGTGTCTCGTGCCTGCTTTTCATATTTACTTTTGTTTATCGTTAGGGACAGCAGCTCACGTTGCCAGAATTTGTTTACCAAAAAATGCTCCTAATTTCTTGCTGAAACTGAAGGATAACCTTAGAGTAGTCCCTAAAATAGGAATAGACAGACTGATTGAAGGCCCAGGCACGTTTCTCTAAGTCATGAAGCATATTAGTTCATGTACTTTATCATATCTGTTTCATAACCTCTGCTCTTTCTCCCATATTACAGACAAACAAATGTTACTTGTTCTGAATAGTTGTGGTTTTTAATAACTGGCCTTTACTAATCTTAGGGAGTAGAATACATACTGGTACCACCTAAGTTCAAATAATATTAGCTGGAAATAAACATTTTAGGAAGAAAATCAATTCTACCATTAGATTTATTTGTCAGGAACCAAAGGACAGCTCAGCAGTAAACTAACAATTGAGGGAAAATACATTAAATACTGTATTTTGGGAAACACTGTTGCAAAATATGTGCATGCGTCTTTGTCAACTTAACTGAATCAATTGCTTAGCCCAAACAAGTTAGCTTAGAAATCATGTCCCCAAGATATGCTTCTATCTAATAGTATTTTAAAATGAGCAATATTAAGGATGCTTTAAAATGCCATAAATCAATTTTCTTTACCTAAATCTAAAGCTCATGGAAATGCCTATTATGAAGACCACCATATGTGAGGCAGGCAGTCTTGACATTTTTTTGGGAAGGGAGGGAGTTAAATCTGGAGAAATGTCCTCAGTAATTTATTGCAGGATTGGATATCTGCAAAGTGTGATAGAACCCAGGGTCTGTGCCCTTCTTGTAGAAGTAGCAGTTCTAGTGTCCCTGTTACAATGAGAACCCTTTCTGGAATACAGGCATCCTGGAACTCTATTTGGCCTATCTGGATAACCTTTCCTCTTTTTGACTTCTCCCTGCATATTAGGAGAATTTTCTTTCTGTGATTTGGGATAGTCTGGGAGGACAGCTCACAAGTTTTCTGGATTGGGAATGAATAAGAGAAAATAAATGTAATGTTTCCTGGGTCTAAATTCTTCTCAAATCCTTTACCAACAGTGTGATTTCGGGGTGACAGTTTAATTAGATAATGCATTTAAAGTGCTATCACAGTGCCTGATGAATAGTAAACATTCAATAAACTAATGTTTTATAATGTCTAAATTATTATTAAAGCACTATTTTTCTTTATTCATGATTCACTAAAAATATCCAGCAATTCAAAGTGTCTTCTCAGTGCCTGGTGCTGTGTGTGGAATGTGGGGGTTGGTTTGGTGTGTTTTCTGTGGCCTGCTGAGGTCTCCCTGGTCTCTCACCTCCTGCCCCACTGAGTGGGTTCATCCAAAGCAGATGAGAGACTTGTAAGTTGTCACAATGTGATGAGAATGATGGTTTTATTTATTCTTTTCTTAGGACACTCTGACAGAGTCTGAGTTGGTGCCAAGATTGATGTGCATGAGGCTGAAAGGCCCTCTTAGTCCCCAAGGGACTTAGTCTCTGAAATTTCAGAGACTTAGTCCCTTAGTCTCTGAAATTTCTCCCATGAGTCCTTCTTTTTTGCAAGGGAAGTTTTGGAGAAGCAAAGGTAAGTTTTACTAGTTTATTCCTCCGTTTTAGAGGTGAGAAGATGGGTGGATTCCTGAGCCCTACCATATTCCAGCTCTTAATGCTGCTATCAAAGATAGGTTTCTGGACAGGAAAAGCTATCGACAGCTTTTAAAGTTTTAAAACTTTCTCGTATTTTTCATGGGTGGTTTCAGTAGGAATAAACACATAACATGCAAGCAATTTCACAGTGCTTTGTGTTGAAATCCATGGATTTTAGATTTCTATCAGAATCCTGGCCTTTGGCTTTGGTGATTCCTATGTCCTTCTACACTTTAGCTGTAGAAACAGCAGGTGGAGTGAAACAGCCTGTTCAGAGCAGCCAGATTTTGTTTTGGTTGTCAGCTAAAACAGAAACCCCATCATTCTCAGCTTGGCAGCTTGTTAGTAGAAAAGCCACTGGGAAGCTCTAAGTTGGTAATTTAGAGCACAAATGTATTCCCTGATACAGCTGCAGAGCAGCAGGTGTCTGTGACTTAAGCAAACACTAGCTTTGAAAAAGTGAAATAAGAAAATCGAAAAGTTTTTTTTTTTTGCACATGTCAATATGGCTGAAAATACGTTTACTTCTTGTTCCTGTTGGTTCCCTTCTTATTAACTTGCTTAGACATAGATAAGCGAACATTTCACGCAATTCAGTTCAATTTAACAAACATTTATTGAGTACCTACTGTGTACCAGACCCAGTGCTAGGTGCTGGGGATCATCATTTTCTGTTTTAGATTTTGCTGTGGAGACAGACATGCGTACAGTTTCATAATAAAGGAATAAATAATTTCCTTCAGAGCACTGGACAATTCTGATCACAGAGTAGGAGAAGCCTTTTAGGAGAAAATGAATTAAAGGGATAAATATTGCTGAAATGGATTGGAGGGAGATAGTTCCAGGCAGAAGGAGTTGTTGGAGGAGAATCTGAAGGATGTCAGATTGATTGAAGGTAGGAGGAAAAAATAGGAATGTTCCTTTTGTGTCTCTGTCTGATGGATATGCTTGTATTAAAAAATGCAAACATTCCTTTAGACCACCTCTACCAAACCATCTGCCCTGGGGGCCACAGAGCGTAGAGCCACCAAACTACAAGAGTATGTATGAACATTTTCTTGTTATACAAAGCAGGGGGAGAATAGAAAAGGAATCATCAAAAAGAGATGAACACTAACTATAAAAACAAATATAGAGTGATAAAAATGTAAAAAAACCCTCAGATATAGGAAATTTCATAACTTTTGTCTATACATCTATTATGGCCTCAAAGATATAATGAGAAACTATTATCCATATGAGCAGTACAAATGTAAAATACTTGTGATTTACCTTAATCCGAAATTTAGGGCAAAGCCTAGAAAAGAAAACTACAAATGCCGTAGGAGCTATTTTTAAAAGATTATTAAAATAACCGGACTAAATAAATAAAACTCAGAGACTGTAAACAGGAGAGGGGAAAGGGGATGGCGAGAGGATGTTTAGTGGATAGAAAAATGCATTCGAAGGAATATGATCAACTGTTCAGCAGTATAGTAGGGAGACTACAGTTAACAATAACGTACAGTTCAAAATAGCTAGAAGACTTGGAATGTTTTCAACAAAAAGAAAACATGAATGTTTGGGGTGATGGATATCCCAATTACTCTGATTTGGTCATTATATATTGTATACATATATCAGAAAATCACATATACCACCCCCAAATTGGGCAAGTATTAGTAAAATGAAAACAGAGTTTATGAATGAGAACCCCCAATTTGTAAAGACATTGTGGGTTCCCAAATTATTATGGGTTTAATGTGATTCCAATTAAATTCCAACAAGATGTTTAGAAACTGTTCATGGTAAAAATTCATTTGTTAGATACTTCAAAATAATAAGAGCCATCTATGAAAAACTCATAGCCAATATTATACTGAATGGGTAAAAACTGGAGGCATTCCCCTTGAAAACCAGAACAAGACAAGGATGCCTTCTCTCACCACTTCTATTCCACATTGTACTGGAATTCCTAACCAGAGCAATCAGGCAAAAGGAAGAAATAAAAGGCATCCAGATAGGAAGAGAGGAAGTCAAACTATCCCTGTTCGCAGATGATATGATTATATACCTAGAAAACCCCATACTCTCTGCCCTAAATATCCTTGGTCTGATAAACAACTTCAGCAAAATTTTAGGATACAAAATCAATATAAATAATTAGTAGCATTTATATGCACCAACTACATCCCAGCTGACAGTCAAATAAATAAAGGAATCCCATTCAAAATAGCCCAAAAATCAACCTAGGAATATAGCTAACCAGGGAGGTGAAATATCTCTACAATGAGAATTATCGATATAAAACACTGCTCAAAGAAATCAGGGATGACCCACAAACAAATGGAACAATATTCATGCTAATGTATAGGAAGAATCAGTATTATTAAAATGGCCATACTGCCCAAAGCAATTTACAGATTCATTGCTATTCCTATCAAACTACCAATGACATTATTCACAGTACTAGAAAAAAACTGTTTTAAAATTCATATGGAACCAAAAGAGAGGCTGAATAGCCAAGGTTATGCAAAGCAAACTAAACAAGGCTGGAGGCATCACACTACCTGACTTCAGACTATATGACAGGGCTACAGTAACCAAAACAGCATGGTACTAGTACAAAAACAGACAGACCAGTGGAACAGAATAGAGAGCCCAGAAACAATAACACAGGTATGCAACCATCTGATCTTCAACAAAGTTGACAAAAACAAGCAATAGGGAAAGGAGTCCTTATTCTGTAAGTTGTGCTGGGATAACTGACTAGCTATATGGAGAAGATTGAAACTAACCCCTTCCTTACACCATATACAAAAACTAATTCAAGATGGATTAAAAAGTTAAATGGAAAATAAAAAACTATAGAAACCTTGTAAGATAACCTAGGAAATACGACTCTGGACACAGGACCTGGCAAAGACTTCATGATGATGATGCCAAAGCAATTGCAAGGAAAGCAAAAATTGACAAATGGGACCTAATTAAACTAAAGAGCTTCTGCACGGCAAAAGAAGCCATCAATAGGGTAAACAGACAATCTACAGAATAGAAGAAAATATTTGTGAACTATGCATCTGACAAAGGTCTAATGTTCACAATCTATAAATAACTTAAATTAACAAGAGAAAAACAACCTCATTAAAAAGTGGGCAAAGGACAAGAGTAGACACTTTTCAACAGAAGACCTACATAATGGCAACAAGCATATGAAAAATGCTCAACATCACTAATTATTAGTGAAATGCAAATCAAAACTACAATGAGATATTATCTCATACCAGTCAGAATGGCTTTCATTAAAAAGTCAAAAATAACAGATGCCATTGAGGTCATGGAGAAAACGGAAAACTTATACACTGTTGGTGGGAATATAAGTTAGTTTAGCCATCGTGGAAAGTCATGTGGCAATTTCTCAAATAATTTAAAACAGAATCGTCATTCAACCCAATAATCCCATTATTGGGTATGTATCCAAAAGAATATAAATCATTCTACCATAAGGACAATGCATGCCTATGTTCATTGCAGTACTGTTCACAATGGTAAAGACATGGAATCAACCTGAATGGCCATCAATGGATAAAGAAAATGTGGAACATATACACCATGGAATACTACACAGCCATAAAACGAATGAGATCATGTCCTTTGCAACAATGTAGATGGAGCTGGAGGCCATTATCCTAAGGGAATTGATGCAGGAACAGAAAACCAGCTATCACGTGTTCTCACTCATAAGTGGGAGCTAAACAATGAGAACACATGGACGCAAAGAAGGGAACAACAGATACCAAGTCTTCCTTGAGGGTAGAGGGTGGGAGGAGGGAGAGGATCAAAAAACTACCTATCTCGTACTATGCTTACTACCTGGGTGACAAAATAATCTATATACCAGACCCCCATGACATTCAATTTACCTATATGACAAACCTGCACATGTACTCCTGAACCTAAAATAAAAGTTAAAATAATTTTGAAAGTAGTGAAGCTAATAACAAAGGGATATTATGGAAGGTTGGGAAAAAATGCCCTCTTTCATTGTATCTTGTAATTTTAGATTCTGTGAGCAGATATTAGAATGCAAGGTCAAAAAATTTCATCTCTTAGAATAGAAACAGCCAATTAGAAAAATTTGAAAAAAAAGAAATGCTATCTTACTAGAGAGTAAAATGTATTTTAAAGCTAAAATACACATACTACTTTATGTTGAAGCAAAAATACAGAAAAATTAATTGAGCAGAAAACAAAGCAAAACTCTGAAACAGATACTTGCAAATATAAAAATATAGTATATGGTTAAGTAAAGATTTCAAATTCATGATTAAAGAAGAAATTTGTTAATTTTCGGTGCTATAACAATTAGTTACCTATCTGAGAAAATTAATCTTTATAACACACAATATACTAAAATACATTAACAATGGATTAAAGAGGTAAATGGAAAAGTCTTTTGACATATAACAAAGACATAAAACATTACATAAAAATGGATGGACTACCATGCTTATTTTTTACATAAAATTTGTGAATAAGTTAAATTTTTAAAGTGGAAAAATATTTATGACTTATAATCCAGTCCTTACTATATAAAAAGTCTTAACAGATTGTCTTACTTCATTCAGGCTGCTATAAGAAAATACCATAGACTGGGTAGCTTGAAAATAACAGAAATTTATTTCTTACCATTCTGGAGGCTGGACATTTCAAGATCAAAGTGCTGATAGAGTCATATCAGGGGAGAGCTGCTCTCTGCTTCATAGGTGGCATCTTTTAGCTGTGTTCTCACGTGGTGGAAGGAACTAGCTAGCAGTCTGGGGTCTCTTTTTGTAAGGTCATTAATCCCCTTCATGAGGAGTCCATTCTCAAAAACACTCAGAACATAGTACTGATCAATATACAAAAGGTAAAAAAGAACACAAAAACAGAAATAAGAAAAACTCACACACACAGTAGGAAAATGAACAAAGGAAATGGATAGACAATTGGCGGGAGATGACAAACAAAATGCATACCAAAATTGTTGTTTGCTTATGAAATTTGTGAAAAAAGGGAAATGTACTGTTTGGTAGTTATAAGGGTAAGAAAAATGGAAATACTCTCTTATTGTTAATGGGAATTTAAATGCTTATAACCTATGGAGAGTGATTTAATGATAGCCATCAGAAGCCTTAAACATGCTTATGCCCACTCAGCAATTCCTATTCTAGGAATTATTCCTAAGGAAATGATCAAAATTGTGTGTATATGCTTACTAATGAATATGTTTATCCTAGTGGTTTAAAAAATAATAGTGAATAATTGGAAATTACTCAAATCTCCAAAAAGAGAATTGCCTAAATTATATGATAGAACATTACATAGCCTAAAAAATTATGTTATGAAAGATTGTAATGACCATGGAAAATATTCTTCATTTATGTTGAAGAAGAGAAAAAAGAGACCATATAACATGATATGAATTTTGAAAAAAAGAAACAGTTCTGTACATATTTACAAATTTAACAAGCACATAGATCCACTTAACAGTGATTATTGATGAGTGGTAGGTTTAGAGATTATTTTAATTACCTTCTTTGTATTTTTCTTTGTTTTTCAAATCTGCTACACATAGTTCGAAATTAAAAAATAAACACACACACATTCTGTTTTCAATGGTTAACACTCAGTGCCCAACGCAGAGCATTCCTACAACATTTAATAGTTGGACGTAAAATCTGGAAATAAGAATGCCAAAGGCAGTGGGGATGGTGCCAGGACTTGGGCCCCCCAGGTTTATGGCAGGCCAGAAGGCCTAGAAACCACATAGACAGAGAGTGTGAACAATCTGTAAAACACCACAGATGCCATCTCCTCCCTGTTATCTGCTCTCCCCAAACTCCCTACACACACCCAGAGCCAGAGGAAGGAGCTTGGCTTTGCATAGGAACTAAAGGGCTGATCAAACAGTGAGGGGAGCTGAGCTCTGGTGCTGTGGATTGATCTACTGCTGCTCTGACCTTGAGAAGTAACTTTTATGTAAAATGGAAAAATGCTTTCTTCTTTAAGAGGCTGTCAGAGAATCAGAGAGTTAACATGGGCTGAGGATTTCTTAACTCAGTAGGCCAGGAGACCTTCATCAAAAAGTGTCAGCATGATGAATGTGAATTCCCTAAATGTGGCACATATACACCATGGAATATTATGCAGCCATAAAAAAGGATGAGTTTGCGTCCTTTGTAGGGACATGGATGTAGCTGGAAACCATCATTCTTAGCAAACTATCACAAGAACAGAAAACCAAACACC
>NW_012112919.1:5484916-5513803 GCF_000951035.1 Colobus angolensis palliatus | reverse complement strand
TTTTCTTTTCTTTCTCTCTCTTTCTTTCTCTTCTTTCTTTCTCTTTCTTTCTCTCTCTGTCTCTCTCTCCACTCCCCCCCCACCCTCCCACACCCATCTCTCCTTCTTTTCCTTCCTCCTTCCCTCTCCATATTTATTAAGCACCTACTGGGTACCAGCATACCCTGGGAGCTTCAAATCATTCAGGTCCTAATGATACTACCCTTCTCAGTTTAGGGGCTCTAATTGGCTCATATCCTCCTACAGGTTTGCTGATATCTTGTTTTTCTATTCTTTCCAGAGGGATAAAATGAGTGATAATTTGTATTCTCCCCCCATGATATTAAGTAGACTGTGGTATTTAACCCCCTTCTCCCTTCAAAGTGACTGATACTAGGACAGAAAAGAATAGAGTTTCCTAGGTCAGTGGAGTGAGGTTAAAAGTAAGGGTAGGAGAATCTTAAAATACAGATTTGTGATTCAATTATTCTGACTGAGTAGATTTAGTATAGGGCCCAGTCTGTCTGCATTTTTAACAATGCCCTTGGTTGATTCTGAGGCTTGTGGCTCTCCACATTTTGAGAAATGTTGAGGTGTTAAGTCTTCATCATCCTGACGTGCTCTGTTTCTGGTCTCATAGATGACAGAGTCAACGTCTCCCCTAGAGGCTTCTGTGAGCAACTTTCAGGTTTTCAACCAGGCAGTAGATCAGTTTAATACATGATCCTCATGTACTGACACACCTTCCATTGAGCTCCCTTCTCTTGAGCCCTTTATACTGTTGTAAAACTTGATCAAGAAACAGCATTTTGGATGGACTTGTCCAGCATCCTCTAGGTTTCAAGACAAGTCCTAGAAAGATTTTCTATTTCCTTCATAGACAGTTCCAGAGAGATCTCTAGGTCAGTAATAAGGGAAGTAATAGCACAGCAGCCAGATTTAGTTGCAAGAGGGAAATCTGCACCCATTAGTGCAGAATACCTGCTGCCATTCAGATGCCTCTCAGGTAGGCTGTGGTAAACTATCCAAGCTACCAGTTGTCTCTTCCTACAAGGAAGGGAGGAGAGAAAGCACTGGAGGATCTTCTTGCTTTATTGCTGTTCACTGGTCATGTTCTGTTCACCACCCTTTTGCTATCTTTCTATTTCAGGGCTGGCTGTGGTTCTTATTCTGGTTGTCACTTTACCTGCTTCTGAAATCTCAGGACTGGCTGAGTTTAGAGACTTGATTTGTTATGTTTTCAAACTTACTTTGATCTTGTAAAACAAAAAGTGTTTGAGATAGGTGTCAATCAATTTAGAGGTTTATTTTGCTAAGGTTGAAGATACGCCTGAGAAAAAGAGACACAAGTGCCAGTGGGATCTATAGCCTGTACTTTTTTCCTAAGAGGGTTTTGGGGGTTTAAATATTTAAAGGAGTAAAAGCAGGCAGGAGGGGAAGGAGGAAAGAAAATTAAAGGGAGGTGTGTAGTGAGGTAAATGTTCACATTCTTGTGAGGCTTTGATTAGCACTCACTAAATCCATGTTGCATGTAAAAGGAATAAAGGAACAATCAATTATATATACATCTTGCACTCAATAAATCTGTGTTTTACATGAGATAAGTAAATAGAGAGTCTACTTTATTTTGAGGGAGGAGGAGGGATGATTTCTAGTCTTGTCTTTGTCGTGTACCTGTGAAGATAAGCCATTAATTTACAACGTCAGAGTGAGGGAAGCTACCTGGGGAGATATATGGCCTTTTATTTTACAGCTATCTGTTTAGGAACAAAAGGAAAGGCATTTTTTCTTTTTTGTGTGACTCAGTTTCTGAGCTTAACTTTTCCCTTTGGTATAGTGAGTTTGGGGTCTTGAGATTTTCTTTTCTTTTCACAACCTCCTACCTCTGACCTCAGAGATTCTCTGATCTGGGTATCATTTTCTGGTACTGGTGCTTAGTATGATGACTGAGAATGGTGATACAATGTGATACACAGTGGGCCTATGTTTTGCTTCACAAAGAGAATAAATTAGATGCCAGACATAATTCCATAAAGCCCCAGCTTTAGGAACACATGGTCTTAAAGAGTTCTTTAAGGAGATTTGCTAGCTTGACAGACATATCTAAGGCTCTGCCATCATGGAAAGTCTGGGGATTTACCTCTGGACCTTTTATCAACAAACTGTAAAATACAATCTTTTATTAATTTTCCACCTTTGTGTGTTTGGTTGAAGAAAAAACAAAAGGCTCCACTGGGGTTGGAGAAAGCTGAAGTTCTTACACTCTGCTTCTGAGAGTTGACAATTATTTAATCAAGGTCAGAGAAGCAGTGATAAAAGGCATTTCATTTTGGATCTAGTCTGCCTGAGCAGAGTGACCACGAGGGCAGCTGATCCCTGAGACAGGCAAACAGACCCATGCTGGTTCTCCTGGTAGCACATGTAAACTCAGGCTGGTTCTGTGGAGGAGATGAGGAAAGGCCATAATTGTACAAGTTGGTAAGACCACTTTCTTTTTTTCCTGGTCTGGCCTACAGTTTATAAAGTTACTTCTGAGCCACTTCTGCAAAAAGTCTCATTTTATTCTGCAATCTTTCTATATAATTCCATCCAATTTTTCTGGTTTATTATTTCCTTGAACTCTTAGAGCTTTTTGTCCACACTATTAATTTTCCATTGCATATTTCTCATCCTTTTCTGCTTCTTGTCTCTGTAATTTGATTTTGATCATTTTGAGAGCCTGTTTCAAATTGTTCTTTGTATTGTGGAGGTGGATTTGTCATTCTTTCTTCCCTACATGTACGCCCCTCTGTGTATCTCCTTTTCCATTTCCTCTATCCTACATCCTGTTTCCAAGAGTGGAGGAGCTGCCACTCTGAGTGTTCACAAGATAGAATTTTATCATTTGAAGTATGGCCACTGTGTTTTGAAGGTCCACACTGCCTGTAGTACTTACTTCGGAACTTCTTGCCCCTGTAAGTGTACCTGGTCAGGCTCTTTTCTCATTCTTCACATTGGTGTTCTCTGGGGTTCTCTCGACTGAGCCCTGAGCATCTCCATTTGGTGTTGGAGGGGATGGAGTTATTTATGTTAGTGTGTGTGTGTATATGTGTGTGCAGGTCAAGACTTAAGATGAAAACCTGGTCAGACGTGGTAGCTTACGCCTGTAATCCCAGCACTTTGGGAGGTCGAGGCAGGTGGATCACCTGAGGTCAGGAGTTTATTTAAGACCAGGCTGGCCAACATGGTGAAACCCTGTCTCTACTAAAAATACAAAAATTAGCCCTCTGTGGTGGCACATGCCTGTAATCCCAGCTACTCAGGAGGCTGAGGCAGGAGAATTGCTTGAACCTGGGAGGCGGAGGTTGCAGTGAGCTGAGATCACACCACTGCACTCCAGCCAGGGCAACAGAGTAAGACTCTGTCAGGAGGCGGAGTTTGTAGTGAGCCAAGATTGCGCCACTGCACTTCAGCCTGGGCGACAGAGCAAGACTCAGTCTCAAAAACAAACAAACAAACAAACAAACAAACAAAAATAAAAAAAAGACAGATGGAAGCACAAGCCATGTCCTCTGAGTCAGTTGTTATCAGAGAGCCCTGAATGGCTCCTTAGCTTGATACCATGTTGATACAGTCCAGACTCCATCGAGAGATCTTAATGTGATGCATTTTCCATTGCTCTTTCACCTTGTGAAGAACTGAATGAATAAACAAATGAATGAAGTAATGAAGCCAAACAAGGTGATTTTTGAGTTGCATCTTAAAGTATGATTTGAATGTTTGACAATAATAGAAGACATATTCCCTGTGTTGGGGAAAGGCTGGCCTGAGGCGCGTTTGTCAAGTAGCTAGCCCGGTTGTCAGGGGTCCTCTTTCCTGCTTAGTCATCTAGTTTCCTAATCCTGCCTTCAGGCTGTCTAAATTCTTTCAGTTGTTTTTATTCTATTAGTTTTTAGTACAGGATTAACCCCCACACACATTCCTTGTCTACCACTAAGGTGAAGCAAATTCAATGTTTAAACAACTAGTGTATTTTGAGGCATGTGTCTGAGCCTGCAGGAGATACATTCCATAGCTTTGTGGGGATGGGGAGCTAGAGGATCCCACTGGAGTTGTTGGCCTTTGGGGAGTAGGGTAGGGAGGGGTTTGGGCTATCTTTCCTTTTTATTGTAGAGGTGAGGTTTCTAGGGTCTGATGTAAGGCCAAGAAAGTGGCTGTGTGCCTAACATACCAGGCAGAGAAGAATGTCAACTTTCCCTGTGAAGGGTGATGAGGTCACAGGTGTGGGTGTGAGGGCAGCTGCCCATGTAGTGTGATCTGGAGGGTAACAAAGTCTCGTTGAAAAATCATCCCCCTGTTGGCCTACCATATTGCTGGGAATGCCCACACTTCTCATCCTTGTGAATTTAGATACATTTTGCAATGCACTTGTCAAAAAAATAATCAGGTTAACTGGGAAATCATGTAGGAGTAAATACCCTGATGAGGAATGGGAATATATAAACTCATGAACATCTAGGAAACATGGGAATGAGTTACTTGATAAAGCACTGTTACCTGTGTCTGACCCTAGGGAATGGAACACAGGTCTGGTCAGTTTTGGGAGGCTAACGTGTTGTCAGAGGGGGCATATATGGAGATTCTGGGAAAGAGGAAGGGATGTGAGGTTTTGGGTATTTAGGGAATGAGTAAAGGGGAAAAGATGTCTACATAGAAAGTGGGGCACTGATGACAATCTTTCCTAACTTCAGAATTTTTCCAACCTTTATTTTTTCTGTGGTTATATGCATTTAAATAATTTAGAAGTGAACCAACAGCTCATCCTAAAGGGGAGACTTTAACCAATTGCATATTAGAATATATTAGATTACCAAAATACTCATCTCAGGCTTGTAACAGACATCCACTCAGAGTGGTGAACTCTATGCATTAACTCTCTATATTACTTAAATAAATGAGATAATTTTTTATGTATATATCTCCTTAAAATCACTCCATGATACCTACAGAAAAATAAGATGATCCTTTATACTTGTGGCCTACATTTTGGTCTGTCACACACTTACTTTCTGTGCAAAAAGGAAGGAAGAGGGTGATTATATGTCTTGTGATGGTTAATTTTATGTGTCTGCTTGACTGGGCTTAGAGATGCTCCAATAGCTGGTAAAATATTATTTCTAAGTGTGTGAGGGTCTCAGATGCATTCAGAAGAAAAAGAATTATCTTATTTTTCTGTAGGTATTGTGGAGAGATTTTAAAGATATATATCAATTACCTCATTTATTTGGGTAATATAGACTGTTAATTCATAGAGTTCACTACTCTGAATGGATGTCTGTGACAAGCCTGAGATAATCACACACATCTCTTCCTCTTTTGAAAGAGATTAACATTTGAATCAGTAAACTGGGTAAAGAAGACCACCCTCACCAACATGGGCAGGTGTCGTCCAACCCATTGAGGGCCCAAATAGAACAAAAAGGCAGAAGAAAGGTGAATCATCTCTTGCTGTTTGAGCTGGGGCATTTATCTCCTCCTGCCCTAGGACACCAATGCTTCTGTTTCTCAAGCCTTCAGACTTGAAATCACACGTGCCCCTCCGCTGGTTGCAACTTGTGGTATTCTCTGTTTCCATAATCCTATGAGCCAGTCCTTCAGAGTAAATCAACCTTTCTCTCTCTCTCTCTCTCTCCCTCTTTCTCTCTCTCTCTCCCTCTTTCTCTCTCTCTGATTGGTTTTGTTTCTCTGGAGAACATTGACTAATATACTTGTTAATTGGGGAATTAAGAAGACATTCACGATCTTTCCTTTGGTTGCATGAAGGAGGTAAAAAGGTTTGAGACCTTGTTCAAAAGAAGTGGTATGACATGCTCTTATGTTTTAATTATCTTAACTATAAGGCCTGTTTTGTGAACAATGCATTCTACTGCCTTATTTCTCTAAGATCAATAAGGCTGCTTTGTAGGTTTGTTCTGGAAGTCCCTGTTCCTCTGTCACTGTTCTTCCTCCTGCAGTTCTCTGTTTTTTGGTCAACTAAAGATGACACGCTTTTCACTGTATCAGCTGTGATAGGCTAAGCTGTGCTCTAATAATAAACTTATGCTGACATTTCAATGCCTAGGACAAAAATGTTGTTTTTATTTGTCGACACCTGATGTAGGTCTGCTGGGTTTCTCTTTCAAAAATAACGTGGTGAGTGTGTGGCACAATCTCTGCCCTTGTCACTGATAAAGATGATTAGGCCAGAAGTGGTACCAGGTAGAACTGAAAAAGGGTATAGGCCAAGATCAGACTGATCTGGGTCCGTCCACACATCAGCTCATTCTCTGAAAATGAAGATAATTTCATGAGGTTGTGAGGAGAATTAATGATCTAACACTTATAAAGCTTCCAGTTCAGTGCTTGGCTTTGAGCAGATACTCAACAAATGTTCTTTCCCTTCACTTCCCATGTTATGTTACATACAGCGTTGTGAATAATGGGAACAACATTATAACCCAACTTCTCTACATATCCTGAATAGATCCTTTTTTGGGGGGAGGATAAGGGGTGGCGAGCTACTAAAAGTGTCAGGCTAATTCCTTCAAGCCACTCTTTCGGTTTATCTCTAGACTTAACATTTACTAATATAAACAGGAGTATCTCTGACCATCAGAGTGCTGAGCTAGATAAATAAACATATTGCCTCTTTCTAATTAATCTGGCTACTCCTTAGAGCAACTTTAACAAGCTATGATATGCAGAGAGATGAAACATTCCAATTATTTTTCTATAATGCTATAATCCTTTTACAAGTGCTTCCCTCTGATGTTTAATCTCCTAAATCAGACACTAAAGAACAAATACCAGCTTTGATTTGACAAGACTCTCCTTCTCACTGAAGCGGGGAGAAATAACCTACCAGAAGCCTTGATTCTTCAACAGCTGTGAAGTATTCCCTCCAGAAGGAAAATCTTTCCGCTGTTGAGTGCTGAGCACTCCGGTGCTTGATTTGTTTCCTGCAGGGGCCACCACTGATTATGGCATTTGAATTCAGTGGCTGTTTTCTTTCTGATGAGAATGAACGAGGCGGGAAGTGGGTGGGGTGGATGTGGGAGAAGGAGCAATGATGAGGAAGAAAAATACAAGGTGGAAACGGAGGAGCTGTGAAGGTGAAAAGGGCGGAGAGGGGTTACATGGCAAGTGACCAACCTCAAAAGCATCCGCTCACACAAAGGCACAAGACCAGACAGCCTGGGAGCGGAAACCAGCTAGAGATGAAAACGGAAACCCCGACTTTGGTTTTGTGAGAGACTTGACAGTTGGTTTTGAGTCCCGGGTCTACCATTTTCTAGCTGTGTGCTTTTAACTGTCAAAATAACTGTTGTGAGAGTTTAAAAAAAACAAAAAATTGAAAGAAGCATGTGGAACTGAAGGCACTGGACAAATACGAGTCATTTTTAGCTATTTTATAGAAATGTAGTTAAATGCATATAGAGTTAGGTTGAGAAACAGCAGGAGAGACAAAACTTATACTCATTTAGACAAGTTTCTGACACTATATATTACATGGGACAAGTTTGGTGAAGAGTCTCAACTCACTGGGAATATAAACAGGAAGTAGTTTTCTTTTTCTCAACATCTGCAACCAGCTGTGCCCTGTTCAACATTTCTGCCTGGGAGCAAGACTTCTTATGGCCTTGATCTGATTTCCTAATTTCTCAGACCCTTTGTGTTAACAAAGCAGTCTCCAAATAAGTTCTGTGAGGCTCAGTCCTGATTGTTTGAGAACTTCATGCTCATGCATAAATCAAAACCATTCTCCATTTCCACCACCTTTCTCCTTGTACAGGGATGTTAGTGTCCTCTTCTGGGCTTGTAAATACCATTAATCTAGTCCCTGGGCCATTGTTAGCCCCTGGGCCAATGTGATTGGAGAGACACACTCTCAAATTGCTCCACAGGCACTTTCTGAGGAAAGTCACATCTAGCAAACCTCAGTTGGGACCTCCCAGGTCAGTCATCTGCACAGGTGCCTGTCTACCTCAGGACTGAATGCAGCCAGCCCTTGGAAGACATTGCTACCCCCAGGAGTAGATATAGTCTAAACTTAAAGTGGTGGGCTATATGTGTATTTTTTTTCTTAGCGATGCCCTTAGTTGTCAAAACTAGGAAGACTGAGGAGGGGAACCTGATCTCTCTGAAGTTTAATATGTATATTGGTATGTAACTAAATAAGATGTGCATATTAAACTATAGCGGGATCTAGCTATCATTCATTTTTATCTAAAGCCATTCACAGAAAATCTTGAAATCTTTTCATAAATATAATGCATTTCAAATTTTTTCTTTGAAAAAATGGTAAATATTTCCTTTCATTTTACAGAGAATATCATTTTCATAATGCTATAACCCCTTTTGTAAATTTTTGAAACCATGGCAATCAAGTTGTACTAAAATTCCAAAGGTGGCCATGATGGAGAATTCTACTTAGGACATGACATAAAATGCAAGAGAGAATTTGGTCTGTAAGTTGGAGGTTCCTTGTATTTGATGTAAAGAAACCGTAACCTGGATGAAACAGGAACATGTGGTTAATGTTTTTCTTAAGGGAATAATGAAAACTTTTAAATATTTTCAAATTTATTGTACCGTAAGTTTACCTGATGTGTTTTATAAATGGACTACTACCTGTAATGTTTCGTTGATTCTGTTCTTGGAAATACTTTTATGGGGTCCATACAACCTTAGAGTCATTGTTTCCTTTAATGTAAACTTCATGCCATCATTCAATGCCAAACTCAGCAGAATGTTTCCACAAGAAAACTGAATCTCATAGGTGGGATTTATTCATTGCTTCCCTTTGGCTCTGCAGACATGAAGCCACTGCTATGTTATTTTCTGATATTTAGGCCCAAGGCCATAAGAAAGACTTCACTGAGGTATTCTTATTGACAACAGAATCCTGGGAAATGAAATGGAAACACAGTTGCCAATCACAGGGAAGGGCCTGTGGGGTTACCTCTTTTTCTTATTCGTTTGTTTTGTTGTTGTTTTTTGAGCAGAGTCTTGCCCTGTCATCTAGGCTAGAGTGCAGTGGCACGATCTTGGTTCACTCACTGTAACCTCTGCCTCCTGGGTTCCAGTGATTCTCCTGCCTCAGCCTCCTGAGTAGCTGGGATTACAGGCACCAGACACCATGCCCGGGGAATTTTGTATTTTTAGTAGAAATGGGTTTCACTGTGTTGACCAGGCTGGTCTCAAACTCCTGACCTCAAGTAATTCACCTGCCTTGGCCTCCCAAAGTGCTGGGATTATAGGTATGAGCCACTGCATCCAGCCTTTTCTTGTTTTTAAATATGTGCAATAAACTCTTCTGCCGAGACGATTCCATTAGGAAGATTCTGCAGAGATATATACTCAGTAAATTAATTTAATCCCAATCATAGAGTTAGAAAATCTCATAATTGGAAGAAACTTTGAAAACCATGTAGTTTAGTAACTTTCCCTGCATTCAGTTCACCCTCCATTATCCTGAAAATATCTTTTAGCATCTGCTTGAACAGCCCCAGAGATGGAGCTGCTACCACCCCAGGAGGCAGCACATTCACAAATACTGAAAGTGCATCCTTATGAAGAGCCTAAATCTACCACTCTTGGATCTTGAATATAGCCATTTTCTCTCCTTTAGAGATCTTCTCCATTTCAGTCATTCTTTCTCCTTTCATCACATCCTCATTTGATGAAAGTTCAAGACCACCACGATTTTGGCCATTCTGCTCAGCTACTTTAAGTGTCACTCCTAGATTGAAACCTGATATTCCAGGTATGGTCTGATCTAGCTCAGAGTAGGGCAGAATCACATCTTTTATTCCTTAAAACCTCTAAGTTTTCATTTACCTTTCTGTCTACTTTTTCCAGTTGCTAAGTCACATCTCCCTTGCACCTATGCAGTTGAATTTTTTTATTTTGTGGTTAAATTTTAGATCCAAAGATCTTGCATTTGTAGACACTAAATTTCATATTCTTAATTTCTTTTAGAAACATTTTTCTATTTATTACATTAACTACTCAACCTGCTTACTTTATATAATTTTTCTTTATATTTTTCTTTTTTCTTTAATTAAGAACAAAGTTTTAAATGAAGATTTCTCCTGGGAATTTGCAACCATTTCTAAAATTTGGTTCTATATGAGGATTGGTTTACATTCCTCCCTCCCCACCACCCACCAAGAAAGACTGTTTACAAATTTAGAACAATTTTCAGATTTAAAAAATTGTCCCTAATATCACATACCCTTCCTTTTCATACTTCTAAACATATATTATTCATTATTTTAATTCAAGAATTTAAACACTACTTGTCTGACATCGTCTTATGAACATTTTACACATGTTCTGAAAGTCTTTAAAAAATTATATTTTTTGGCCAAGTGCGGTGGCTCATGCCTGTAATCCCAGCACTTCGGGAGGCCGAGGCAGGTGGAACACCTGAGGTCAGGAGTTCGAGACCAGCCTGGCTGACATGGCAAAACCCCGTCTCTACTAAAAATACAAAAATTAGCTGAGCATGGTGCAGGCGTCTGTAATTGCAGCTACTGGGGCAGCTGAGGAAGGAGAATCACTTGAACCTGGGAGGCGGAGGTTGTAATAAGCTGAGATTGCACCATTGCACTCCAGCGTGAGCAACAAGAGTGAAACTCTGTCTCAAAAAACAAACAAACAAACAAACAAAAAAAACAAAAATTCTATCTTTCTTTCTAATTTTAGAATAGTTGTGACAATGTTTTGTATTATTTCCTCCATATCTCCTGTTTCACTATCTTCCAGAATGCTTATGAATTGGTGATTATATCTTCTTGATCAATTTTCAGAGTTCTCTATATGTTTTTCAACCCTTATTGCCTCAGTCAAGGAGGTGAGCTCCTCTTTTCTCTGTCTCTTCTGTGCCTCTAATTCTAAAGGTCTTCCTTTTGATGTTTCTATCTCACTGTAACTGGTTTCCTATCTTCTGTTTCTTTTACTGTCACCTTATTCTGAGTTCTTTTCAGTACACAGTCCTCTAAAGCTTCCTATCAGAAATTGACTAACCTTTTCCTGTAGTGTCTGTGTTTCAACCATATGCACCTTCTCTGTTGGCCCTTGCTTCCGACTTCCTGATTTAGCACAGAAATCACTAACAGTGCTATTCATATCCGTCTGTCCTTCCTTCCTTCCTTCCTTCCTTCCTTCCTTCCTTCCTTCCTTCCTTCCTTCCTCCTTTGTTGTGCTGTTCATGAGTTTAATTTTTTTTCTCTTAGTCCTTTGAAAAATCATGTTGCAGTGTAGCTGATGGTTAAGCCCCCACATTCAGTTCACTCCGCATCCCTAGTGGAGACAACCAGTGCTCACTGAGTACTTGTGGTCCTTGATAGTTCTCAAACTTCCTTGCAATTAGGATGGCCATGTGAGTTGTTCTGGCCACATAGGTGTCACTTCCAGGCTGAGAGCAGTTCAGTATCCTTTTTCTCTCTTCTCTACCATCTGTGACTGGCTGATCCTCCACTTGACCAAGAAGCCAGAAGTTGGTAGAACCATGAGATGGAAGCTACCTTGGCCTGTAAATTATAGTTAGAGGAGAATAGCCCAGTGCCTTTCAGGCTATGCCTTTAGTGAGAAATGAACTTCTGTTATGTTAAGCCACTGAAGTATAGGGTTTATTTGTTACCTCAGCATAGACCAACCTACCTTGATTAACACAGACATCATCTAACACCTTGATGCAGGTGATTCTAACTGTAATGAGTACAGTGGGAGATGACTTAAAGTTCATAGCACTCATGTTTATTTAAGTGTTAGGACCATGAATACAGGGGCTATTCATGAGCCACTGGGTTTGTATTAGTGGTCTTCAGTTTCCCAGACATCTCAAATGATTCCTTTAGAGGAATCATTTCCTTTTTCCTCTTTTGCTTTCAGGAGCTTGGTCTTTCAAAATGCAAGCACTGAAGCACCTTCTGTTCATAAGATCGTCTCTGACGTTGGCTCAGCCACTGGTCTTTGAAAAACTCTAGAAAAACTTATTTGCTTTTCCAAGCCCTTATCGAGGCCCCTATTGTTTCAGACTCTCTCCCGCTATCCCAGAAATGTCATTTTTTAGTTCAGAATGCTGGGGGCTTCCATTTAGGCATGTGGCCAAATGTGCCTGACAGCTGTCTTCACTAAATTGGGCTACATGAGCTGCCCAGAGAGGAATTGGGCAGACTCTTGGCTTCAGGGAAATCCTGGGGCAGCTCACAACTTTGCTTCTCCACATGTCTACAACAGAAGGTGCATGGAATAGACAATCAAGTGCTGCCTTTTAGGTGATTTTGAACCATCTGGACCATGATCAAAGAGAGACAGGCTTTCGTGATGTTTCACAAACGTATACTGTTCCTCCTTCACTGTAATCAACGTCTTGCTGAGGCAAGTGAATACCCCCCAGAAGATGAAGAACCAGGGCTGTGGTTTGTTTCCAAACATAATTGCAGAGACATACAGTAGATATAGTTTTTTCATCTTCGGTAGCTCTAAATCTGGTCCAACCAGGCCATTGCACCTGCTGACTCTTGGGTCAGGACTCCAGATCTGTTTCTAAAACCACCTAAAGTTAATAATTTGTAGTAACTGTTATAAAACGTTTAGAGCTAATGGAAAGTTTCATCTCTTGCTGCCTCGTAAGGAAGTAAACTAATGTTTTATCCTCTCTTATTAAAGAAGGTAGATACACAGTTCTGAAAATAGTACATTTCTGCTATTGACATCAAGACTGGTCTCTTTTCTTAACATGTAATGATATTTTTTTAGGTAGGGATTCGGCACCAGGGATGACTTTCAGGAGCCTCTTCCCTTGGATCATTATAATAGAATAATTATCATATACACTTGAAAGTTCTATTTATGCTAAAGTATTGGTTATAGAGAATGACACAACAGTGTTCCAATTATGCTGGCTGCATTAAGAATAGAAAAAAGGTCACATTGAGGTAATTTAACATCATTATTTTTAGAGTTATTTCTTCTTCATTAATGTTTCTAGAAATCCTCCTATTCAAAGCTAGCATTTATTGAACAAAATTGTTCTTTCTTGGGTTAGAACATTGTTCACAAAGCCCACAAGGCTGGGAAATATTAGCTATCAACCCTCTCTGTGTTCATCAGTTAGGATTAGTTTTATCTCTTGGTAAAAGAGACTCAAACTAAATAACTTAGAAACTTATTTCGCTCTGACATGAAAATGTGGAGGCAAAAAAGCAGTCCAAGGCTAGAATGAAGTTGTGAGCAATACAGGCTTCTTCTAATATGTTGATCTAATTTTCGTGCCTTCTGTTTCTAATGCCAATCAGTGACCCAAGATGGCTGCACTGGCTTCAGCTATCAGGTTTGCATTGCAGTCTACAGAAAGGAGGAAGGGCTATGACAAGAGGTGCATGCCAGCTGACTTTTAAGGATGGCCTCTGGAGGTGCCACACATCATTGTGCTTAGGGTTCATCAGCTTCATCAGGCAGAACTTAGGCATCTGGTCTCATATAATTGCAAAGGAGACTGGGGAACTTAGGTGTTTTTTGTTTATTTTTTTCTCTAGACAGTCATGGATTGAGCTGAAAAACCCAGGGTTTTATTGCTGTGGAAGATGGGAGAACATTTGTTAACAGTCATCCAGCAGCCTCAGTCTCACTGTCTTCAAATCCCTGAATGAACCAGAGGGACATGGGTTGGAACTATATCAAGGAACACTCTAAATGAGACCAATAGAGGATCATTTGGATTCTACCCCAACTGCAGGCCTTATGGGCAGTACATCTTGGCCCTCTGGGGAAAGATATTTCTTTCTTCCAGCCTGCATTTCCTATATAGCCCATTTGTGTTCTTTAAGACTTTAAGGTTTTGGATAAATGCAAATATTCTCTGGGAATATTAATAGATTGAATTAACTAGCATGATGTAGTATAAGAACACAGATGCTGGAAACAGACAGAGTCATGTTTAATTCTGGCTCAGTCCCTTATTAAATGAGTGAGTTTAAGAATGAATATGAATATCCTGGGCTTAGGTTTCTCATCTGCAAAATGAGTTACAGTAATGCCTTACATGTTTTCTGTGTGTGTAGTAAATGATACAATGTTTGCAAAGTGCAAAGTTGGTTATTAGAAATGGTCCCTTCTTTGCCTTTCTCTACTAGCAATGTATATAACAGCTCTAATCAGAGTCTTATATTATCGGAGCACTGGGCCCCAAGCAGATGTAACCGATGATGAGTAAGTTTTGATATTCTGGGGAAGAGAAGAAGCTTTCTGATAGGACTGGATGTATTACTGTGATTTAAGGCCTGATCAGCATTAGGCAGAATTGGAACTCCCAACTGCATCCAGGAGCACATTTATTCTGATGTGTTGCTGTGATGGTTTTAATCCAGTCATTTTAGCATGGGGTATTTTGATGCAATCTAAAACACAAGCCATGGAATTTCACCTTTTGAAAGTTGTCAGTCAGCCCGCAAAACCAGCATTCATCTGGAGTAAACTTCAGAGTGTGTTTGAACAATGAGGTGAGTGTCAAGAATGAGAGTGTGATTCAAGAGTGAAGTAAGGATCAGGCGTAACTGTTGCACACTTTTTAAAAATAATAAAAACAGTGTTTTACTTTTTATCGTGGATGTTTTCAGTCACCAATGCAGCTTCATCAAATGCATCACGTCAAAATGGCCTGCTTAAAATGCCGTCTTAGTGCTGAATAAGCATAGCATATACTGCTTTGGAAAAAGACTTAGCCATTTAAGAGGGATGCAGTTTTCTAGAATGTCAGGAAATCATCAGTGAAATTGGAGAGAAACACCAGGATGTAAAGATGCCTTCCCAGAAACCTGGGAGAATTGGCATGCAGCATTCGCTAACGCATTTCAGCATTTGTGTTCATTGCTACTGTTGCTGTGCTTTTGAATTTGTGCAATGACGTGCTGTGATTTAGGATGGTCTTGGCCTTGAGTAGTTTTTACCCCATAAAGGACATGTGCTGAAGGATTGCTTCCTTCTCCCTGTTTTACTGCTACCATCTCAATGCTGTATGTGAGTGCAGTGAAGCAATGATGAGCTAACTGTGCCTTTCAGAGCTGTGTAAATCCTTTCGTTGATAAACTAGGAGCATGTGAACAAGATAAATGCCCTAGACTGAAGAAGCTACCCAGGATCCTGAAAGAAAAGCATCCTGACATATGTCACAATAGGCACGCAGAGAAAATTCTGCTCAGATGAGTATTTTTCTAGACCTTAGAATTTTGTGTCATATTATCTTTACTATCTAAAAGCCTTCTATCTGGCAGTACCTAAAAATTTAAGAGGAAAGCAAAATAAAGAAAATCAGATAAATGTGGCTATATATCTTATCTTTGTGATAATGTAATGGTGATACTCTTTGTGTAAGCTTTGCTGACCCTAAATAGGGATTTAATGTAGTCAACATAAAAAGAAATATGGTATATTTCTAAAATTACTGATATATGACACTGCACTTATGAGGCTACAACTGAGAAAGTGAAGTGAGCATTTTTGAAAAGAAATAAGTTAAACTGTCAACTCCTACCTTTGTGTGTTACAAACAGTTCTTGGATAAGAGAGATCAGTTCCAGTGTTGTGTATCATAATTGTGAGGTGTAAATAAAATATGGTAACAAATTCATGCAACTTTTATGCAGAAAAATAAAAACGACCTATTGTCTACTATAAATTGGGGTGCAGCCATCATGCGAGGCAAATGTTAGGCCAAGACATAAAGCATGTGCAATATATGGCCACAATTTTCTGAGTTTAACTTTTTCTGGAAGTTGACCTTAAACAGAATTGTGGATTAAACCTGTAACCCTGAAACTGACTGTATTAATTTATTGAATGTATAAATGAGCTCAAAATATATGCTTTTTCTTCAACAGAAATAAATGCTTGTTTGTTTTTTCTTTTTCTGTTTTAACAACCACCAGGGAAACAGTTTGAACTAAACCTGAACTCAAATATATTCAAAATCCAAAGATATAAAACACCAAAAATAAGTCCTGGATCAAATAAAAATTCCATTTTTATCATCTCTTGAGAAGGTTAAACCATCAAAATATTCTCATGAACAAATTTCATTATTAGACAGCCAGGCAGAAGCAAATTGTGCAATCCCCACCCTTTCCTTTTTTAACCTTTTAAAAAACTTTATAGGTGCTTTTCATTTGCCTCTGAAACACCTTCCAGCATTTAGGTTTTCATTTAATTGTCACACAGCCCATTTTGCATGGTAAATATATGCTTATTTCTGACCAATTTCATATTTCTCTAATATTTGATTTCATCTAGGGCTTCCTTGTTGGTTTTTAATTGAAAGCTTTATCAAGTAAATACTCTGTACTCTAGAGTGTAGATTTATCAATTCACAGAGGGCACAGCTCGCCTGTGCCCCAGGATGCCAAGTTTATTGATGGCCATGCTGAAGATTCAGACAGGAACTCTCACAGAGTGAAGGCAGAGGAAAATACAGAAGAAGAGAGAGATCTGGAATTTGAAAACATGCCTCTTTTTATAAATGTTTGTGTGTGCCGGAAAAGTCAGGAAGCTTAGTGTTTTCAGTTTTTTGTTTTTTAAACATGATTGGTGCCCAGTTTGGCTTTGATGGAAGAACCATTTACCATCTCTGAACAATCACCAGAGAAACTTGCTTAAAAAACAGTCACTGGGCCTGGCGCAGTGGCTCATGCCTGTAATCCCAGCACTTTGGGAGGCTGAGGCGGGCAAATCACCTGATGCCAGGAGTTCCAGACCAGCTTGGCCAACGTGGTGAAACTCCATCTCTACTAAAAATGCAAAGATTAGCCAGGTGTGGTAGCCCACACCTGTAATCCCAACTACTCTGGAGGCTGAGGCAGGAGAATTGCTTGAACCCAGGAGGCAGAGGTTGCAGTGAGCGGAGATGGCACCATTGCACTCCAGCCCGGGTGACAGAGCGAGACTCCATCTCAAAACAAAACAAAACAAAACAAAACAAGACAAAAAACAAACAAACAAAAAAACCAACCAAAAAACAGTCACTGATGAATATTTCAACCAACTAAACAAACAAACAAAAAGACAACACCAAAAAACAGTCACTGGGTAATTGTTAGTACTGAGAGAATAACAACAGGAGAGATGCTTTCATCTCTTCAAAAGAACTTCCCAAACATTTAAACCTTATCAGAGCCTGCTCCGGTTATATTCTGGGTGAACATTACTCAACATCCTCCTTCTCCCCAGGCTAACATGCCTACAGTTTTTACAGGCGACTCAAAGCTTACATTTTTGTGCTTCAGGGTTTGGTGTTTGCTACTACATTATTTTTGTTTTATCTTCACCTCCAAAGCATCGAACTGAATCATAAAATACTGCTGTTAAAACACAGTCATACACAGAAGAGGAAGGAGCCGGCTTACAGTGTGCAGCAGGAATTCAGGTCATCCTTTTGTTGGAGCTGAATAATCAACATGCATAAGATGCGAATTCACCCAAAGGGGTGAGGGACAGAATCTGAAGTCCAGTTGGGATACAGACTGTGGGCATTTTCCAAACCCTGGGTGAAAGATGCCTAACGTATCTTCCAACTTCATTTTGTTTTTGCTGCTTGTACTTTTGTTTTGTGTTTGGTGTCTATATCCCTAATGTACCGTGGATATGATCAAGGACAACACCATGCTGACCCACCACTTTTTTCCGCTGGTTATGTCCATGGGAAGAATCAGAATTCTGGGCTGATTTGACCACAGGACTTATACTAGAGGTAAACCCTGATGGTCATTTTAGAGAGAAATTTGTGTTTCGTTATCTTCATGTTTCCCAGATGTCCACATTTCTTCCTGCAGTATTGAGGTGGTATTAGAGTGACATATCTGCTTCTTCCTCTTCCGGTAACCTCTTCACTTAGCCCTTATTTGATGATTCAATTGCTGAGATTGCTGGAAAGCTAACTTCTCTTGGACCTCATTACCTAGGCAGCAAGGCCAATGGATTGAAAAGACAGTGCTTACCTGTTCTTCATGTATCACCCGGAACTTCAGGCTTTCATTTAGGAGGGTGCTGTTTCCATTCCTAGATCACCATTAGTACTTTGTGTTTATAACCTTTGTTATAAGGTTATAAGCATAAGGGAGAGGAGGGAAGTAACTGGTCTTCCCAGGGTGCCTACTGCCCACATGCTGGCTGATGGCTACTGAGGGCTCACCACTACTGAGACCCTTTCAGGACTGACCTGCAGCATTTCCTAAACCATGTGGCTCACTGAAATCATCCAAGACAGAAGGTGAAAATACCGATTTCTAGTATCAACTCCAGGGCTAATGAATCAGCACTTCACAAGGTGGGGTGCATGACTCTGTATTTTGAACAAGTCCTGCTGGTGACTGTGATGATTAATCAAGTTTGAGAAACCTCTTTTGAGACTTTCCCCAATATCCTTCTCCACAGTTAAAACTGGCCTTTTCCTTATCATATTCTTTTTCAGGTTGCTATTTAGGAAATAATCAATGATTCATTTTTGTTGAGGCTTTTGGTTTAATGTATACTGCTAAAAAAAAAGGGTATTTCTGTGTGTTATCAACTATCTTCTGGAGACAGTGTTAGAATTAAAAGAGGGATGCCATTTCAGGCTCTGTGTTAGAGTGAGAGTGCATGTGGCAGAGCTTGTGAAGCACTCTTACTCCTGGAGAACTCACAGAGGCCCTTGGAGTGTATTTCAGGGTGACAGTTTTTTCTGCCCATGCTGCTGGACTTGGAATGAGAGAGTAGATGAAATGTAAATTCAGACACATTTGGGAATCAGCAGTTCCTTCTTTCGAATAGATTGGCATGGAGTAGAAGATACAGGTGACAGGCCAGGGGCTGGGTGACATTCATAAATTATCAGATCCTAAAATTCACATTCTAACAGAATTATTTTAAAGAAGCTTAGTTCTCTTTGGGTGCATAATGTCTTATTCTTTCATCTTAAGCATTCGTGTTTGATAAAAACGATTCCTCATGTAAATTCATTTATTGTAATTCAGTCCTTCCTAAATTCCCTTGCTATAGAGCTACAAAATGTTACTTTTCTTTTTCCTCCTGAGAAACGTGCTAAAAATGCAATACTGCCTTATGGTATATAAATTTATCCAGAACTCTTGGAACCAATTCTCCTGCCTTTTAGAAGCTCTGCCCTTCTATAACTTGCCTTTCACCTGCCTAACAAATTATTGTTCACTTTTGAAATACATATATATGTAATTCATATATAAAATATAAATTATATAGAAATATGCATGCATGTAAATGCATGTAATTTATATAAAAATATCGAATTTATGTATAAACAAACACATAGATACATATATACACATATACATATATGTGTATGTGTGTGTGTGTGTGTGTGTGTGTGTGTATATATATACATGGCTCATGAGAAATGAATTCAACCAAAGTTATCCAATTGGTCTGTTTGCCTCAGTCTGTTCTTCACTACCTTGATGCTTTCCGGCTTGTTTCACTCCATGGGGTGAATGCACCTTCAGAGTGACCATCCCATCCTGGTTACCCCATAGTCATGCCAATCTAAGTTTATGGCACTGACTGACAGTGGTGCCAAGGAAGACTGGTGTGAGAGGTGGTCAGTGACTGTCTTGATATGGACCTCAAAATTACAGAGGTATATAGTTTACTTTTCCCTGGTAATTATAAAATAAAATTAACAGTAATATACCAGTTATGATATATTAATCTTGTGAATATTTAATTTATAGACTGAGGGATAACTAAATGTCTCCTAGGGATTGGGAGAGAGTAAGAGAGAAGAGTTCTGGGTGCTGTGCCCCACTGGAGATGAAAATGCAGATGGACCTAATCTGCATGCTAAGTAGTTCTCTCTGTTCCTGTTGCATGAACAATGCAATTCAGTGCTCTATTTTGTAGATGGTTTATGTCTGGCAAATAGAGCTGCTCAGCCTTGGAACCAGCAATACTGTGTCTTCTAGTGACATGCCTGCCGGAGATGGGCCTATTGAATTAGTAGTTGCTATGAGACAATAAATGATCAGTTCAGCGGCAGGAAGCAAGCAGAGTAAGAGGGCTTTGTGTTCGCCTAGTTACTTCTAATCCAATTTGGGACCAATAGAGAAATGCTTTGGTGCCCCCAAATCTGATTTGGTTCCTCCAAACCCTATCCTTAGAAATTCATTTCTTTGAGATAATATACTATACTTCTAGGAATCCAATGTTAAAAATGTAAAACTCTTCTTAGGGTATCAAGTTATTATTCTTAGCCACCCATAATAAAAGATGATCAGTCACTAAATACTAACAGCATCTTGAGGACTATAGCAAAGGATTGGAAAGTTTCAGGGCAAATAAGTGTAGGATGACCAGATGCTTACTTTCTCCCAGGAAACCCTTTCACTCTTTTGGTACATTTTGCAGTAAGCTACAGTAGGTAGTGTGAATGCAGTTTCCTAGTGTCCAACCTAATGAGGAGATACTTAGAATAGAGTACTGAAAGGCCCAGGCCCTGAACTGAAAAATCTGCATCCATAAATTGTTCTCTTAGTTCTTGAGAACTCTGTACTCTACTCTAATGCACCCTGGGAAGGGGTACCTGGGGAAGAACTTCCAGCCTTGCTGCCTGGATTCATGTTTCTTCTAATGCAACTTTATTCAGGGCTTTTTATGCATGCCTGGATGTCATAGTAAAGTGCCATCTGAACACCCTTGTGAATTTGATTTAAATTTTAAAATATTTGTACCTCTATGCTTTTTTACATTGTGCATAGATATTTCCAGCATTGCCCCTTAAATCACAATTATTATAATAATCATTATTATTTTAAAGTAAGGCACTAGGTTAGCCTAAGAGATTTACTTCCAGGAATTGCTGGTTTCTGAAGAAAACTATTTGTCCAACCACCCAAACATGGCCTCCAGGTATTGCTTTAGTAGCTTATATATTCCTTCACTCTCTAGACTCTTTTCTGTTGAAGGAGGTGTGAGCCTGGCTCTTAGATATGTGGAGCAATGCAAGGCTGAGTTTTCCACTTTTTCCTAACCGCAGATCTTTCAACTAAAGTCATTGCGTTGATATATGCTTAGCCTTGGGTTGATATATTACTTCATGTTTTATAACTTAAGTCTTATAATCTATGTGAAAGGCAAGGATTTTTTCTTTATTTTATAAGCCTCACTTTTCATAGGAACAATGGACCTATTTCAGGGAGGGAAACAGACCACAGATGTGTGTGTGTGTGTGTGTGTGTGTGTGTGTGTGTGTGTAAAATCAATTCTATGCTCTACTATAAAAAAGGTGTAAGAGATGGGGAGGAGCAAACAGAGGCTACAAAGAGACAGAGTTAGTTTTGATTTATATCTAAGAATGGCAGAGACTCTAAAAACTGAAAATGTTTATATCCATAGTATACTCTAAGAAACTATTTTCCAGGGAGGCCACTTTACCCTCACATAATGACTTCTCTCTAGAAGTCGATTTTACTGAAATTAACTCCTCCACAGCCCATATCTTAGCTTTACCAAACATAGCTATATGGAAGTCTACAAATGAAATTTAAAAATTTCAAAAAGCAGAAATTATAAAGTTAATATTATTTAAAATACATCGACATTTAAAATAAAGGAGAGCCCTGCCAACTAACCTAAAGCAAACAAACCAAAACATAAAATCTTCTGAATATCATATGATTTAAGGAGACAGTAAAATGACAGTTATGAATTGCTTAATATTGAAGGGGTATAGAACCCTATATATAAAAGCCTATGGGAATACAGCCTCCATCTGATCAGGAGTGGAGAATACTGGGGCCATGATTGCTCTCACCCCAGGTTACTTGTAGGGCAGAGGTTCTATACTTAGTGAGACAAGAGGAGAAGACCAGGGGTGACTGAACCACCCAATATCCAGAGTAGTGTTTCGGAGAGTTTACCCCAGAGAAGGTGCAGCCCAAAAGAATGAGAGATTTCAAAGCTGTCTCCCAAAGGAAGTGATTCAAGCCTAAGGGCATTCTAAAAAATGATAGCTCCACTTGTTAAAGAAAAACAAGCTAAGGCATAAACCAGCTGGCTCACCAAAGAGAAAAACAGAAAACAGGGCCTACTTGTGAGCCTACTTGTGGTCAGAGAAATACCTCAAAGACTGGCCTCAAACATTATCCCTTCTCAAATTTTATGAAATCTTATTATAATGCTTAGAGAATTGTCAGAAACAATAGAGCAATCAACTGGTGTTTAGTGGAGCTTAACAGGCAGGGTGTACCACCAAATGAAGCTACAGCTTAGTAGAGATATCAGGAAAAAGACAGTCAAAGAGACCCTGTCAAAACCCTCTTATTTCACAGTGACTGTGCTCTCGGGGGAACAACACAAAATACTTCACATTTTTGAGAAACAGACTTGACTAAATTAGCCTACCTAAGTCACAAAACAAAATAAAAAAGAACAACAAAAACAAGCCTTGGAGGGGGAATAGAAAATCAGTATATAGAGTTAATGTATTTTACCTAAAATGTCTTGTTTTCAACAATTACAGGAATATGTGACCCATATACAGGAAGAAAACAACAACAAAGCAAGAGGCAATGGAAACAGCCTGTGAAGGGGACCAGTAGTCAGATGTAACAGACAAAAGCTTCAAAGTAGCCATTATAAATATGTTAAAAGTACTGAAAGAGTACTTAAAGAAGTAGTAGAAGGTGTGAAGACAATGAATGTCTCAAAAAAAATAGAGAATATCAATAAAGAGATAAGAACTATAAAAACAAAAATTAAAATTATGCAGTTAAAAAGTATAATAACAAAAATGAAAAATTTATTAGAGTGGCTCAACAATATTTGAGCTGGCAGAAGAATCAGAGAATTTAAGATAGACCCATCCAAAGAACAGAGAAAATAGAATGAAGAAAAATGAACAGAGCCTCACAGAAATATGAGACAACAATACGCACAGCAGCATATATTTAGTGGGAGTATCACAAGAAAGGACAAAAGGGAAAGGGGCAGAAAAGTTAGCTGATGAAATAATGGATGAAGATTTCTCAAATTTGGTGAAAAACATTAATATACACATCCAAGAAGCTCAAAAATTTCAAGTAAGAGAAACACAAAGATATTCATACTAACACATCTTACAGTACAAAATGCTGAAAACCAAAGACAAAAAAAAAAAAAAAGGTGAAAGTAGCAGGAGAGGCTGGGCACAGTGGCTCACACTGGTAATCCCAGAATTTGGGGAAACTGGGGTGGGAGGATCACTTGAGGAGAGGAGTTTGAGATCAGCGGGGGAAACATAGCAACATCTCATCTCCACAAAAATAAAAGCAAACAAACAAAAAAACAAAAAATTAGCTGGGTGTGGTGGCATGCACCTACAGTCCCAGCTATTTGCAAGGCTGAGGTGGGAGAATTGCTTGAGCCTAGTTCAAGGCTGCAGTGAGCTATGATCTCACCAACACTCTAGCCTGAATGACAGAGTGAGATGCCGTCTCAAAATAACACAAGATAAAACAAAACAAAAAACAAACAAACAAAAAAACCTTGTCATGTACAAGAGAGCTCCAATAAGATTAATAGCTTATTTATCATCAGAACAATGAAGGCCAGAGGAAGTAGGATAACATATTCAAAGGGCAGAAAGGAAAAAAAAACAAGTGTGAATCAATAATTCTATACCTAGCAAAGTTATCTTTCAAAATTAAAGACATAATAAAGATATTTCAGATGAACAAAAACTGAGATAATTTGTTGCTAGCAGATCCACATTGCAAGAAATACTAAAGAAAAATTTAAGTCTAAGTACAGATGTAAATTTTTTTTTTTTTTTATACTTTATGTTCTAGGGTACATGTGCACAATGTGCAGGTTTGTTACATATGTATACATGTGCCATGTTGGTGTGCTGCACCCATTAACTCATCATTTACATTAGGTATATCTCCTAATGCTATCCCTCCCCACTTCCCACACCCCACAACAGGCCCCGGTGTGTGATGTTCCCCTTCCTGTGTCCAAGTGTTCTCATTGTTCAGTTCCCACCTATGAGGGAGAACATATGGTGTTTGATTTTCTGTTCTTGTGATAGTTTGCTGAGAATGATGGTTTCCAGCTGCACCCATGTCCCTACAAAGGACATGAACTCATCCTTTTTTATGGCTGCATAGTATTCCATGGTGCATATGTGCCACATTTTCTTTGTCCAGTCTATCATTGATGGACATTTGGGTTATTTATTTATTTTTTTGAGACTGAGTCTCACTCTATACGCAGTAATGGCATGGCTGGGTCAAGTGGTATTTCTAGTTCTAGATCCTTGAGGAATCGCCACACTGACAGACGTAAATTTGAATCTACATTTTAAAAAAGCAAGCGCTGATAGTTGTAACTATGTAGTTATAAAAGTCAGTATAATACACAATTCTTTATTTTTCTTTTGACTAATTTAGAAAATAATTGTATAAAACAATATGAATATAATTGTATTGTTGACCACAGCATCTAGAAATGTAATATATTTGACAATAACAACAGAAAGGGGGTGAGTAGGAACACTGGATTAAGATAATGACTCCAATACAAATGCATACAAACAAATTTAAAAAGTGAGAAATGGTAAGTAATATTTTAAAGACATAATAAAGAAGGAGAAAAGGCAAATATAACAAACTATAGATAAATATTTGCTCTCTTTTTCCTCAGCTTCTTCAAGACATAAATTCATAAAAAGTAATGATTACAGCAATGCATTGTTGGGCTTGTAACACAGATAGATTTTGTATATATAACAACAATAGCACCAAAAAATGATAAGAGGAAATATAGCTATAGAAGAGTGATATTTTTGTATCTCACCAAAATTAAGTTGGTGTAAGTCTGAAGTAGATTCTGGTAAGCTAAAATGTGTATGACAAGCTCTGGAGCAACCATTATAAAAATGACCAAGAAATAGTAAAAAAACAATTTAAGAAATTAAAACATTCCACCAGAATATCCATTTAATAAAAAAGGATTCGATAAAGGAGAAATGGAAGAACAAAAAAGACATAAGTCATGTACATAACAAAAAGTCAAATGGCAGATATGAATCTAATGATATCAATAATACTAAATGTGAAAAAATTAAACAATAGAGTAAATATACAGAGATCTTAGACCAGACAAATAAACATAATTCAACTATCTGCTATTTACAGGAGAAGCACTTTATATTCAAATATACAAATGGATTGAAAGCAAAAAGATGGTAAAATATATACCATGTAAGCAGTAACTATAAGAAAACTGGAGTGGCTATACTAATATCAAAGAGAAATCAACATTTCAACAGTAATAGTTACAGACTTCACTACTCCATTTTCAGTAACTGATAGAACAACTAAAGAAAAGATCAACAAAGCCGGGTGCAGTGGCTCACACCTGTAATCCCAGCACTTTGGGAGGCTGAGGCAGGAGAATGACGTAAACCCAGGAGGCGGAGCTTGCAGTGAGCTGAGATCCGGCCGCTGCACTCCAGCCGGGGCGGCAGAGCGAGTCTCCATCTCAAAAAAAAAAAAAAAAAGAAAAGATCAACAAGAAAATGAATGCAATGGTTTAATGTGTGCCCTCCAAATTTCAGATGTAAATACTTAATGGCCAATGTGATGTTATTAAGAGGTGGGGCCTTTAAGAAGTGATTAGGTTATGAGAAATCCTTTACTTGTGAATGAAATTAAGGGCCTCATGGAAGAGGCTTCACACAGCCTTCAGCCCTCTTGCAATTTCCATTTCCTACCATGTGACGATAGAGTGTTTTACCCCTTTGAAGGATGAAGCATTCAAGGCACCATCTTGAAAGCACAGACCAGACAACAAACCTGCCACTACCTTAATTTTGATCTTAGACTTTCAGTCTCAAGAGCTGTGAGAAATAAATTTCCATTCTTTATAAATTACCCAGTTTCAGGTACGTTGTTATAGCAGCACAAAAAAACTAAGACAGAGGACTTATAAAACATTATAAACCAACTATACTTGACATTTATTGAACACTCCACCCAACAAAAGTGGAATACACGTTTTTGTTTAAAAAAAGATATCCTGAAATATTCTCCAACAGAACTGTTATAAATTTCTTTTTTTCTATCCCTGAAAGGTTTTTCCTGCATGGTCTGCTTAGTCCCAGCAGGAAAAGAAGATAGTTGGTGCCACTTAGAGTTGGATTTAGATCCTGAGCCAAACAGTATTGACTGTGTGAGTTGCACAAATGACAACCTCTCATCTTCTATTTCTGCATGGACAAAGTGAGGTTAATCACACATGCAAACATTGAACATAATACATATAAAGTTTTTAGCAAAACACTTGACACATAGTAGATATCCAATAAAAAATGGCAGTGTATCGCATGTTTTTTTGTACTTCTTATGGTATCAGTTAGAATGAGTATTTTTTGTCAGGAATGTTGCCTTTTCTCTACTTCCTGAAGGGCAGGAAACTTTTCCAGCTCTTGGGCTTGTGATGTTTCATTTATTTCTGACTGAGTACAGGGGGATCCTCTGAGAACTGTGCTCCAGGCAGTACCGCCAGGGTCCTTCTCTGCCCTCTGCATGAGACAAGCATTCCCTGCAGCATGTCCCTTTTGCCGGTCTTAGCCAGAGGCCCAGAAGCTGCAGTCCTTGTTTGGCCCAAGAACACCAGGTGGTAGCTGTGGCCCGTCCTCTGCTGCCCACTACCCAGACACAGCCAGCTTTGGGCCACTGAGGAGAACATCAGGGCAGCTGCTTCTAGTGCAACTGGGCCAGCTCCTTGTCTGTCTCTCCACCTGTCCTTCCTCCCTGCCTGTATCACATCCCAGCTCCAAATAGAAACACTGATCATCCTGAGTCAGAAAACACACCTGTCCACAGGGTAGGGTTTTTGGGGGGGTACCCTAGAAATTATCCCTCCATGATTATGAGGTGGGAGAATGTGCATATTTGAAAACATTGCTCTTTTAAACTGATTTCTCCTCTACAAACTAGTTGTACAAACTGCTGCTTCTATCATGGTATATGTTCATAAAAATTTGTTTGAGGAGTTCACACCTGGGCAGTAAATTATTTGATTTTACTCTCTCTGTAGCTAGAGGTATCCAGAAATTTGAGGGTAATCTGGCAAGAGAGTAAGAAGAAGCCCCTCACTCAGAAAAGATTAAGAATTAGAATGACAGAAAATGGAGAGAATTCTGTTGATTAATGATTAATTGCTTCAGGACCTATTAGAAAACATGTTTGCACGTAGATCCTGTCTGGATAGATGGAAATGAGTTTGGTGTTTCCTTTCTGTGCCTTGAAATTAACCTAAGCAAAGTAAGAGAATGGAATCTTTTGAAAAATGTTATAAAATACATTGTTTATTCTGTTATTGTTTTTATATTGTTTTTCTCTCAGTAGATCGTGAGCTATTCAAGGTCAGAAACTACCCTTCATCTATGTCCTCAGATAGTCATTCATGCAAATGTAAAGCCTCATTTTTTCCTGGGCTATTAGGAAGTTCTAATGAAAGTAGTTTGCTTTGCTAAAAGCTAAACTGAAAACCGTTTTTTTTCAATGGATGTGATGATGATATGTGGGCCTTCCTGCTTTATTGAATCTGATCTAGCAAAACTGATGGTGAAAGCCCTCAGAGCTATTATTCTAAACCTTACGTCTCCACGTTCAAGGCTCAGGAGGGAGCTGGGGCAGGTGTCTAGCAGGACTGGAAAAGAGAAGGCTTGAGCAGTTCCTCTGCCATCCAATGCCCAAGGCTACTTTCAATATTTCATCGTGACACGCTCTCCCACAGAGCTCAGACAAAGTCTTGGTATTCTTCCTGAGGGGATGCTCCAGGCAGCCGCTGCCTGCTGATGGGAAATAGCAGTTGAGATGAAGTCCTTCTGCTAACTTTGGTGCATTGAGCCACAGATGTCCTCTAAATCTCCCTTGTTACTAACTTCTTAATATCCATGTACATTCTGAGATTGACTCCTTTTGCCTTAAAAAGTAGGGAACTCACCAAATTGGAGCAGTCAGCAGGTTCTATTTAATATGCATTTACCTTAGTGTTACTACTGACTTAAGTGAAAATTGTTTAATTCTTTTACTTTGCATCGGTTGAGCTCAATACTCCTGACTCTTGAAGTAGACACAATTTATTTTTTCTTCTAATCAGGACTTGCACTCAAAAATATTCTAGACTTGCCTATCTCTAGGAAATACTGCTTCTTTACTTGAAAAAAACCCTGTTCCTTTTCCCCAACTATCTATGTAGTAATTACTGATTTATGATGGTTTGACTTAATGATTTTTCGACTTATGATGATCTAACAGTGATATATATTTAGTAGAGATTGTACTTCGAGTACTCATTCTTTCTTTTATTCACTTTCAGTACAGAATTTAATAAATTACATTATATATTCAGTGCTTTATTAGAAAAGGGGCATTATATTAGATGATTTTGCCAAACTACAGGCTAATGTCAGTGTTCTGAGCACTTTTAATACAGGCTAAGCTAAGTTATGATGTTTGGTATGTTAGGTGTATTAAATACATTTTGACTTAGGATATTTTCAACTTCTGAGGAGTGTATTGGGATGTAATTCCATTATAAGTTGAGGAGCTACATGTTCTACACAGCCTTGAAGGTACAGGTCCCACTCTCCTTCATCGATTCCTCTCATTATCACAGCTCTTGTGGTTCCCAGTCCCTTCTGAAGGAAACCTATAGGACTATGCTCAGTTGACTTCTTTGAGAAAAAAAAAAGAAAACTGTAGTTTTTTGAAAATTTTATTTATTTATTTATATATTATACTTTAAGTTCTAGGGTACATGTGCACAATGTGCAGGTTTGTTACATATGTATACATGTGCCATGTTGGTGTGCTGCACCCATCAACTCGT
>NW_012112919.1:5387024-5484406 GCF_000951035.1 Colobus angolensis palliatus | reverse complement strand
GAATAGTGCTGCAATAAACATATGTGTGCATGTGTCTTTATAGCAGCATGATTTATAATCCTTTGGGTATATACCCAGTAATGGTATATAGTTCTAGATCCTTGAGGAATCGCCACACGGTTTTCCACAATGGCTGAACTAGTTTACAGTCCCACCAACAGTGTAAAAGTGTTCCTATTTCTGCACATCCTCTCCAGCACCTGTTGTTTCCTGACTTTTTAATGATCGCCATTCTAACTGGTGTGAGAGGCTATCTAATTGTGGTTTTGATTTGCATTTCTCTGATGGCAAGTGATGATGAACATTTTTTCATGTGTCTGTTGGCTGCATAAATGTCTTCTTTTGAGAAGTGTCTGTTCATATCCTTTGCCTGCTTTTTGATGGTGTTGTTTGTTTTTTTCTTGTAAATTTGTTTGAGTTCTTTGTAGGTTCTGGATATTAGCTCTTTGTCAGATGGGTAGATTGCAAAAATTTTCGCCCATTCTGTAAGTTGCCTGTTCACTCTGATGGTAGTTTCTTTTGCTGTGCAGAAGCTCTTTAGTTTAATTAGATCCCATTTGTCAATTTTGGCTTTTGTTGCCATTGCTTTTGGTGTTTTAGACATGAAGTCCTTGCCCATGCCTATGTCCTGAATGGTATTACCTAGGTTTTCTTCTAGGGTTTTTATGGTTTTAGGTCTCCTTACTCCTTATATGAAAACTACAGTTTTTTAAATCTGTATCCCCAGTCATGCTGCGGATGGTACTTGGCATGCAGTGGGCTCCTAAAAAAATCCTATGGAGTAACTGAACATGTATAGATATTTACATTTTATTATGTTACTTTCACATACATTTCCCTGTTATATCCTCAAAATGTCCCTGTAAGGCAAGTATTTTTCCAGAAGAGGACTCAAAGGGATAATGTAACTGTCCTGAAGATGCACAGCAAATAAGAGACAGAGCTTATTCTTCTAACCCTAAACTATCATCCCCTCCTACGCCCCACTCATATCATAGTGCTTCTTGATTGTGAGCTGTTATGTATCATTTGCTGCAATATTCTGAGTTCACCTTGTCTATATAAGTATATCATAAACTCCTCAAGGGTAAGGTAAATAGATTGCTTTTCTGCTTTCTGTACCCTTTCTCTCATTATTGTAATAGGTTGACAATTCTAAAAGCATGTATTCTGTGTTGTTTGATCATTGGCTATCACAAATCACTGTGAGATTAATTTTTTTTTAGCCCTGCTTTGCCAAAAAACTGATTTGTCTAATGAAGTCATTAAAAAAGCATGAAATATATTCAAAAGACTCTGGAATTTTATGCTGTGATGGCAATATTTGAGTTGCCTGAGCACATATTAAAAACCATTAAAGAAGCCGGTGTGCTTATTAAATCTTACAAAAAAGTTTTCTTTAGTCATTGTAATTGAAAAGACTTCAGTATCCACTTGTCTGCCAAGAATCACAGATGATCTAGTGGGACAGAATCTTATAATAAATCCTGGCACTTGGAGACAGGTCCTGGGTTCCGTGAAAGTTTCTTGTCTCCTTTTCTGAATAGGAATTTTCCCAGCAAAGAAATAATGGTTGGGTAAATCTGGTATGTCCCCTTTAACTCATCCCTACTCACTAATACATGTATATTCCTAAAGTTAATGGGGCCTTCTGAAATTACACGATCTGAAATTATATTGCCATTTAGCAGGAGCTGAAGGCAAAAACCATCCAATGGTTAGGTCTTATAAAACCTTCCATTCAGCCAAAACAGTACTACCTATAATGATATATCTTTTGATTTAACTTTTTCTTCTTTGGAGAGAGCTAAATAAGCTTATTCAAATCTATAATCAATTTATTTGAAAGCAATTCAGGGAGGCTCTGAATTGGGCTTCCTGGGCTCAACCTTCTCACCTCAGCCTCCCAAGTAACTGAGACTACAGGATTGCCACCATGCCCAGCTAATTTTTATTTTTATAGAGACAGAGTCTCTTTGTGTTGCTCAGGCTGGTCTCTTACTCCTGAGCTCAAACGAGCCTCTCACCTTGGTTCTGGGATTACAGGCACAAGCCACCATGCTCGGCCACACAGGGTTTTAAGGTAAATTCTTCAAGAGATTAAACTACAGGTCTATGTTTAGAGGAGGGAGAGATTACAACCAGCTTAGACAATCAGACATTGTGGGAAATCAGGCTTTGTGAAGAAGGTAGAATTCGGAATGAATCTTAAATGTGGAACTGAATTTTGAATGGTAAGAAAGAGTACACCATGAATGAGGGAATATTGAAAATCCAGTTTACCAAAATCTCTGGGTATGAGCAGAGAAATAGTAAGAAATAAAAGTGGAAACCTAGATAAAGGTATGGCCAATGAGTTAAAAACTCTTTATGTAAGCTGTGGAATCTTCCACTGGAAGGTTTTTACCAGGTATTTCCAGCTGTTAGGAGTCTGGGTGAGATGGTAGAAGCTGCTCAAAGAGGGTAATCAGTGCCTCAATAAACTGGTGATATGACCATATCGACTTTAAATACCAAAAGACAGCTTTCGTGTCCAGCAAGCAGTCGACTTTTGATTCTGTACTGAGTACTTTTTGTTGGCTCCTAAAACCCAACTCTTGCCCTCTCTAATCTGCTTTGGGCCCCAGGAACTGGCGTGGCCTGTAGTCAATGGGTTTACTTCTCTTTGCTTTCTGTTCTGGCCAGTGGGAGGTGCTGACTGGAGCTCTGTGTCAGCAACCTAGCCTTTATTCCTCAGCCCCTTCCCCTGAGCCATGGCTGGCACAGGTGCTGGCGGTCGCCGGGTTCCTTCAGATATAGGACTTATGGGATTCTGGTCACCTCTTCTTCTTTGCCCCTTCAGGTCTAGGAGTGTATCCTTGGAGATGCTTCACCTGCCTTCTTTTTCCCTTAGCTCTGTGCTTCCTTAAACTCTCCTTGGTCCGTGTTATGAATGTGCTGTCGGTTTTCTGATGGGAACTTTATTAGTTTTTCATGTATTTTGGTTTCAACAGTGACTAAATTGTGGTCGTTTTCCAGTTGTCCTCAAAATGGTAAACTAGAACTGCAGATAGGACTTCAGTGCAGAGGAATTCAGGTTGCAGACAGGTCTAACCAATGCAGAGGGAGGTGGGGCCTCAGTCCCTGTAGCCTTCAAGCTGGGCTTCCATTAACACATAACTATTTTTTCTTAGAGAGGAATCATTTGCAACTGGATAACAAAGTTTGTGTGTATAGTTCGCTAATATTAACCTGTAAAAACAGCTTTGTTGGCAGAAATCTTCGTTGTAATAAAGTTTATTATATATAACCCATTTTCACCAATTTACCACAAAATTGAGTCTGCCCTGGAAAAGTCAAGTTGGACTTGGAGATGTATAGTGCACATACCATACACATACCATTCCCTTACACTGGGAAATTCAGGGCAGACTGGCTAGGACAAACAGGAACCCTCAGGATAGGTTCATGTGGAATTTATAGAGGAGTCTGTTTTCATTGTCACCTCTAATTTTTCAAACCTAGAGAAACACTTTTCCTTTATGTATTATTTAACTTATATCTTCCTACCTGCATGGGCTGAGTAGAACATTTCCACTTGAGATTTAAATTTATTTTGTCTTTCTGCTCTCTCCTCTTTCTCTGAGTCTTGCTCTTTAAGTTCCAACTAAAAGCTCTTTTCTCTTTAAGGTGGAGCTGAATTTTCACCTCTTTTCTTAACCTTCTTTTCCATGTCTGAGGACAAGAAATGTATGTTTTTGAGGCCTCCCATCACTTTAAAGGGAAAGGACCCTCAGCTGTTACTTCTAGACTGGTGAAATGATACCAAAGCAATTTCATAGCTAGAAATATTTTGTGGATGAGAATTTATTATGCATTGCACAATTTAATAAAAAAAATTACAAGTAAAATCTTTTAAATAAGAACTGGAAATATTTCTGTTTTGATTTCGGTATGTCATTTCCTAGCTAACTCTTGCTCATCCTTCAGAACTCATCTTGAGAGCAAGCCTGGCCTTTCTGGGCATCACGCCCATCCCCAGCTGAACCCAGTTTTGATATTCCTTCTCAGCATCCTTAGACTTCCTTGGTCACAAGCCTTTCACATTGTGAATTGCCCTTGATTAGCTCCCATTTCTCTCCCTTTGTATTGTGAATACTTTGAAGGCAGAGACCATCATGTTCTAACCTTGCATGTTCAATGCCGAACATGGCCTGACACACATTGTTAAAAGCAGGAATGAAAATGGAAATCATCATATTTGCTTCTCTATTTCAGGATTTGAGCTTCAGTGCACACAGGAATAGCTGGGGGAGTTCACAAAGCAAAATGCAGATTTCTGTATTTTTTCCTTTTGTGTTCACTGTCCCAGGAGATTTAGACTCATCAAGACTGGGGTCATGCCCAAGAATGTAAATATTTGAAAATATACACTATGCATTGTGACAGAGGTAAAGGGTAAGAGTCATTTACCTAACTTCCCCTAGAAGCAGGAAGGATAGCGATGAATTTTGCTTCTAAATTCATAGAAAACTGCAGTGAACTTGAGACTTCAGGGCTTTGCCTCACTCTGGTTATGAGTCAGTATCTGGGTATCTAGAGAAACTTTTTCCCGTCTCAATTTGAAAGCAATCATTCTATGAAGACTTGAGGGCAAGTTGGTTGAATGGTTTTGTGTTCAAACACGTTGAAAAAAACTACGGTAAAAATTTTAAAATTTGTGTAAAAATGTAAATTTCTTAAAAGATTACACAGGATTGCAAAAGTTTTCAGGTTGAAATCCTCCCTTTTTCTGGGCAAAGATTAAATCACCCACATAACTGATTGCTTTTAATAAATTCTTGCCTATGTAAATAATTTGCTTCTGGGAGTACCCTGTACCCCTGCATTATCAATTTTTTCACCTTCTGTTGGATCATTTCCAACAGCAAAGATACTAAAATATCTTGCATCTCTTTTTTAAAAAGTTATAGTGTCCACCTTGCTCTCCAGCGAATACCCTATTTTTCTGCTTCCATTTATAGCTAAACTGTGATAGAAATTTGAACAGTATCTCAGTGTTCATGCCCTGGGAGTCAGGACTGATAGGACAGATTTAGTGTTAGAGCCATGCATAAAAAGCCTGGATTCTGGAAAAATCTCAAAGAGGGGATGTGAGTATGATTTACATAAGATAGCAGAGCAGCAGTTCAAAATTACAGGTTGGACATACACAGTGGCCTGGAAGTGAGAAGAGGAGAATGGCCTTGCAAAGCAAAGAGGAGATGGGAGGCAAGGAGGTGACACAGTAAGCCTGAAATTTTTTCTAACAGCTTGCCTATGTAGAGAAGGAAAGAGATAAAGTCATACTTAGAGGGCCTGGGAGATCAATTTGAAAAATATACGGCATTATTTAGCTTGGATAAAGTTTGGACAATTGGGCCTTTTGGAGGAAAAGAATGGAGTTACTTAATTAAAGTTAGCTGATCTGACTGTGTGAACTACTTTCAATCATCAGATCGATTTTCTGATTCTGCTGTCTAGGAGTTGGAGGTGGCATCACATACATCACAGAGAGTTTCTTTTCTTTTGTTACCAGAATCACATATAGTACCACTAAGTATCCTGACAATGTCAAGTTCAAATGGATCACTGTGTAAGGTATTGAATCGGCTGGGCAAGTATCATGGTTGATTAAGGGGCATTAAAAATAGGTAACCACTACATTTTTACTTTATCCAGCGTGTTCTCCTAGTATTGTGAGCATAGTACAAGAAATCTTACCATGAGAGCTGATCTAATAATCAAGAATGCTGATCTTAGCATATTGAATAATTGCTTTATCTTAGATTTGGAAGTCCCTTTAGTCTAATTTGTGATCTAATTTAGAAATCTATTATGTCATCACCATGTAGCCTCAGTTTGTGCTTACCTACGGGGCACTTACTCATTCCTAATCTATCTTCTTCTATGAGGGGAACTAATTGTCATTTGAGTTAACCAGAACAGCTTGCTGTCACTTTACAAAGGTAAAGGCTCTCAGAGAATAGGTATCAAGGAAATGGGTATGAGAATAAAAAATGATTTCTAGAATGCTGCCCAGGGAGAATCTACTTAAGTGAGGCATAAGAGCAAAAGCGGAGGATAAAGGGTTTGACTTTATTGGTTAGAGTATCATTGAAGGAACACAAAAAACACGTTGTGGGTTTTTCTTTCATCATTTTCCCCAGCTCTGGCTGTGAGTAAAAGAGTCCCGTGGCTCCATGCCTAACAGAATGCTTGGCACAAAGTTGACACTCAAGAAACATTTCTTGACTAATAAATATCACTTAACAATGTGTCTGCTATTTAAAAACGTATGCTTTAGAGTAAAAAAGCCCTGGGTTTAATTGCTGGCTTTGCCATGAACTCACTGTTCCTCCTACCCCACTAACTCTCACGATCTTTTTTGTGAAACAGATTTATTGATCGTATGCATCTCATCGAGTCTATGCAAATATATACAAATACACATATGCACACCCATAGGCATCTCTATCTCCATTTCATTCTCTATCTCTCTAAAAAAAGATAAAACTATGCTTAAGGAGTACTTACATGACAGGCACTATTCTAAATATTTCTCATAAATTAACTAATTTAATCTTCACAACAGATCTACATGTAAGATAATTTCACACATGAAGAAACAGGCACAGAGAGTTAAAGTAACTTGCTCAGCTAATGAGTCGCAAGCTGGAATTTGAAGTCAAGCAGATTAATTCTTGAGTCCTTACTCTCAACTACTATATCACCTTTCCAAGGTAATGCATATAAAAATGTATAATATTTGGCTAGCACAATTTTCCCTTTTTTCTACTGTTACTATTATTTTCACCTCAAGTTAAATTCTTGTTATGGTTTATGAGATCCCCAGAAAATTGAAAGAAACAAGACATCCTAAATTGAAAGGCTGGGGTAGACAGACCCCCATCTCAGAGGACACGAACAGTGGCATGTTTTGGCAGTAACCACTGCTTCTCCAGCATAGCTTTGAGTTTTATCAAATGTGATTATGTAGCACACCCCTTAGGGAGAAGCCAGTTTTCTTGGGTGCTCAGCACAGCATCCAGGGTAGTGTATGTACTTGACAGTTTACTTCCAAAGTGATTATCACACTTGTGTTAATCTATCAGTAGCAAATGACCACCAAGGATTCACAGAGACCGAACAATGCAGTGCAAGATCAATATCATATTTCACTTTGGCGGCAGTGGATGTCTGGGATAACTGAGTAGGATGAGAGCGAAATGAGCTATTGGATTATTGAGCGAGTCTCCTCTGGAGTCATCCCGGGATTCATCAGATATTAACTAGGAGCTGAATTTTTTGTTGGCCATAGATCTAGAATGAGATTAAAAAGTCTCTTATTTGATAGCTGATAAAGTATAACTTATGGAGCATGATGTAATTAATGAGAAGTCTTCTTGGTTATAAAGAAAAGAAAAACTTCTATATTGTGGTAGTAATTGATTATATGTTTATAATTCTCTCTGAGTTTCCAAACTTTTAAAAATGTACTATATTTCTCCTCTAGCATATGTATTCTTACTCATTATTCTTCTCAGTGCTTTTGGAGAAAAAAAATAGTTTGCCTAGATAATTTCTCTTCCCCTTTTGTTCCTAGCATTAGATTACAAAGGTTAGTTATTTAACAAGTATTTGTATTTTGCTTTCTCTGTGCCAGACTGTATGGTAGGCAGAGTTGATATGAGGCACATTCCCTATCATTAAAAAACTTGCAGTGAAACAAAAACAACTGGGCATCCTGGAGCCAATTCTGCTGTCTAGAATGACTGATGCTTCAGAAGGAAGTGGGAGCCAGGTGCGGTGGCTCACTTTATGAAGCCAAGGTGGGCGGATCACCTGAGGTCAGGAGTTCCAGACCAGCCTGGCCAACATGGAGAAACTCCGTCTCTACTAAAAATATAAAAAATTAGCCGAATGTGGTGGCATGAACCTGTAGTCCCAGCTACTTGGGAGGCTGAGGCATGAGAATCGCTTGAACCAAGGAGGCAGAGGTTGTGGTTAGCCGAAATTGTGTTACTCTACTCCAGACTGGGTGACAGAGTGAGACTCTTAAAAGGGGAAAGAGTGTGAGAGGTGAAATGGCTAAAATTTAAAAATCCTAAGTATATTAGGGTTCTCTAGAGGGACAGAATTAATAGGATAGATGTATATATGAAGGGGAGTTTAACTAAGCAGTATTGGCTCACATTATCACAAGGTAAAGTCCCACAATAGACCATCTGCAAGCGAAGGAGCAAGGAAACCAGTCCGAGTCCCAAAACCTCAAAAGTAAGGAAGCCAACAGTGCAGCCTTCAGTCTGTGGTCGAAAGTCCAAGAGCCCCTAGCAAATCACTGTTGTAAGTTCAAAAGTCTAAAAGTTGAAGAACTTGGAGTCTGATGTTTGTGGGCAGGATGTACCCAGCATGAGAGAAAGACAAAGGCCGGAAGACTCAGCAAGTCAAGTCCTTCCAACTTCTACCTGCTTTTATTTTAGCCATGCTGGCTGCTGATTAGATGGTGCCCATCCAGATTGAGGATTTGTCTGCCTCTTCCAGTCCACTGAGTCAAATGTGAATCTCCTTTGGCAACACCCTCACAAACACACCCGGGGACAATACTTTGCATCTTTCAGTTCAGTCAATTGACACTCAGTATTAACCATCAGAGTAAGGAAGATGTGCAGAAGAGGCACTAGCTCATAAGGAATCTGGCCCCTGTGTTTGTGTGTGTGTGTGTGTGTGTGTGTGTGTGCATGTGCATATGTGGTATAGGGGATGGATCTGAGAAGTTATTTTATTCCATCAAAACACCTGAGAACTGACTCAGGAGCAAATGTTGGGAGAAGCAGATAATTCCGTATCAGTCAGGATAAGATACGTCACACAGTGATGACAAACAACTCTCAGATCCTAGTGATTTCTTACAGCCAGGGGCTTTTTCTTGCTCATGCTAGCTGTCCATTTTGGGTCAGCTGAGGCTTCTACTTCAACATTTCCTGACTTTTGGATCCATGCTGACAGAGCAGCCAGCATCTTAAATGCTGCCAGTTGTTATGTCAGAGGGAAAAGAGAGTTTCTTGCACTGGCTGTTAAATGCTCACAGTTTATTGGCCAGAACTAGTAATGCTGCTTTGAAGAACCAGAGGTGGGCTGGAAGTATAATACCACCATGTGCTATGAAGATAGAGAGCTGGAAATATTTGGTCAACAGCATCCATGGCAAACTCAAGTTTCTGCAGAATATGGAAGAAGGAAGTCAGATGCTAGTGAAAAAGAGTTCAGGTTATTTTCCCAGGGCCAAGAAACAGCAGTAAGGGCTGGCAAAATGAGCACAAGAGGAAGCAACATGAGGACAACCAGATTGTAATCCCAAATCAGCAGCCTGACCAGGGACAGACCCCTGAGTCACAGTTTTCTTCCCATGGCCAATTTTATAGGACTGTTCTGAGACGTAAATTATATCAAAATTTCACGCATAAGAAGAGTAAGGTAAGCCAGGTGCAGTGATTCACGGCTGTAATCCCAGCATTTTGGGAGGCTGAGGCCAACGAATCACTTGAGGTCAGGAGTTCGAGACCAGTCCGGCCAACATGGCGAAATCCCATCTCTACTGAAAATACAAAAATTAGGTGGGCATGGTGGCACACACCTGTAATTCCAGATATTCAAGAGGCTGAGGCTGGGTGCTGTGACTCGGGCCCAGCACTTTGGGAAGCTGAGATGGGTGGATCACCCGAGGTCAGGAGTTTGAGACCAGTCTGACCAACATGTCAAAAGCCTGTCTCTACTAAAAATACAAACAATTAGCTGGGTGTGGTGGTGTGTGCCTGTAATCCCAGCTACTCAGGAGGCTGAGGCAGGATAATCACTTGAACCAGGGAGGTGGAGGTTTCAGTGAGCCGAGATCGTGCCATTGCATTCCAGCCTGGGTGAAAGAGTGAAACCCTGTCTCAAAAAGAAAAAAAAAAAAGAAAAAAGAAAAAAAGGAAAAAAGACGCTGAGGCAGGAGAATCCCTTGAGCCTGGGAGGCGGAGATTGCAATGAGCAGTAGAGTGAGACTGTCTAAAGAAGAGTAAGGTAATATGGTGAGGAGCACATAGAGTTTTCCTATTCTTCCCCTTTTCTCTGCTGTAATGTCTTCTGTTGTACCCAAGATAGTGTATTCTCTCCAAGGTAAAGGAATGAAAACTGCTTGAGTGTTTATCTCAGGAAGTGGGCAGGCCTGCATCTGCAGAGAGAAGCAAGTTTGCAGCTGAAGGAGACGTCAGTGGCAGTGGTTCTCATTCAGGGAACCCTCTAACCTGCCAAAAGTGTTTGAGTTTGTGAAGGAGGCATTTTGGATATTTGCAGTGATTAGGGTGCACGACTATTTGGTAAGTGTTAGATAAGGGTGCTGATTGTGCTGAACTGAGCAGGACAGTCCTGCACAAAAAAGAATTGTACTACCCCAAATACCAATAGTTGAGAAAAATGGGTAAGGGAAGAAGCAGTTGTCCACCACAGAATATAAAAGCTCTGTAGAGACTTGCCACGAAATTGCCAGACTCATAAGAATGTGATTTTAGCTTTCCTTTTCCACTTAGCTGGCATTGCAAACAGTGATTGCTCAATTCAATACATGGTGAGTGAATGCCCCAGTTACTATGCTCCTGGCTCTTGCCCAGCTCTTGCATGACAATATTCCTTAAGATAGCTAGAGGCTTAAAAGGGAGATTTAGGTAAATTCACAGATGGTATTCTTAGCAAGTTAAAAAGGGTAGATAGGAACATCTAGTAAATGTAAAACTTTTCAAGTCAACATCAAGAGCAGCTACTAATACCTTGAGCCCTGTTAGAAACAAGACTCTTTCCTGTAGGCACAGAGCCTGATCCTGGGTCTGGGTCCTAGGTCTGCTTGTCTATGCCGTGCCTTCTCTCCCAACTCTACTGCTCTTCAATATCAGGCTCAATTATGCTTCAGCAAGGAAACTTTGATGGAGAACTGAGCAAACTGCAATCTCTCTGTCTTTTAAAATCCTGCCTCGTTTATCACCTGAAACATTCATCTGAACTGTCTGCTTCTTCTAAGAGATCTTAAACAAAAGATGAGATTTGTATTGGGAAAATTTATTCTGCAAGTGGAATGAAGGGTGGCAGTTAGAGATAAGAACCTGAAAATTCCAGATATAGTCAGTTCTGCTATCATGCTTGTTTTGAAAACAAATTTGTTTCAAAGCGATTGAAATATTAGGAGGTGATCTGAGCACAGTGTGATTTTGCATTTTCTTATGCACGGTTTTGTTCACAGGGAATGCTGGGTGAATGCAGAAATTGCACTCTGTTGTATTGGGCTATGGAAGAATATACAAAATGGGCATGTGCATATCTACCAGCTCTGTCAGCTCACTACGTGTATTATCAGCTGTATCCCTCCACACCTGACCTTTCCACATTGTCTGATTTCAACTAACCCTCCTTCCTCCATTTCCCAGTAACTTACAAGCTGCAGCCTTCCTAAATTCACATACATAGGCAAACTTCAGATTTTTTTTCAAGATAAGGAGTCACATTTTTTGCAATATTTACTAGCCATTTAACTTGTGTACAACTATCATTTTTATTTGGTTCCTATCTTTTGTTTACATGTCATTGACAGCATTTTTAAATCTTGTGCTCCCATTTTCTTCTTAAACCCTGTAATTTTTCTTGTACAATTTTGCATAGCATGGTGATGTTTAGCAATACTATATTACATTATAACAGAACTGACTGTAGTTTTACAATTCAGGTTTTGGGATGTTAGGTTAATATTGCTGTGAGGGGGAGAAAGTGGGACACAACTTTTATCCCGCTAATTATCCCGAAGCCCCAGACTGCATAATATGTAGTAAAAGTCTTTATCAAAAGGGGACAATATATAGATGCTCTGGGGGAAAATACTATGCATCTGTACATTAAATATACATTAAATGATTAAGAAATTACCCTCTTAGGTCTACTCTTATCTTCAAGAATTTTTTTTCTTCTTTTCATGTGTCAGAGAAGAGAGGTGACCCTTCTTCAACTCTATAGGCATGCCACAAATTCCTCTGTGGACCCATGGTGAGTTCTTGATTACTCTTCTTAATTTATGTCTTCAAGACATGAAATTGAGTTATTTCTTTACATATTTTTAACAAAGTCCAGAACAGGTACTTAATAACAGCATGAAGACAATAAATAATAATCACCCTCTTTAGTTTTGAAATTACATCTGAAATCTATCTTTTGCCTTGAATAGTAAGACAGTGCAAATTTTGGGAAAGGTTTTGTTTCATATATCAGATAAAATTGTGTCTCTTTAGAGAATAACAGAAAAGTCTAAGAGTTAGAGGACAGGGTTTATTTCCAGGCACAAGGAGTCTTTTTTTCTAGCTCTAGCTTTCTGTCTACTCTATCTGCTCTTGGCTTCTCTATTTTCTGTCTTGAGCATCTATCATTTAGTCAGGCTGCACTTATCCTTACAGACTGGTCGAAAACCCTGAATATGGCACAGATTCTGTCAGGGAGTTTATAATTTCTGGATGACTATTGTAAAATGAAAAAGCCTTAAAGATTCAAAGGAGTAAATTTCTAATGATAAAAATCTAGACATTGTGGCAGATGTTTCTGAGTTTTGTCTAAGGATTGAAGGCTAATTAAAATGAGAGTTGCTCTTAGAGAAAGATTTATATCTACAAAAACCTAACATGCATACAAAATGGGTCAATGGTATTCATAGATTAAAGAGAGCAAGTGGGGACCATTAAGTGCAAGCTTTTGGAACTCTGTTTAGAGACTTCCTTGGTGGGGTGGCACTCAGAGGAGCAGAAAGGCCAAAAGCCAGGTTTTAACTTAGATCTATATGCATTTATATGAGCTTTCTTTTAATAAAGGGTTAAGTGCTTTAAAAGTGTTTGCAAACCAGTGGCTTAGCCCCATGTTTGTGGGGCTCCCAAAAACTCAGTGCTTTTTTCCATCAATAGTCCCTTGGGAAAGAAGTTCCTTAAAATCAGGGGACTGAGCTGCCTGGGATGCTAGTGACTCAGAGTAGAGTTTAGTCCTGGCGAGTAGGAGAAGGAAGAAAGCAACTAATATCTGTTGATTACTCATAATAGGCAAGACAGTGGGCTGTGAACATTTTCCATTTTATTGTTTCAGTAACACAAGAAGGTGGCTGTTATTATCCTCATTTTGTAGCTGAGAAGACTGAAGATCAGAGGTTAAGTCCCACATCCCAGGCCACAGGATTCAGCAGTTACAAAGCTTATATGGAGTATAGGCCCTTTGTCTTTAAAAAAACCCAATTATTTCAACTTTTCATCACATTTTGAAAGGAGAAGCTTTGGGATAAAAGAAACAAGACGTGTGATGCAGTGTCTGCTGCCAGAAATCTCACTTGAGGCAGAGACTAAGAACCACTGAAAATTACTGTCCACCTGGGTAGGTAACGATTCCTTATTTGAAAGGTCACTTGGATTTTCCAGCCATAGTTGACAGTTTGTATCCCTGCGAGTACTGCCTCCGGTTTTCATGCTCCAAATGTGATGGCATTTCTACTTACCACTAGCATACATGGTGTTGTTTTCTTTCCTTGTGCAGTAATGGATTCACATTTTAATGGTGAATCTGCCTTTGGCTCACTCATTTCCAATCACAGCACTGAGGCTTTTCCTGGTTCTTCATTCCTGGGAAACAAGATGCTCTAGGAGGGATGGAGGAAGCAGATGTTAAGTTTCAAAAAAAAGGAGCTGAATTCTGCTTCGTGGTCTCTGCAGTTACTTCCATTTTCTTTCTGTCTCTTCTGGTTTCTGTCTTTTCTGCTGTTCTTATAGTATCCACCTTAGGGCCTGTATCACTGAAGCTTCAACTTCAGGGGCATAAACAAAAATCCCTTTTCATCTACAGATAAAACATTTTGTGATTTAGAAGAATTTCCATAACATGGACAAGAAGAAAATGGTCATGTGACTAAAATGCACAATTGCATGTGTGTATAGAGATAGCATGTCACAGAGAATGGCACCCTGAACCCACATTTGGAAGGAGAAAGATGGTTTTACACACACCGTCTCCATTTCTTTTTTTATATTAGACCAGGAGCATTCCTATGAATTCTCTGTACAACTGTGGGACTTTTGATGGGTTTTGTTTGGGGATCTGAGACATTTGAATTGTAGGTAGGTGAAAGTAATTGAAAAGAAAATTACTACATGATAGTAGAACTAAAATTTAGAGTCCAGTTTTCTTCTTTCTGACCAGAGCAATGAGATTCCTTTTAGCATTTAATCCTAATTCCTGGTCAGAGGAAAAAAGAAGCCTTTTGTATGAGATTTTTCACTGACTAGACTCTCTGGTAATCAGGTCCATAACACATTGTCCATGTTGCCTACCTGGTAAGGGCCTTTATGATGGAATACATTCCTTTTTATCTTATCAACTTCTTATAGCTTCTGGGTTGTTTGAAGATAATGTCCTTTATTTACTCCCATTTGCTAAGAAAATTGTTTTCTGTGGTTCCTCTAGATTGGATATGGGGCTACCAGGCTATGGGGAGCACACACATGGATGTAAGTGATTTATTAGATGCCAAGATGTTGAGGATGACATAATACATCTAGGGACTTTGAACAGGGCTCCCTGGCACATGCTATTTATTGCAAGCTCATAAGAATTTACAAGATGCAAGCAGAGTGCCCACAGAGAAAACATCAAAAGCATTCTCCTTTTGCCTCCTTTGAGAACAGTGCTAATTCTTTCTTTTGGATCCCGGGTGATACTGTTGACAGTAGGTAGCTGAACTAAGACAGGGCTGAAAAGAGGCAGTCATATGGAAGGAAGTGTAATCCATCGTGCTTTTGAGCAATGTCAGTACCATCGTTTTTCCCATTCTCAATGTGTGTCAAGAGCATCATGAGGTCAATTAAGTAAATCCTAAGATTTCTAGGACAGATTGGCTTCAGAGTGGCCATGGCTCCTTATCAGGAGAAAAGCCCTGGAGCAGTAACATCAAACATTATTGTACAGAAAGCAGCCTTAGGTGAAACCCAAGGCCATCAGGGTCTCAGTACAGAGAGATTTCCCTGTTCACGAGTCATCGATTCATTCAACAAACATTTATGAATGCCTATTTTGTACCAGGCACACTAGGAAGAAAAGAGATCTGGAGGTGTTCCTCACTTATCCAAGTATCATTTGTATATATTCTTTAGGAACTTGAGTAGCTGCCAGATGAAACAAAAATATGGAAAATAAATCTGAGATTAGATATTTTGGAGGCCATGGATAAAAAGATCAACTGTGTTGTCACGTATTCCTGCTGTAGACAGAATATTTATGTCTCCCCAAATTCTTAGGTTGAAATCCTAAGCCACAGTGTGATGGTATTTGGAGGTGAGCTTTTAGGAGGCCATTTGCTCATGAATTGGATTAGCAGCTTCACGCAAAGAATCTCAGAAAACTTTCTCTCTTTCTGCCATTTGAGGACACAGTGAGAAAATAGTCATCTATGAACAAGGAAGCAGGCCCTTGCCAGACACTGAATCTGCTGGTGCTTCGACCTTGGACTTCTCATCCTCTAGAACTGCAAGAAGTAAATTTCTGTTGTCTATAAGCCACACAGCGTGTGATATTTTTATTATAGCTGCCTGAAAAACAAAAACAAAAACAGACACTTCCATACCACAGACCACAAACTGTAGAAAAGCAGAAGCATGAAGAGACTCCCTGGTTTCTTCCTGCCTCATCTCGCTAGGCTCTTGGTGCTGTGGGCTCCCATGGGATAGAGGGGCTTTTAGGCAGCTGAGATGCCTAGGGTACTGTCCCATTTTCCAGAGTCAAAGAAAGAAAGTGAAACTCATTCTCAAGTTTATCCAACTTTAAAGGGAAAGGGGAAAAATAAAGGGGCGGAGGAGAGAAAGTATGAGCACAATTAGAGAAATCTGTGTCAGCAACCCTGTCAGATTCCCCAAGGACTGCAGAACAGGAATCCCTGGGTTCTCAAGCAAAGCCCTCTGCCTGGGTGGCACACCAGAGGCATCCTTGTCATATTGCATTGGCTTTTAGGAGCCTGGAGAGTTTTCCAGTAAAGACAGATTGCTGACAAAAACACAGTGGAAATGTTGGGTGTTCTGGGTGAGCCCCCAGCAGTCACATGGGGTGGGGCTGCAATGTCTTTGGGCTTCACGTGGCTGGAGTCAAGGTGCCTTTCCTATCTCTTTCTCCTTAGAACATGGATATTCCCAGATGCCAAGAATCTGCAAAACAGCCAATGAAGCTCCCCAGAGAGAGATAATAAAAACTCCCCTTTTCTGCCAGTTCCAATAAGCGTTCTAAGAAACCCTTATGGATATGGACTTTTTGATGAAGTTACTGGGTTTGCCAACACTAGACAAAAACATGGTTGCCAATGTGTCTAGAATTTCTAGGACCCCATAGTCTGCTGGCTCCTTGCCACAATCTTGGGCCTCTTTTGGGACATAAACCTACGAACTGCTGGGACCCTCCTCTCAGGCCCACCCCTCAAAATGTCTCCTGCTACAGCAGCTCTACCTCTCCCACCACACGATTGGACACAAACATTCTTCCAGTTGCCAGAGGCAGCACATCGCTGAGAGGTGGCATCGTGGGGGACCACCTCAGGGTTTGTGGATTCCCTCCTGACATGGAGGTTTGTACTCCCCTGCTATCTTTCTCTCCCCACCCTGCGGTTTTGTTGCAGAGAGAGAGAAAGAGAGAGAGAGAGAATACCACTGAACTTCAGCCTCATATTTGCCCTTCTGAGTCTCTCTTCCACCTTCTCCCAGAAGTGAAACCATCTCCTCCTTTCTGAGTAATCGGGCTTCCTGTCCATTCTCTCCATCCCATGGCTCTATCCTTAAACTAAAAGCATTGCTCTTGATATGGAGAAGGAATCTTTTGGAATTGAAATGTCATTTTCTCCCTCAACACAGCTAGGCTGTTGGGATTATTGTTTCACACTAGATTTAAAAAACCCTATCTGAAATTCGGTGCCAAGTAAGAACCTCTTTATTTTCATTTGGCTCCTCCCTCCTCTAAACAGCAGCAGGGCAATGATATTCATAAAAAATGGGGGACATTTTAGTTTAATATCTCAGTGTATTATTACTGAAATGAAGTTTATGAAATACTCAAATGCTAATTGGTTACCTTTCAGATTCCTGAGAGAATCTGCAAGCTCTTCGAATGCTAAGGCATCTGGCCTTTTAAACAAGCTGGAAAGAAGAGATACATACCACCACCAAGTATATGAAAAAATGCTCAACGTCTCTAACCATTAGAGAAATGCAAATCAAAACCACAATGAGATACCATTTCATACCATTCAAAATGTCTATTATTAAAAAGTCAAAATATAACAGATGCTGCTGAGGTTGCAGAGAAAAGGGAATGCTTACACACTACTGGTGGAAATGTAAATTAATTCAACATCATGGAAATCAGTGTGTCAATTCCTCAAAGAACTTAAAACACAATTACCATTCGACTCAGCAATCCCATTATTGGGTATATACCCCCAAAATATAAATCATTCTACCATAAAGACACATGCATGTGTATGTTCATCTCAGCACTATTAAAAATAGCAAAGACATGGAATCAACCCAAAGCCCATCAACAGTAGATTCAATAAAGAAAATATGGTACTGATATACCATGGAATACTATGCAGCTATAAAAAAGAATCAGATCATGTCCTTTGCAGCAACATGGGTGGAGCTGGAGGCCATTATCCTAAGCAAACTAATGCAGAATCAGAAAACCAAATACCACAGGTTCTTACTTATATGTGGACACTAAGAGGGGAACACGTGGACAGTAAGAAGGGAACAACAGACACTGGGGCCTACTTGAGGGTGGAAGGTGGGAGGAGGGAGAGGATTTAAAAAACTACCTATCTGGTACTATGTTTATTACCTGAGTGACAAAATAATCTGTACACCAAACTCCTGTGACATATAGCTTACCTATATAACAAACCTGAATATGTACCCCTGAACCTAAAATAAAAGTTAAAAAGCATAAGCTGAATGCCATGTTTCTCAAGCTCCAGTAATGTGCCACACGTTCCTATTACAGTGTTATTATACTCTGAGTACAAACTTCTTGTGCTTGTAGCTCTTGACTCTAAAAGAACTATTAAATGGAAAAAATGCATCAATGCATCAATTTTATACAAACAATTCAACTGCTATTTTAATAACATTCAGAAAAATACCATTATTTGGATATGGCTGATAATGTTTGCCTGAAACTATTCTATAACTTAAAGGTGAAAATGGCACTGATGGCTATAGTTTGGGTTGTTGGATATTATGCACTTGGGAAGGTGTTTCTACTGTGGTGTGCAAAGATTTAATTCTCCTATTTGCTTGTGTCTGAGCTACTTAAACCTTGGTTTGTCAAGTACATCAATTCTCCACTTGGTTCAACACCTTCTTTTCACATTAAAATTGTTAGTGTTTCATTAGCCACAGCAATTAAAAATTGCACACCTAGCACATTTTAATTTTTATAGTGTTAATACAAAAATCTCTATGATGGGCAGACTTCTGAGAGGGTCCTTAATACCCATTCCTATTGATTGGTGGCTTGCGCCTGATAAAATACAGCAAAGATTATGAGATGTCACTTCTATGGTTGGTTACAGTAGTTTGTAACTTCCATCTTGCTAGCAAACTGTCTCTAATGCCTTTCTGGTTTGTCTACTTTGGTGGACCAAGCTGCCATTTTGAAGTGGTGCACATGGCAAGGGACTGAGGGGTAAGCCACCAGTCAACTGCCATCTGGCAGCCCAGATCCTCAGTCCAGCGTGTGAAGAACTGACTCTTTCCAGCAGTGACGTGATCCTTCCCCAGTTGAGCCTTGCTATGACTGCAGCCCAAGTGATACACTGATTGCGACCTGAAAGGGACCATGAAGCAAAAGACCCAGCTGTGCTGGGCCCAGATTCCCAACCAACAGAAACTGTGAGATAAGAAATGTATGTTGTTTTAAACTGCTGACTTTTGGGGTAATGTGTTGTGCAGCAACAGGTAATGAATACAATTAGTTTAGTAAATAACTTAAGACACTAAAGTCTTATTTTGTGGAAATTATCTTTCAATGATACATGTAAAACAATCTTGCCTATAGAATAGTAAGAAAATTCAGAGTTAATATAATAGGAAGATGTGGAACATAAGTATATATTTATATTTATGTTTACATTTGAACATACTAACCTGAATTCAGCCAGAAGTGTCTATCAAGACATCAAATATAATCGTACTTTTGGTGATTGCATTTGGTGATCACATAAAACCAACTTGATTGGGGCAGCTGTTTGCAAAAACGGGAAGTGAAAATGTGTATATTAGAACTTGTAGAGCTCTGAGACCATGTTTAAATAACACTGGGCTAGACTATCAGAGTAGAAATAGAGTAGGTAGTAGCGATGGCCGTTGTTTCATATTATTTCACTAGAGAAAGTTTAAATACTTCAGTGTAGCAATGGCAGAATTTGTTTATTTTTTTGCTTTAATAAAATAGACAGTTACTTCATATTCTTGGCCTGGAACTGTCTCCCACACTGTATTAGGAACGTGTCTGCCAAAAGTTGTTGATTGTTGGGTGAGCAATCTCAGCAATTGTGTTGAAGTTTTTATTACAGTTAAGTTTTCTGTACTCCTCTGTGAGGCATAGTTGTGCTTTTCTGGACTTATGTCATTTTCTCCAAGTAAGTGGGAACCTACCAGGGACTCCGGCAGTGCTGTTTATTTTATAGTGCTTTTTAGTATAGCATTGGAGATTAGAAAATCAATCTTTTATATTTCCTTCCCTGTGTGTGTTTCAGGTCTATGTAGATCAAGAACCATGTACGAGGATGCACGTAGAACCACCATGACATGCTAGAGAGTTGGAACTATTAAGATACTGCTGTTAGGGCATGTTTAGTGGTGTTACCCAGGAATTGTCATTGTATCTATTTTTCTATTCCAAGGGACAATGTTTTTCCAGTCGAAAAAGCTTTGCGAAAGTTCCATTATGGAAGAGTGACACTGTGCCAACAATGCACAGAATGAATTAGAACACACAGCATTCATGCACAAAAAGATGAGACAAAACCAGCACCATGCCCACAGAAAGAATAGACATCCAGTGTCTGAAACATCGCAGGAACTCAGTCTGTGGGAGCCCCATTGCTCCCACTTGAAGCCTCAGGAGAGAACACTGCCTTGCAAGTAGTCCTAAAGAGCCAGGACCCCATAAGCCATGGCCAGCAGGAAATCACTTCTTCGTTTGCTGAGATTGGCATCTGTCCCAGACCCTCCTCTTTGTGGTAGTCAGCAGAGCTCAGTGCTGTGTATGCCTCCTTCTAGAGAATGCACCACTGACAGGATGGGGAGACAGTCACTGAAGGAGTTTTGTAACAGGTATTTATTTTTTACATAATAGGTGTACATATTTTGTGGGTTGTGTGACAGGTAGATTTTTAATGGTCACAGCCATGCAAAAGGACCTCGCAAGAAAAAGTAAGGGAGAATACCAGGGCCCAGGAAGAATAAAACCTGGGACTGAGTCCTGACACTGCCTCCTATCAATCCCAGGAATTTGAGCAAGTTCCTAAAATGTTCTGCACTTTAGTTTGTTCACCTGAAATATGAACACAATGTTAAGGGAGGTCTTACTTTAACATTCTTGTATTAGTCCATTTATGTATTCATTCACTAAATATTTATAGAATGTTTGAAATGTGCATGACACTAACTTAGGCACTGTGTATAAGACAAAAAATATTTCCTGCCATAATAGAGAGGATTGAATAAAATATTTGATTAAAAAAACCCATAAACTTTAAGACACAGAAGACATGCAAATCATCATGATGATATTAATAATGCAATTTCTTACATCCTCAGACAGCTGTTTATTCCCCTCACCCTCCATGTAAGCATGCTGAATACACAACATCAGCAATTTCCTTCATTTGGAGAAGAGATCTTATTTTCTCTGTTAGTCTAGGCAAGCCTGTCGCAGTGTTTGTATTTATAATTGTCCCTGAACAGGCTCCCAGGGCCCCCAGAGCCAAGGCATGCCAAAGTTGTTAAGATGCAGCCTCCCCTTCCCCTTCCCTCACTCTCTCCATTATACAGGCAAATGTGTCATTGATGTGTAATTAATGACAAGGGAGTCAGGGGGCCAACATCAACAGACACAAATTAAAGCCTTCTCAGCTATGGATGTGTCAATGAGATTTTTGTTCTTTTGGCAATATTTATTGTTACAAAATGCTGTACAGTCTAGGAGGGAAGTGGAGTGCCTTTGTGGCATTAGTGATGTGCTTTTTTACAGCAAGTCACACGGACAGCATCAGCTCAATCTCCTGATGAATTCAAGGCTTTGCAGGCTGAGGCAGATGCGGGAGCTGGAGGGAACATTCTTCGGTTGAAAATTTATGTGATGTGCAGATTCCCTCCGATTGTGAGCTGGCTTTAGTCTCTGCAAGCCAAGGAGATTCTAAAAAGTTTTGATCACCCCAGAAATACAAATTTACTGAGCATTCCCTGTGTACACTGAATGAGGCTTGTAGGTAATGGAACAGAATGCATTTCGTGAATTCAGGGATTTTACACTTAGTTGGTGGGGAATGGCAGACATGCAATCAGAGATGGGAGGAATCTTAGAGTTCATGTTGCCCAACACCCTGGGCAGGATTTCTCTCCATATGATGACTTCTAAGGGCTTATCCTTATTTTTTCTGGCTGTGGTTAGACTGATACAGCAGAGGGTCATGGCATAAAATCCCAACTCCTCAAATATTGGAGGAGAAAGAGAAGAGTGTGAAAGAGGCTCACGGTGCAAAGGTTATCAACTTTTCTTAATCCAATGAGACAGAGCACCCACTGGACACACACCATGTTACATAAGTTGGATTTATAACATACAGATAGGCAGCAAGGCAGAATATAGGCAAAAGCCCGGGATTTATCACAAGCTGATCCCCAAAGGCTCAGGAAAGCTGCCTGGAGTGGATGGAGTCTCCACTGTACATATCCCAATTGCACCACATCTGAGAGATGCAGGAAAGCAGTCCACATTGGGCTTTATATCCCGAGAACAAGAGGACCACTGAGTTAAAGCATTGAAGGACATCTTGTTTCTAGGAGAGACTAGAATGGAGCCTGAGATGTTCCAGCCAGTCTCTCACTGTCTCAGGATGTGGCATCCCCAACACATTCTATGGTTATTATAGAGACTAATGCCCAGGACTGAGGTCACTACGTCTGGCTAAGTCCTTTGCGCTGAACCTGTTGGCAACACTAAAGCTGCCCCAGGTCTGAGTTCTTTATGTCTCATAAGACTTCAGCAGAGCTGTGCCTTACTTTTAGTTCCACCTTCTATTTCTAGTTTTTTTATCCTAAAACTTAGGCATACACTCTTGTGGTCTACACTAGATACAATTCAAATGACAGACAGTGCATCGTACACCCAATATTCCTTCCTACCCATCAACTTTCTTTCCCACCCTTCCGTTTTGTTTAGGAAGAGCTCTTTCTCTGAGGTTGGAAGGTCCTGTAAAGAGACTCCCAGCAGCTCTGTGGCCCCCACCTGCATCCTACAGATGCACCTCATAGATCTGATTCACTCCTCATATAAGCAGAGCTTAGCTTTCTACCTTTCCTCAATTTTCAAAGAAGAATTATGCCCTTTCTAGTCTCATTCACCCCTTCACTCAAGACCTTGCTCTATCAAATTTTTCCTTTCTTTACGGTTTTCAATCCTCCTGCTTTTCTATTGGCTGCTTTCCTATGGTTGATAAACAGACCCAAATGTCCCATCTTAAAAAGAAACTGTCTATCTTAGTGTCGTTTTCAGTCTTCTTCCCTCCTTCACAGTCTAATTCCTTGAAGGCATAATCTACACATGCTGTCTGTACTTCCACATCGTTCACTCACTCTTCATCACTCGACCATCTGGCTTCTGTACTTACCACTCAAGCGAAGCTGTTTTACCAGGATCATTAGTAACCTCCTAATGCCAAATCTAATTGACTCCTTTCAGCCCTTATCATATTTGACCTCCCTGAGGCATTTGACACTGTCAACCACTCCATTATTTGTGAAGCTTTTTCCTTTCTTAATTTCTAAATTTCTATGATCCTCTTCCCCTTCTGTTTCTCCTCTTATCTCTCTAATTATTCCTCTCTAATTATCACCTTTTGTGATTCCTTCTCATGCCCCAGAAATCCGTCATGACTTTCCCTTGTGAGTTCTGTCCTTGGCAGGACTTATCTTTTAGCCCACTTCTCTTCTCATTCTACATGCTTTCCCTGGACAGGTTTTATCTTCTCCCAGGTTAGCTTGATGCAGCTCCTATGTGTGCATGTGTGTGTGTGTGTGTGTGTTTAACCTTGTCATCTCTGCCATGCAATAGACTTGAGCATTCAACCACCTGGGTAATCAACAGGCAAGTCAACTGCAGCACAATGAAATCTGAATGCTCTGACTTTTGGTATACACCTGATAATTTTCCTTTGTTACTATTCTCAATACATGAGATCATCTGCAACCTCCCTACTCAAGTCAGAAATCTTAGAACAAACATTTTTCTGTCATTTTTTTCTGACCAAACCTCTAAATGGTCTCCAAGCCTTACCCCTTTGGTCTGCTTAACATCTAAAATATATCTCATCATCCCCATGCCCACTGATATAGATTCCCATCATCTCCTGCTTGACCTCAAATGAGGAGATGAAAAAGTGAGACACTTCATACAAAGCCCTCCGCACAGTGTGGGTACATAGTATGTGTTCACCAAGTGTCATCCACTCAGCTGAGTCTCATAGTTTTCCTTCAGCTTTCCAAACTGTTCTAAATCCTTCTCTAGAGTAATCTTTCCAAAATGCTAACTAAATCATATTAAACCTCCCTTGCACTCCCTGTCTAGAGAATAAAGAACTAACTCTTGAGCAGCACACATAAGACTTTGCAGGAATTGGCTTTTGTTCTCTTCAGCATCATCTCTTGCAACCTCCTATTTGCCCTGTTTAAACAAACACATTGATTCACTCAGGCATCTGAGCACATGCATGCACTGTGACTTCACTGTGACCACGTCCCTCCTGTTCTGCATGCCCCTTTCCCTACTAGGCACTCAGGGAACCCAGTTGTTTTAGAAACTTGACTCAATCCTGTCTTTTCTGGAATTCATGTGTGTTCTCAATAGAGGAGGCACTGGACCTCTCTCAGGCCCTCATATGTGAAAGGTATGATAATAGCATTTACCACTGGGCACTCAGGGAACCCAGTTGTTTTAGAAACTTGACTCAATCCTGTCTTTTCTGGAATTCATGTATGTTCTCAATAGAGGAGGCACTGGACCTCTCTCAGGCCCTCATATGTGAAAGGTATGATAATAGCATCTACCACATAGGTGGCTGGGAGGGTGTAATCACATACAATTATATAAAATATCTAACTCTGGCTTGTACTGTTTAATACTTAATGCATGCTAGCTGTTTATATTCATGCTTTGCGGATCTCTGCTATGATGATCATCATAATCCATGACTCCATCAATGTGCACATTTCCCAGTGCCTACAAGGTATGAGCAGTGTCCTATTTATCTTTGTGTCTCCAGTACTTAGTATTATGTTGAATAGATGAATGAATGGGATTTGCACAAGCAGATTTTTTAGAACAGTGAAACTATTGTGTATGACACTGTAATGGCAGATATATGACATTAAACATTCGTCAAAACCCATAGGACTATAAACATGGAGTGAGCACTAATATAATACTATGGACTTTAATAATGTATCAATGTGGTTCTTCATTTGTGACAGATGGGCCGCTCTAATGCAAGAATGTTAATCCTAGGAGAAACTGGGAGAATGGAGGAGCAGGAGGGTATAAAAGAACTCTCTACTGCCTATTTTTTTCATAAACTTAAAATTGTTCTAAAAATAAATTCTAGTAATTAGGAAAAAAGTAGTTTAGTGTAGCAGTTAAGAGGAGAGGATGGCATTACCTGTAAATCAGAGAAGTGGTGTGATTGGCCCAAAGTCACACAGCTGTATCTGGTCAAGGAGTGGATGCAAAGCTTCTTAGGGGTACACTTTCCTGTGTGTCGTATTCTCTGCCCTGTTTTTTCCTACATTAAGAAAGCTGCATAGTCAGTAAAAGAAGACTTTTTAATCTCCATTCAACTTTTTGTGAGGAATAAGGCAATCTCACCATTGACGTTCTTCTTTGAGTACTTCAGAAAGTCAGTCTTAGGTGGAGTGGAGTTTATTAGGGACTGTATGAGAATACCCTTCACAAGACTAATTGAGAGTCTTTATGACTCAGTGGAGGCTGTCAATCCTAAGTTATTTGACATTTAATTCCTGCTGATGTAAATTTTATATGACAAATAGTTTCATTTAATTGTGTCACCTCTGGCTTATATACACCATAAAAGGTTTCACTTTTTAACAGCCAGGAACAAAAGAGCCCTGGCTGCGAGGGATAATGTCAGGAAATCTTGCAAGGGCATGGCTGGTTGGGGAGAAAAGATCTCTGGAGGGAGGCTGGGCTTAGGGCAGACCTATACTTGTACCTGTGCTTCTGCTAGAAGTGCCTGGGCTGGCAAGGGTGCTACTTCCTCTTGGGACCTGGACATATATATTCTCTTTGCTGGTCCACACACTTGCCCCTCCTCTGACTCTTCCTTTCTGATCAATTTTCCACAAAGCACTTGCTTTGTGACATGCTTTGGCACACACTAATAACAATCATATTTTATGGAAATTCCCCAACTCTGTGTCTTGTTTCTTCATCTAAAATCACTCTTAAGGAGGATGGCTTGACTGAATCTCATTAAATACTGAGAAAGTGCTGACTTGTATCTATGTATCATGAAGAAATTGATTCAGCATCTACTATATGCCAGGCTGTGTGGTAGATTCTCTGGAAAATGAGCACCATCTATTCCAAAGAAGCTTTCAGTTGACTAGGAAGCTCTGACATACATATATAAAGAGATATATATAAAGGCATATGGTGTGCAACATTTTATGATTTATTAGGGACTTTCGTGTGTCCATTATAACCATACTCTCTGGGTGAGTAGAGATATTATTTCATTGGTGAGGATTCTGAAGTTCATGATGTGACAGCTAGTTTTCCACCTCCAAGGTGTGGTGTGCTGTACTCATTGCACTTTGTAGCCCTGCATCTATACACACACTACAAAGTCCTCCAACAAAATACGAGCTCTTTCAAGATCTTAATAATACAAAATAAATGCTGCGCTTGTGGATACCATTGTTGACAATGCCTTCTTCATGATGTTGAGCATATCTTACTTTTTTTAATTATGAAGAAATCAATGTAAAGACTGGTAAATATCATTTTAGCCTTTGTGCTAGTATGCATGCTAATATCCTACTAACAAAATGCATATAGATTTTCTAGGTCATTCTATATATGTTAGACACTTCTCATTTTGAGTAGACTATTCCTTCATAGTACCAACCTTTGACTATTTGGTAGTTCTATTTTCTACGTGAAAGATGTGATACTTGGCCAATCTTTGGACTGACTCTCACTACCTGTGCCAGATACTTCGGACTTGCTCCAACTGATCCATTCTTCATTTTTCTATGCTGTTCTCTGTCTGGGGAGGATGTCCTCTCTGAATTCTATCAGCAGGCTCCTGTGGCCTCAGGAGGAGGCATCCCATTGGCTTTGACCCATGGGGAATCCCTGGCAGAGAATCAGAGGGCTGAAAGAGAGTGAGGTCAGCGTGTCGACTCCCAGACTCCATCTCCTTGAAGTCATTTTGGGCTGGCTCTGCTGCCCTTCTTATGGAGAACTTCCTTTTCTTCCTGCATCTTCTCCTTCTCCTTGTCCCTTCAAGTCTAAGGGCAGTAACAGCTATTTACCAAAACAAGAAAATCTGATATGCTAAGGAAACACATAATTTGAAAAGAATCTCTTTATTAGATTCTCCTTGAATTATTCTAATCTGAGTGTGACCCTTGTTTCCTACTGGGACCCAATTTTCTCTTGGGATCCTTAAAGAGTCCCTGTACCTTGGAAGGCCCATGTTCCATGCATGGACCTGGTTCATGGCTTATCCTCACCACTTTTAGGCATTTTTCAAAGTCAAAGTGAACACAGTGACCTAAGTAAGAAAACACAGGCAAAAAGTGTGTTAGAAAAAGTAAATGTGACGTAAATGATGAAGGAGGGGTGAACATGGGCAGAATCCACTAACAAGACGTCTTTCTGTTTCTCACCGAGTGACTTTAATTTTGAGGTACACAGAATTACCCCCTAGGAACATCTATTTCTAAAACACTTATATATGTTTATTAGAGAAATAGAACAGTGCATGTGGAGGAGGCCTGAAATAAACTGGTGATTCACTACTTAATAGTTTTAGCATCTGTTGACCTCTCGGAGGCTCAGTAACCTCATCTATAAAATATGGATAACATTGCCACAGGCCCTTAATAAGTATCCCTATTTCATTATTTGGAGTTTAATGTATAGAAATGTATTTTCCAAAAATACATAAATACATTCTTGGAACATTTTTCCTAGCCAAAAAAAGTGTTGAGGGGTACTTTGTTTTAGAGATAAGAGGAAGTATGGGCTAATTCATATTCACCCTGGAAATTAAATTCATCCCAAATTATCCATCACTCAAGGTCAAACTATCCAAGGCTGAGACAGTCCCAGTTGATGTTAGCCTGCCATAAGAAACCTTTTGGATCAAGGATTTTGAAACTGGTAACCACATTGTATCATTAAATGACTTTTTTGTTGTTGTTTGTTTTTTGAGACAGAGTCGGGCTCTGTCGCCAAGGCTGGAGTCTAGTGGCGTGATCTTGGCTCACTGCAACTTCTGCCTCCTAGGTTCAAGTGATCCTCCTGCCTCAGCCTCCCAAGCAGCTGAGATTACAGGCTTATGCCACCACACCTGGCTAATTTTTGTATTTTTAGTAGAGACGAGGTTTCACCATGTTGGTAAGGTCTCAAGCTCCTGATCTCAAATGATCCACCCACCTGGCCTCCTAAAGTGCTGGGATTACAGGTGTGAGCCAGTGTGCCCAGCCTTGCATCATTAAATGAATCTCACCAAAATGTTTAGTAATTAGCTCAGTATCTGCTATATTTTGTCTGTGTTTTGTGTGAGGTACTTCAGATGTAAAAATAAATAAGCTTTGGTCCTTACTTTCAAGGGGACTCCAGCTCAGTTAAGGAGAAAGGATAGGAGGTGGCAGGTTGTGTCTCATTTCCTTTGTCTCTCCAGTGTTAACGTAACTCCTAGTTCATTGTGGGTATCATCAAACCTTGTTAAATTTGAATAAATTAATTACCAGTATGCCAGGCATAAGATGCAAAGACACTAAGAATATTAGAAATTCAGAGGAGAAAGAGCTCATTCTGACCTTAAAGTTTCTCAGAGGTGGAGAAAATCTAGGCCTTAATAAATGTGTAGATTTGGGTGGGTACAGAGGGGAAGGGTCAGCCCTTCAGGGGATTGTCTGATTATTTGCTTAGTATGGAATCATGAAAATCAAATTATCAAGTAAAATGGTATACATTTTAGTAGGAAATGATTTACAGACACAAATTTACATAGCAGTGATTTTACTAGGACTTGGCTTACACGTACAATCCAAAAGGCTATATCATTGTTTAAATCCTAACCAGCAGTGTGTGAAAGAACTGTTTCACCATAACTGCCCTAACATAATGTGTTATCTTTTACAAATATTTATTCACCATAAATAGGATGGTGGCACCATATCTCAGTTAAAAATACATTAGGTGGAAATTTTAGTTAACTGAGCAATGTCAGGGTCGAATACACATAGACTGCGATTACATTGAGGTAAGATGAGGTTGTAAGAAGGACTGCGGCTTGATAAAGAGGCATAGCAATAGGTTAAAAGAGAGCACCCTGGCTAATGCAGGCTGTATTGATGTGGCTGTTGGTGGTATAAATAGCAGGGGGTTAATAGGCTGTGGGACGTGAGTAAAGCTGGTGTGCAGGAATAGGCATGGTGAACAGAAACACATTTGTCATGAAGAAGGGAGGCTACCAGTTGGAGTAGTGAGTGAGAGGAAGGTGTGGGATGTGGCTTGTGGTGGCAGGAAAGGGTCACCACTGGCAAGGCAGATTAGGGACTGAGTGAGTAGAAGTCAGATGATTTACAGACACTTTCCTGATGTATCTGAAAATAATGTCAAGCATTGCAGGAAAACCCGATGTCACTTAGGGCAAATAAATGGCAGGAGGGCTCAAGGAAATGTCCTGAAATACTGGGGGAGAAATGGGACATGAGGGGAACATGGAATATTGGAGAGGAGGAAGTATGGTTTAGAGAAAGGCTACAAGAAGGAGTTTGTACTGGGCTCAACTTGTGTGGCTCTTAGGGAGCCAGTAGAGTTCCACGGCGAAGAACAGCACTGGTTTCTTCATTTATTAGTCATATTTCCCTTTCTGTGCCTCAGTTTTGTCACCTGCAAAATGGAATTCTTGTGGAGTTTAAATAAGATCTTACATTTAACAGGAGTAAAACGATGTTGGGCACTTATTAAGCATTAGCCACTTTTTTTTTTTTTGGTAGTAGAGTTGTATTGTGGCCGGACGGGATGTTTTTTCCAGTTTCTGATATTGTATTATTGTTGTTGGAAATGATGTCTGTATTTTGTTATTGTTATACCAAGAATGAGGCAGAAGTGTACAGGACTGTCCTCTAATCACTCCCAGTAATTGTAGGATACCCCCAGGGGTTGCTGGAAGAAGGCTTCAGCGCCCTATATGAGTATCTCATGAATTAGCATCCTCCTAATACTTCAAAGGTTTTGATACTAGAGTTATTTTATTTACAAAGTAACTCTCAAAAAATAAGCAAGGCAGGGCTTGGGGTAAATATTTAATGTTCGCTGCAGAGTCTTTCTTATTGGGAGAGAGGAGAAAAATCTGGACTGACTTTTTGAACTTAGCCGAAATATGACTCTTTCTGGTAGGCAGCTGGGGAAACCAGCCTGACTTCTGCCTTTCATGAGACCCAGGGGTCCCTAAGTGCCCATTCATAGTCTTGGCTTAATCTTAGTTTTCTGCTCCTTTATGTTGGGGTTTATGTGGGTGTCATCTGTTTTGATAGGCTTTGCTCCATAAGGTGAGCTTATGAGCTTTGCAAAAATCTCAGCCTCCGTTTTTAGTACCCTTTGGCTCTTTTGTTTGACATTTTTGTTTATCTCTTTGGTCATGTGATCTTTCTTTTCTTCTTGGTATGGCCTGATGAAAACAAATAAACATTTCCTGACAAATTTAAGCCCAGAGTTTATAGCTTCGGCTATGTTTCTGACTACTTTATATTTGTCTAAAGTCAAAGCTGTGTGAGAGCCCTGTTTCGTGTGAGGATTTGGACAAAGGCTGGAAGGCTTTTCCTTTCATGTGCCCAGAGATAGAAGGGCCAAAAGAACAAGTGTCCAAACTCATGGATGCATTTCAATAGGGGGATGGAGCAGTGCTTCCCAACCCTCGGTTTTGGATAAAAGACCCTTCCAACTTAGATGAAAATAAGTTGCAAAATACATCAAGCAGTTATTTGGCTATAAACACCTTAGTCATGGGTTAGTTTATAATATTCACTTCATTGTAAGTATTTTATCAGGACAAGCCACTTCTGACAAAGGGACAGAAGCCAGGAGAGGTCCAGGAACTGCCTAGGAAGGAAGGGTATGTCCTGCCCAAAGAAAGTGCATGCAACACAGTCTGTGCTTGTTTCTGTTGGAGGTGGTGGTGGTCTGGTTGAGGGAAGAAAATATAAAAGGATAAAGGGAGCTTAGAAAAGCATTGCAGATCCTGATTGACAATCTTAATCTCACAGTGTTATCTTGGGTTTGCCCTGGACATACACAAATCCATATAAGAGGCTGATGTGGTTTAGCTGTGTCCCCACCCAAATCTCATCTTAAATTGTAGTTCTCAGAATCCCCACATGTCATGGGAGGGACCAGATCGGAGGTAATTTAATCATGGTGTTGGTTACTCTCATGCTGTTCTTGTGATAGTGAGTTCTCATGGGATCTGATGGTTTTATAAGGGGCTTTTCGCCCTTTTGCTCGGCACTTCTCCTTGCTGCCACTATGTGAAGAAGGACATGTTTGCTTCCCCTTTGGCCATGATTGTAGGTTTCCTGAGGTTTCCCCAGCCATGCAGAACTGAGTCAATTAAACCTCTTTCCTTTATAAATTATCCAGTCTTGGGTATTTATTCATAATAGCATGAGAATGGACTAATACAGAGGCCCTACAAAACCTTCAATCAATCATCTCGTGTGATTAGGAAGAAACCTGGTGGGAAAGAGGCAGATCTAGATTACCTATGAATGTTCCTTTCATTACTACCCCATCTGAGGGAAGGTGGTTCCGCTTCATGAAACAACTTAGGTAGGATTGCATGACACAATGATTCTTTCTTTCCCAGAACAATGATTCCCTTCTTATCTTTTCATCACTCAGTGAGTTGCCACACGTGTTGGTTCACGAATCGTTGTTTTGTGATCTCAGTGGGTCTAGGGATGGGGCAGAAAGTGTTAGAGGCATAACCAATTGCATATCCACAGAAAAGAATATGTATTATCTATATAATTACTTTTTAAATATCCACTCCAACTAGACTTACAGTCTGCAAGCACACTTTATTCACCCTGATCCCAAGGCATTTTTCCAGTTTTTCTATCCAGTCTCACAAATCCAGTTCACATTCTGTCTCCTCTACTGATTCTTCCTGTAAATGTATAACGTGATGCTCCTTCAGCCCTAAATGCCTTTTTCTGAATGTTTTCCAACTTGTTGATTTTCTTCTTAAAGTGTGATGCTCAAATTTTGATACAATACAGTGGGCCTTTTGTATCTAAGGATTTCACATCCATGGATTCAACTAATCGTGCATCCAAAATATTCAGGAAAAAACCAATAAGAATAATTCAGGAACAAAAACAATATATTATAACAAATATTTACATAGCACTTACATTGTATTATGCATTATAAGTAATCTAGCAATGATTTAAAGCATATGGGAGCATGTGCATACGTTATATACAAATACGATGTCCTTTTATATAAGAGGATTGAGCATCCTTGGATTTTGGTATCCGTAAGGGTCCTAGAACCAACCTCCTACAGATACCAAGAGACAACTCTACATCATATGTGGTCGAATAAATGTTAGCTAAAAATAAAACAGAAAAATTATTTCCCAATTTTCAATATCATGTTTCCATTCGTGCCATTGAAGGTGACAGACATATTCCACAATGAGCTCTTTGCCCCCTAAAATTTCTGCTCAGTCATATTCATACTTCAGCTTCTTTGTGCAATTGGCTATTTAGATTCAAGTGTAGGATTTATATTTATCTTCAGAGAAATGACATCATATAAGATTCGGTTCATCACCCTAGCCTGTTGAGATCCATTTGAAACTGGATTATAAAAAATTAATTTCCTTTTCTGCCTAATGTTATCCTTGCATTTGATGAAAGTGGCTAGGAACTTTGTAAAAATGTGGGAAAATACTTGGTTGAAGACATACTCCAGTTCAGGAGAGCTGTGCTGATGCCGGTAGGTGCTGCTACCAAACCTCATTCAGATCCACAGCAGCCAGAGGAACTCCATTTCTCGTGACTAAAATAATTATTATATTCCCAATAGTTAATGTTGCCTGAGCCATTAATATATACCTGGCACTATGCTGAGTATATTATATGCATTATCTCATTTATCTGCACAGGAATTCTATGTGCTGCTTAGTATTATTGCCCCATTTTATAAATGTGGAATCTTAGAGTGTTCAAGTTACTTGTCCCAGCTCACCAGGATGTGTCACAGCTTGAACATAGGTCATTCTGATGATAAAACCTGTGATCTTCACAAACCTTCCACTTTGGGTTGTAAAGTCCAATGGCTGATTGGTTGTAAAATCCAAAAGTTGTGGGTCACGACTGATTCTAAATTTATTTCCTCATCTAATAAAGATGCCTCACAGATGACTGATGGAAGGCATCCAGTGCTGCTTAGCATGTATGTATTGAATGAATGAGTAAATTAATGAATAAATAGGTATCATACCACATTCTTTTTCTTCCTTAAAGTATACAAACATCTGGGGACTTTTCTTTCAAGGTGAGACAGCTGATAATGTGCACTCATCTGGAGTACTGGCAAACACAATCCAGTGGACATCATGAAGGTTTCAGAAAGTGTCTCCTTCTTGGAACCTTTCCTCAAGTTAATGCTAATAGATTTCATGTAGACTAAGGAAAACACTATCAGTCTTCTTTTTGGATATGTTTTTCTCTGTAGTTTGATCTTTTCTTTTTAATCAAGTCAAAAGTATTTTAGATATTTGGGGGTCTTTGTTTCTTTTCTAAAAGTAAAATCAGTGAAGTTAATAGGGTAAAATAGGGTACGTCTATTGAATGAAAGGAATCTAATTAAGAGGCTATTTTTCCCCCAGCTTATTACCTCCTCTAGTTTGGCTCTTTCTGTGTATTTAACTTAAAAACATTTAAAGTTAGCATATGACAAATTTGACATCTAAGATGTTGAAGGGTGACATTGGAATATGGCCTGCCTAGATTTTTATTTTCACTCTGTTATTGGCTGCCAGGTTAAGCCTTATTTCTTCACATATCATTTGCATGGAGATATAGTTATTGCCTGTGCCACTCGTGTAATCAAGGCCTCCCAGTGTTTTGTGTTTCCAAGGGTTCTAGGAAAATCATGGCTCCTCTCCCCTCTTAAACTCCAACTCTCTAGCTTAACTTTCATCTCAGTTAAAGTACAAATTCCTTGGCAGGGTTTTGCTAAGTTATTTACACCTTACTCTGTCTGAAACTGATTAAGGGAAATAAATAGAATCACATGAGAGACACCAAAACTGGGCAAGTGTCAGGAGGTGGGGGTGCAGAATTTGGAATCTTCAGGCACAGAAGACAAACTCACTCACCTTGCAATATTGAGCAGGGTGAACATTTCATCAGGGATATTAGGAATGCTCATGTAGGGCCCATACTAGGAGAACCATCATGCTCTTCTCTGATGGGGAACAGTGGCTCCTTGAATTACTTTCCTATTGCTTTGTCACAGATGACTCCAACTTAGTGGTTTAAAACAACATCCACTTGTTATTCCACCATTCTGTAGGTCAGAAGTCCTGCTGGGCTTGGCTGGGTTCTTAAGGTCTCATGGGGGATCAAAGTCAAGTTGTTGGCTGGGCTGGGATTTTATCTGGAGGGCCTGTGAAGAGTCCCTGTCCAAGTTGCCTCGGGTTGCTGAGAGTCAGTCCCTTCCAATTGTAGGCCTGAAGCCCCTGTTTCCTTGCTAGCTGTCATCTGGGGTTGCCTTTGGCTCTTTGGGTCTTGTGCACATTCCTTCTCATGTGGCTCCTTCCATCCTCAAAGTGGGAATAGTGCATTGAGTCCTTCTCATGTTTCAGATCTCTCTGACTCCCCTTTATGTCTTTCTCTTCTTTCAGCAGCTGAAGAAAACTTTATTCTTTTAAAGGCTAATATGATTAGGCTAGCTGTATCCAGAAAAATGTTAAAATTTTAGTGTCAACTGAATTGGGATTTTAATTACAACTGCGAAATCTGTTCACAGCAGTGCCTAGGTTACTGTTTGATGGAATAATCAGGGAACAGGAATTTTGGGGAGGTCATCTTTAGAAATTTGCCCACCACCCTCCTCTTAGTCACTTTTTGGTCCAACAAACAACATTCTAACCTCTACCTTGTGCCTGCATCCACTAAGGAAATGAAGAATTAATTGAACAGCTGCTTATAGAGCTCTAGAATCTAGTCAACTGTGTGTCTCATAGTTTTCTTGACAGTTCACTTTGTGAACAATCAGTTCATAGTCCATTTAGTTTTCTCTTTTGAAACAGCTACAGAACACCTTGATTTATCCGGTGTGATTCAGTGCCTGGGGCCCATCCTGTTGACTTGGATTGGAGTCGTGTATGGAGGAAGCTGGAGATGCTTCATGGTGTGTTTGAGAGACTCCCATGCATCTCTGATTTGCATCTGGTACTGCTCAATCCCTCCCTGGCGAGTATTTGACAACTGGCAGTTAAGACTCTTTTCTTGAATTTCCAGCTTCCACCACCCCATAAAGAAAGACTTTTCACTACAGTCAGATGCAGCCATTACAATAATCTTAGTCAAATTGAGCCTAAATCTGCTTTCCATTAGTCTCAGTTGTGGCACTATATAGAATAGGTGATTCTAACAGCTCTTTTTTCTTATTATTCTGTTTTCTGTTTTGCTATTTTTTTTTCTTTGCCAGACTGTAGCATGTTTCAGTCAGCTGAGTTTCAGATCATGACCTCTCTCTCAAACAAGCAAAAAAAAAAAAAAAAATACTGCCCTTCTTAAACATTTTCTTCCTTCACATATGCCTTTGCCATTTTTAAATGCATATTTCTGATGGAGAGCTCTGCAGCCTATGTGTTGTGGTAACACAGTGGATGCAGATCATAAACACCCGGAAACCTCAGTGCCCTGGAAAGAACATATTCAGCAGAGTTGAGTGGGATTTCTGTTCACCTTTCAAAATTAGAGCATGCTGTGGTGTGAGGGGAGGTTGTGAGGAATTCACGTAGATGATATGACCAGTGTGGGCCTCACAACACTCCCACATCTGCCCATGCAGAGGCATTCTCGGATGGCAGAAAACCAGGGATCCTCACAGGGAACAAGCACAAACCTCCATGTTTGTGTAGAATGGGGTGAATGGCTAATTATGAACCAGAGGCTGAGGTGATGTAGGAAATTTCAGTGCCTATTTACATCACAAGCATGCCTTGAAATAGATGTATATATAGCATTTTGTGTATTTGAAACTGATGGTAGTTACAGTGCATGGCATGCATTTCAGACATATTCAGGACTGCAGGGGAGGGCAAATACATAATCCAATGACAATATACAATATTCATGCAGTCGTCAGCTGTTATCACTCTGAGCTTTGAGGTGTGAATAAAATTATCTTAGCCCCACATTGAACATCTGGTAGGAAATTTTATGTCTCCCCCAAAATTTGTGTGATTTCCTGGGGCTTCCCCTCTTATGGATACTTTGGATTAGTGCCTGTCTCTGATTCAATCTCATTTCCCCTGACTGTTCCCTTCCCTCTGCTCTGTGCTGATCTGGTTGGAGAAATTGGCACTTTCTCCTTATTTTCCCTCAAACTACTTACAGAAAGCATTTAAAAATGTAGCAGGTTTTATGGGAGGATTGGGGAGGAGACAAACTGATTTATAGCAACATTAATAATTCTAATTGGGATATTAGCTATCCCTGTTCTTACACGTCCTTCAGTTACTCAGTGACTGAGTATTTATTACTGGCTACTTTCCTGTAGCACCAACCTCCTGCCTTATTTCTTTGCTGTATCCCCTTTTTCTTTCCATCTCCCCTTCTTTCTTCTTCCCAAGTTCCTCCAATTCCTGTTCATTTGTCATGTAAAACTATTTATCAGTTTGCTCCAAAGTCATCTTCTAAACCATGACCCCAACTACTACACTCAGAGGAGCTTCCCTAAGCACAATTCTGACACTATATAGAATAAACCTAAACGTAGACAATTCTCTTATGGCAATTCTTCAAATAAAACTTTTTTTTAACCCACTGTACATTATTTATTTTCTGAAGGGAATTTATTGTAAAATTGTGTGGCTAAATGGTTGTATATTGGTCTCCCCCATAGGCTATGAGTTCTTCTAGGGCTGAAAGCTTCTGCATCATTATCTTTGCATGTGCAGCCTCTCACAGCTCCTCAGCACAAAAGCAATGCTCAGAATATATTAAAAGTGACTTGGCCAATGTTCTGTTTCTTGATTTGCATTGTGGTTATATGGGTGTTCTCAGTTTGTAATAATCAATTGACATCTAATATGTTGAATGGTGATATCGGGATATAGCATGCCTAGAGTACACAAAGCACTTGTGATTTGTGTATTTTCTGTGAATGTGTTCTATGTCAATAGATACGCTTTTTAAGAAATACACAAGATGACAATTATTGACAAGCTAGGATCATGGACTCCCAGTGAGGAGCTTCCTCCAATACTGAGCTGATTGTCTGAAAACTCGGCTGCCTTCTCTAGAAACGTTTGGCTCCATATGAAACAAGTAAAGTTTGTGTTGCCTCCCTATGACTCTCCCCCTTTTCACTGCCTGAGTCTGCCCTTCAGAGCCCTAGGACCTGGTACATTCTTTGCTACCAGAGACTTTGCTCACATCCTTGAACAGAGTGGTACTCATTTGATTGCTTTTCTTAAGAGCATTATTACCTATTATTATTAATTATGTGGGTAGGGGTTCACTCCACCACTCCCCCAAGTTACAGGAGGATAGGTTTACAGTCTCCGGTCAGGGGTATTGGGTGATGGAACAGGATGCCACTTCCAGAGGTTCTGTCTGCTCTACCTCAGACAGGGGTTTTTAGTCATGGCTGCACTTAAATCACCTGGGGAGCTTATTCAGCTACTGAGCCTAGTTCCCTATCCACCTACCCCAACAGAGTCTATTGTAATTGTTCTGAGTATACCGGTTTCAAAAGTTCCCAGAGGATTCTAATGTACTGCCATGGTGGACAGTCATTGATCCTGATTTAATCCCCTGGCAGGAGCTGCTGAATAAAGATCTCAGCTAGAATAGGAAATAAGAGGCTGAGAAGCATCCTGATTTTTAGCTCTACTTGGAATGAATTATCCTCCTGAGCGTGTTAGAAAATCAGATATTGTTGCTATATCATGTAATAATGGGCAAATGATTCCCACAACTCTTGTTGAATCCTCACCCATAGACCAAGTTCGATTGAGTAGTTTAGAACAGAGAAGGTCTCTTTAGTTGTATAAACAGGTCCCCTCGAGTTCTTTTGCCACTTTTATCCAGAGGACAGCAGAAGAGTTAGGAGCTATGCAGTCATCAGTATGTGGTATCTGTCCATATATGATTGTCCCTGCTTACCAGGTGGGAGGACAGTGCCCAGAGTTGGTGGGGCTTCAAACCCAGAGTCCAAACAGAGATCAGGGGAGCACCACCATTTTAGAGGGCAACTGACTGATTGGAAGGGGGAACTGCACAGAAGCTGTGGACTCAGAAGGTGAGACAGGTGGGGGCAGGTGAGGATACCTCACAGGAGGCTATCCAGGATGTACCCGACACTTTAAGCCAGGCATCCACATAGAACCTCAAGGGCTGGGCTGACATTCCACATCTGACGGTAGGGCTTTGACTTGACTCTAAGCCTCATTCAGATCCTGCTGCCGCTGCTGCTGCTAAGCACACTGTGTCTGACAGAACTGGCCTGCAAACAAGGCCAGGGCCAGGCCTGCTGCTGAGGGGCACCAGTGGGACCAACAATAGGAGCTGGAGAAGGCACCAAAAGGTGACAAAAGTGAGGCTGTGGAGTGCAGAAACAGCCTAGAATTTCATCAGCTCTCAGGCCTGGACTAAGGTGATGCCTTTCTTCCTTCTTTTATCTGTTGTCTAGTTATTTTTTTTTTTTTTTTTTTGAGACGGAGTCTCGCTCTGTCGCCCAGGCTGGAGTGAAGTGGCCGGATCTCAGCTCACTGCAGGCTCCGCCTCCCGGGTTTACGCCATTCTCCTGCCTCAGCCTCCCAAGTAGGTGGGACTACAGGCACCCGCCACCTCACCCGGCTAGTTTTTTGTATTTTTTTAGTAGAGACGGGATTTCACCGTGTTAGCCAGGATGGTCTCGATCTCCTGACCTCGTGATCCGCCCGTCTTGGCCTCCCAAAGTGCTGGGATTATAGGCTTGAGCCACCACACCCGGCCTGTTGTCTAGTTATTAAGTGGTTCACCTGTCACTTAGAGGCTGGACTGCTTTTTGGTCAGTGATGCCTGTTTTTGGTGTTGCAAATGTAATTTCTTTGCTGCTCACATACATGGCAGCTGTCAAAATTCATTAACCAAACATCATGCCAGCAGTGGTTATTGAAGACTTATCAGGAAAGATCGAAAGGCTTGTCTGTGAATTTCTGGGATAGGTTTTAAGGCTTATCACTAGCCTACCACTTAAAACCTTCACTCGGCTGTCCACCTGCCACTCTGCCTCTCATGGCTCCTGGTAGTCCCTGTGGACTTTCTCTTTGCTCGTCCCTTATCCCCACCCCCAAATTCTTATTCATAATTTGGACGAGCTACACTTTTCCTTCTAAGGCCAGGTTGGGAGCAACTCTTACAATTCCATATTTTCCCAGGGAATTGTTTTTCTCTTCTAGTTGTTCCTTGCATAGACTGTTTGTAGCTTTCTCCTGGCACTGATTATAAACTGCTTTGAGGCCAACATTTAAGGAGTGTTGACAATGTTACTAATGTAACTATTAGTACAATTAGTATTATGTTACTAAGTTACATTGCGTTGGGCTATTGACTACCTATTAATCTCATTTATTCCCCTCAACAATTCTATCCAGTGGGTACTGTTATTAGCCTTATTTTACAGCTGAGAAAACTGAGTTTCAGATATTAAGTGGGCACAGATATGGTGTATAAACCCAGATACTCTCTACTTGTCTACCCCCTGGCCTAGGAGGTCATAGAATGCAGGAATGTGTCTTTTGAATGAGATTCACGAATATCTTTTTGTATTTACTGTTTACTTCTTACTCTTCTTTCCACCTGGCACTATGACTCTCTTCCTGAATATCCATGTGTTTGTTGAATTGTTTTCTTTGACTTATGTAAATAGAAAACCTGTAGACTTAGGAACATGCACGAATCAATGGCTCCCATGAAAACATTTGCTTGTTCCAGTTGAAAATGTACCTTTTTTGATCATGGTACATTTTAGGTACAGTACATTTTAGGGATGCCTCTAGAGTATATATGAACAAGCCAATATTTTTGTGGGATTCTTAAATACATAAACAATTTGAGTCACCCCTTATCAGCGTGTTGGCTCCATCTGGCAACCCAATCTTATGCAATTCCACTGAAGGAAAACCAAACAAGACAGTGGAAGTGATGGGCTCCAAGTTGGAACAGGAGTCCACTCGGGAGCTAGTTGGGCTCGGGGTGCCCCACCTAGCTGTCCAGATCTGGCCCTCTCAGAGGGAGGTCTTAGAAAATATTTTAACGATGGGCCCTGAGTTGGGGGCCCAGGCAGGATCCTATTGGCCTGGGTGTAAAGTGTGGTGCGGACTAGAAATATGTGATAGGCAAGTAATGGTTAATAATTGTGAGAGAAGACTTTACAGGCATATGTCAAACTCTGTATTCAGTAGACACTTAAATACCAAACTGTATTCAAGTAGGTGCTTAATAAAGACCAAAGTATCTGGGTGTCATACAAATTACTGTTGAGCACTAAGTTTAGAATCAATTTCTTGCTTTTTCACTTACAAGACCTGTGATTGGACAAACAACGAAGTTTTCTGAACCTGTTTGCTCATGTCTGTAATGGACAGTGAGAGCTCCCCGACAGGGCCATGTGCAAAAGTGCTGTTATGATTATAACAGCCTGCATTTATTAAATTCTTGTTGGGCATCAAGCACTGTTCTAAATGCCTTGTATAGATTATCTCTTTTATCCGTCACAATAACATTCTGAGATGGATTCTCTTATTCTCTTTTTATAGATGAGAAAATGAGACACAGAGAGGTGACCCCATTAGACCTGTGAGTTTAATGCCAGGATTATCATGCCATATCACCTGGCTCAGCCCTTCCCCATGCCTGGCTACCTGGTAAAATTACTTGAGCAGATTTTCAACGGTACCAGTGACCAGGTATCATTCCCTCAGAAATCCCACTTTAAAAGGCCTAAAGTGGGGCATGGATATCGATCCTTTCTGTAGCTCCCTGGGTGATTCTCATGGCAGCCAGGGCTGATAGCTCATTGACAGCAGGCACACAGTGAACTCGAGTCGCATCTCAATCAGGGTGACTCAACCTTGACAAGAGCAAATTAGTGACTCTTCCTCTGGGCATTCCAGAAGTAAGTACTTCACACATATAAGAAATTCTCAATCAAGTAGCTGTTTTTACCACTGGATATATGTTAAGCTTGTACTTGTCTAGGGTCTACTTGGTTCATTCCACTGACCAGAGTATTAGATATATACAGAGCATCTCTGAAGCAGGGGCAGGGGTGGGAAGGCTGGGGGAGATGGTGAGGTTCTGGAAGTGGTCTGCTACAGTGGAGAGAAGTACTGTATCAGTGATATTGTTTAGAATTGCTAGGGTAATATGGTTTGGCTGTGCCCACACCCAAATCTCACCTTGATTTGTGATAATCCCCATGTGTCAAGGATGGAACCAAGCAGAGATAATGGAATCATGGGGGTGGTTTCTGCCCTACTGTTCTTGTGGTAATGAATAAGTCTCATGAGGTCTCATGGTTTTATAACAGGGAGTTCCCCTGCACAAGCTCTCTTGCCTGCTGCCATGTAAGACGTGACTTTGCTCCTCATTCACGTTCTGCCATGATTGTGAGGCCTCTCCAGCCAAGTGAAACTGTGAGTCAATTAAACCTCTTTCCTTTATAAATTACCCAGTCTTGGGTATGTCTTTATTAGCAGTGTGAGAACAGACTAATACACAGGACATGGTTATAATAGAATATAAATTAACTCTTGGTTGGTTTTATTATTGTTAGAATTCTCTGCAAACAATGCATCCCATTATTATGAACACCTGGGGAGGACCACTCCCATCCTTTCCCCTTTGGTAGCTACCTTTTGGTATGTTACTACTATTACTTCTAAGTATATCAGCAAATGATAAATTTGATGTATATGTGTATATATAAACATTCAAATAGAATTATCCATAATTATATATAAATAGTATATGCACTATAATGTTAACATTATGTTTATATGTAAATTATTTATAATTTTATGTATGTACTTTTACTAAATACATATATAAATAAAGTTATACAAGCAAAAATATTTATCATAGCAACCTTTTGAAAAAGTACTGTTTTCTCCATTTTACAGATAAAGAGCTTGAAACAGAGTTGAAAGCTTGTGCCCAGTGCTAGGAAGCTGGTAATAAGTAGGAAACATTTACTGTGCATTTACTGACTGATTTCCCTGTATTATTTCTCTGAATCCTTTTAACAATCCTATGAAGAGATACTATTATTGGTTCTTTTATAAAGAGGGAAGGCACAGGATAAAAAGGAGTCAAAGTCACAGGATGTTAGTTTTCCCAGACTCACCCAACCAGGAAGTGGGTGAAGCAGAACTTGGCCTATGCGGTATGGATCTGATACTCTGTTCTCAAATGTATGCCATACTGCCTTTTGTGTAAGGTAGTAAGAGGAGGAACTCAAAAGCTTTTTCTTGGTATACTGCCCGTCTTCTTCACCCTCTCCACTGTCTTCTTTGATTCTTTCACCTTGTCATTTACTTTTAGATCCCTGTCAGTAATGCACACAGTTTACTGGGTCCCATTTAATCTTACAGCCTCAGCATTTCTTTCTGGTTCAACCATGGGTATCTCAATCAATGTGTCAGAATTGCCCTCCTCTGTCTGCCCTTACATCTACGTCTTCTCCTATGTCAGGGGTCTGGTTAACTGGATCAGCATCCATGGGGCTCTTGCACTTGACTTGCACTTTTCATCTGGGAACTGTTTTACTGCCTCCTTAGTCAGGGATGTGGCTGCAGGGCACATAGAGCTGGCCTCCACGCTGTCTCTCCTAATCCCCCTCTGTCTCCTGAGTACCTCTGTGCTTACCACAGTCCTAAATCTTACGGATTATAGTACAAGGATGACAATATATACTATAGTATAGGACTATGGTAACAGGAATAAGAAGAATTTGAATCGAAATGTAGTGACTGTGTGACTTTGGAGAGGTTAACAAACCTCTCTCCTAGATCCTTTCATCTGCAAAATGGGAGGCACAAGCTGAAAAAGTGTGGTAGAAAAGCAGTCATTATTACAGGGGATACACTTTTTTGCAGGAGAGAGAGGACATATTTATTTTGCCTGTCTTTCCTTCTAGATTCAGTGTGAAATGGAAGCCTGGATTTTGGAGATGTGTTTCATTTCATCTGTGTTTGGAATTAAAAAGTTAATATGATCACTGTTAGGGACTGAATTGTTTCTCCCCACTTCCCATTTCCTACGTTGGAGCCCTAATCCCCAAGGTGACTGTATTTGGAATACAGGACCTTGAAAGAGGTAACTACAGTTAAATGAGGTCATAATGATAGAGTCCTAATCTGATATGACCAATGTCCCTAAAAAAGAGATAGAGCCAGCAGGGATGAAAGAAAAAGCCACATGAGGGCACAGTAAGAAGGCAAGTCAAGGAGATAGGCCTCAGGAGAAATGAAAACTGCCAACACCTTGATATTGGACTTCCAGCCCCCAGAACTATGAGAAAATAAACTTCTGTGCCTTAAGCTATCCAATCTGTGTCATTTTCTTATGCCAGCCCCAGAAAACAGATATAATCACCTTTGTGCTACAAATCCTATTCAAATGTGATTGTTCCAGTGTGTTCATTACTGCTTGGCAGCAGCGCCCATGTGAAAAACATTCAGTAACTCTCATCATTTCGTTATAAGAAAGAAATAATCACTTTAATTTGCGTGCAAAGAATTTTTATCTCTAATGACCCAAACTGCATACATTTCATCTTTCTGGAAGGAAAAAAAATCAGTTTTCTCTTTGTACTATGCTTCTGGTCTTTTGTGTTATTTTAGGGGCCTGACCCTTTAAAAATACTTTGATGTTTGTCCCAATTTTATTTTCATTATTAAATTTCTCTGCCTGGCAGGGATCTGAGGTGGAAGCTTATGCCATCCTCCCCTTTTTAATTAGATGCAGGATTGAGTGACAGATCAAATGATCTTAAATTAATAACAATGACAAATTGCCCTCAGATGGCACTTGTACATAAAAGGAAACACTTCCATTAAACAAATGTTATGTCATCAAGAAACCCATTAATAGCACTGCCAGTGATCATAGCTGTGTAATTCTCATCATTCTTAATAACCAGCAAAGTTGTAATTGCATATGGAGCTTAATTAATTTTTTCTATCCTATTAGAGAGTGCCCAGGCTTTAGATCTCCCATTAAATACTCTGCAAAATTTAGACCATATTTCTTGAGGTCCAGATTTTTAGAAGACATGAGAAAGTATGGACAAAGATGAGATTGTATTATAAAATCTCAATATGCTGCAATTACCAATTGTTGGCTATTAGAGATGGAATTGGCCTTAAACATTATTTAACCTAATTCTGGTATTTTAAGCTGATTTTTATTTTATACACTTATATCTTTTACATACTCCCGGGCTGGAGTGCAGTGGCATGATCTCGGCTCCCTGCAACTTCCACCTCCCAGGTTCAAGCAATTCTCTTGTCTCAGCCTCCCAAGTAGCTGGGATTACAGGCATGCACCAGTATGCCTAGCTAATGTTTTTAGTAGTGATGGGGTTTCACTATGTTGGCCAGGCTGGTCTAGAATTTCTGGCCTCAAGCAGTCCACCCACTTAAGCCTCCTAAAGTACTGGAATTACGGGTATGAGCCACCATCCCTGGCCTAAATTGTCTATTCTTTAAGTAAATTAACCTTTTACTTAGCAAGTAAACCTATCTCTTTATAAACTCTTTTTCATTTTTACATCTTTTCCCTATCCATTTATTTACATATTGTGGCACAGACTGGCCATAAGCTCACCAGACCCACTTTCACTTCTTCCTGGGCACGCACATATATTATATCTTATAGTCCCCTTTATCAGGTTGGGGCTGGGGGACATGTGACTTGTTTTTGGGAATGTCCATGAGCAGAAGCCATGTTTATCGTTATAGGTGGGGGCAGTTAAGAGCAGGTAAGCCTCTTCACGCTCTCACTTTCTATGTCTGCCTTCCAAAGAAGGAGGATCTAGAAAATGAGGTTCTAGGAAGTGGTAGAGCCACTAGTTGGAAGAATCTGGAGTTCCTAAATCACTCTGTGGAGCAGACAACACCCAGAATTCTTTGCTGACCTTAATTGGACTACGATATGAGTGAGAAATTAACCTTTATTCATTTCAGCCACTTCAATTTCAGAATAATTTTATAGCACTTAGTCAACCATAAAGCATACATTTTAAAACCTAATTGTATAAGTAGTTATAATTTTTTGTTTTACTTGTTTTACATGTGAAATTGCTAGATATAGTTGCTCTATACTCTATAGTTTTCCATGTGCTATAGAGTTATACTTTTTATGCCTGGGTTAATGGTCTATGTTAAATGATATGCTGAGTTAACATAATTAATTTTCACATATTGTATAGATTATTCTTATGCTTTCTTCTTTAGGAAATATCTTCATTCATAGGACACATTTCTTTTGAATTATGTTACCAAATTATTTTTTACAGTCATGTTCAGTTTGCATTCCCCTTTGCCATTATGAGAATATGAGTTTTAAAATTAAAAATTTATTTGTCCTTTTAAAATTTATTTGACATTAAATAATACTTTAAAACTACAGTATATAAATACAGTATACATTATATTTAACCTCTTTATTTGTAAATATGAAGACACATATAATTTGTGTTTCTTTAATAACTAGTGAATTTTACATTTTCCAAATATATTTGCTTACTACTAATAGCTTCTTTGACATACAGAATTTAATTCTCTCCATTGAGGAGCATGCAACTCCTCAGTTTAACAGATGACACAACTGAGAGGGGAGGTGATTAATGAGAGGAGGCAATGTTGAGATAATGAATGAGTTAGCACAGAATACAGATTTTTAATTTAATACAGGAATTTTTCTATTATAGCAAAACTTCCATATTTATGAAATATGGTGTGTCATTCTAGTCCTTATGACTACCATCCTGGAAAGAATGATTACGATATAAATAAAACATGCCTTTCACCCTAGATCATCCCTTTTCACTTAATAGACAAGATGAATTCAGTAAAAGCCCCTGGGTACTCAGTGGAAGCACAGATATCATGGTCCAGCTCACTCCAGCCATACACAGAGTCAAATATAACAATGTATTTCACAATCTAGCCTCCTAGGTTTTGTCTGTATAACATAGGGATGGGTGAACGTTTTAGATGAGTGATAGGGTATTAATGCTTGAATAGTTGAGAATTAGAAATGGCATGAAGAAGGGCAGAGGCATATGATAATTTAGCACTTGTTGGTCCTCCTGAGTGGAGAGTTTATCTAGAGAAGTGAGAGATAAGGGTGGAAAGACAAATGAGACTTGGAGTAATTCAATTCAGTAAATGAGTATTTAGTTCTTACTACGTAGCAGGCACTGCCCTAGTTATGGGCTAATGGCAGGCAAATCAGATTAATGTCTTGCTTGAGCTCCTAACCAATAAGAAAGATTACAGTACAGTGAAGAAAATAAGATTCTTTGGAATTAGCCTTGGGTTTGAGTCTCAATTCTAATTTTGTGAGCTTGGTGTATTAGTCTATTTTCATGCTGCTGATAAAGACACACCAGAGACTGGGGCAATTTACAAAAGAGAGAAGTTTAAATGGACTTACTGTTCCACATGAGTGGGGAAGCCTGACAATCATGGTGGAAGGCAAGGAGGAGCAAGTCATGTCTTACATAGATGGTAGCAGACAAAGGAAGAGCTTGTGCAGGGCAACTCTCCCTTACGGAACCATCAGATCTCATGAGACTTATTCACTATCACAAGAACAGCCTGGGAAAAACCTGCCCCCACGATTCAATTATCTCCCACTGGCTCCCTCCTACAACACATGGGAATTCACGGTAAGATTTTGGTGGCAACACAGCCAAACAAAATCATTCTGCCCCTGGCCCCTCCCAAATCTCACATCCTCACATACCAAAACCAATCATGCCTTCCCAACAGTCCCCCAAAGTCTTAACTCATTTCAGCATTAACTTAAAAGTCCACAGTCTAAAGTCTTACCCGAGACAAGGCAAGTCTCTTCTGCCTACGAGCCTATAAAATCAAAAGCAAGTTAGTTACTTCCTAGGTACAATGGGGGTACAGGCATTGGGTGAATACAGCCATTCCAAATGGGAGAAATTGTTCAGAACAAAGGGGCTACAGGCCCCATGCAACTCCAAAATCCAATGGGGCAGTCATATCTTAAAGCTCCAAAATGATTTCCTTTACTCCATGTCTCACATCCAGGTCATGCTGATGCAAGAGGTGGGTTCCCATGGTCTTGGGCAGCTCTGTCCCTGTGGCTTTGCAGGGTCCAGCGTCCCTCCTGGCTGCATTCATGAGTTGGCATTGAGTGTCTGCAGCCTTTTGAGGTACACAGTGCAAGCTGTCAGTGGATCTACCATTCTAGGGTCTGGGGGAAAGTGACCCTCTTCTCACAGCTCCATTAGGCAGTGCCCCAGTAGAGACTCTGTATGGGAACTCTGACCCCACATTTCCCTTCTGCACTGCCCTAGCAGAGGTTCTCCATGACAGCCCTGCCCCTGCAGCAGACTTCTGTCTGGACATCCAGGTGTTTCCATACATCCTCTGAAATCTAGGTGGAGGTTCCCAAATGCCAATTCTTGACTTCTTTGTACTGGCAACCTCAACACCATGTGGAAGCTGCCAAGGCTTGAGGGTTTCACCCTCTGAAGCCATGGTGCAAACTCCGTGTTGGCCCCTTTCAGACATGGCTGTGGTGGCTGGGACACAGGGCACCAAGTCTCTAGATTGTACACAGCATGGGGACCCTGGGCCCAGTGCACAAAACCACTTCTTCCTGGTAGGCCTCTGACCCTGTGATGGGAGGGGCTGCTGTGAAGACCTCTGACATGCCCTGGAGACATTTTCCCCATTGTCTTGGGGATTAACATTTGGCTCCTCGTTACTTATGCAAATTTCTGCAGCCACCTTGAATTTCTCCTCAGAAAGTGGGATTTTCTTTTCTATTGCATTGTCAGGCTGCAAATTTCCCAAACTTTTATGCTCCGTTTCCCTTTTAAAACTAAATACCTTTAACAGCATCCAAGTCACATCTTGAATGCTTTGATGCTTAGAAATTTCTTCTTCTAAATACCCTAAATCATCTCCCTCAAGTTTGAAGTTCCACAAATCTCTAGGGCAAGGGCAAAATGCCACCAGTCTCTTTGCTAAAACATAGCAAGTCACCTTTACTCCAGTTCCCAACAAGTTTCTCAGGAAGATGAGAGACTTGTAGACACAAGATGTAGACCCACAGATCTGTAGCTTGAAGCAAAATTACCTCTCTAAATTCAGTTTAGATCAGTCAAGTTCCAAATTGATGAGCAAGAAATAAATGGTCATTGTTGTATGCCAGTTAGATATAGATATTTTTCTTTCTACAACAATGTTGGGCTGATACAGGGTGATGTTCAAAGATGATATTTTAGAAGAACTTATTTATAAATTGGATTTTGAAGGAGGAATAGGAATTTACTAGGAGGAAAAATGATGTAAGTATATTCCAGATGAAAGAATATAAAGCAGAAAAATTCTGGGCCTTGATTAAAGAATATAATAATAAGGGAATCAAAAAAGAAGAGACAATGGACATGAGAGTTAAGCAGAGACCTTAGGATAATATTTTTTTTTCTTCAAGATATGGTCTCATTGTGTTGCCTAGGCTAGACACAGTTCACTGCAGTGTCAATCTCCTGGGCTCCAGTGCCTCAGCTTCCCAAATAGCTGGGAATACAGGATGCACCACTATACCTGGCAAATATTTAATTTTTTTTTGTAGAGACAGGGAAGGTTTCACTGTGTTGCCTGGACTTGTCTAAAACTCCTGGACTCAAGCAATCCTTCTGCCTTGGCCTCCCAAAGTGCTGGGATTACAGGTATGAGCTACACTCCTGGCAGGATAATGTTTTGTACATTAAACAATAAATGGAATAGGTGATTGGACAATTTACTAATTTATATTATGAGCCAGCTGGGTTGCCTTACTTCTCTAGGTTGTGGTTCTCCAGGGTTTTATATATATATATATATATATACACACACACACACACACACACACATATATATATATATATATATATATATATATGAAGCTTAGATTAAATAAACTCCAAGGCTTCTTATAGCTGTAACAGCCTATGATTTTGTGACAACAGCCTATGATTTTGTGACAAAATAGTAGCCTTAACTCTTTGTAAACGTATCCTCTAGGTCTCTCTTTTATGCTACGGGGTTTACTAATGGGAAATCAATATATCCTGTGGTATCTGAGAGAGCAGTTTACTACTGAAAAGTTACATCTCAGTTCACACATACACAAAATCCTAAAGGACATTTGAGTTGAACAGGTGTTTGACCCTACAGCTTCCTTTGCTGGGGTTGACTGACATAGAACCACTATTTTTCAAGTTTATTTTGGAACAGTAGCTAATCAAATAGTTCTGCTGCCTCTTGCTGGGGGTTTAAATGATCACCTGATGAACCGTAAATATAACTAGATTGATACTGCAGGAGTAAAATCCTTTATGAGTTCATAATCACAGATAGCCTGTTCTCTTTCAGGTTCTCAGGGAGGATTCTATAAATCACTGAATGGCATAATTGCTCCCCGAATAGTAAAGTAAACTCATTAGGAGCCCATGAGAAATTAATTCTCATGCTGAAGAAAATATAAATTGGCCAATTTCCTAGTTATTTCCAAAGATAATGGGTACCCTATTGGCCAACTGCTCTTTAACTTTTCATCAGAGAATTATATACAAGGCAAAATATAATCATGACCTTTTAATTTTCCTCAGTTTCAAAATACGGGTTTTTTTGTTTAATTGTAAAGAGATTTTGCTGTAGATGAAAATTTTTGGGGAAATTATGTATCCATCTTGTAGCAATGGTGGCAACAGGAGTGATACCTCATCTTTTATCTAAAAAATAAATATGAAGCCTATTTATCTGAGTAATCAGCAAAATATTTTGACAAACATGTATATCACTATGCAAGGTACATTTAGGAAATAACCACCAACAAACATAATTGATAATGATAAAACAAAGCTCATAGTGTTTCAAAATTAAAAAGCAAGAATGTAAGCAAATGAAATCCATAACCTACTGAAGACAACATTGATGATGCATCAACAATCTTGTCTTATTGTATTATCAAAGATCTCCAAGCATATATTGACATTAGGGATTTTCACATAATTGCCAATAATTGCAGAGCAGAAAGACTTAGCAGAATACTGAATTACAGTCCCTAATAAACTCATGTACTACCATAGTTTTCCTTTGAATTTCTATCGACCTTTAACTAACATAGGAGGTCAGTAGTCAGTTGTAAGTCACCTTCACCTTTGCAAACATGAGATGAGTCTACTATGGGATTGCCTACCATTTACACAATGAAAGAAATTGTATCATTGTGAACTGAAGAAAGCTCACAACCAAGAAACAGCATGTCATAAGTTCTCTTGTAGACTAATTGGCTGATGCTTAATAGTACTTGATTTTTATGTGGAAGTTTTGGTATTTGTATGAGACTACATTTTGTGTAAAATAGATCTTATTCTCTTTCAACAGTTCACTTAAATCCAGGAATTGAGAATTTGAGGACTTAATCAAATACTCACTAAAGATATGTTATCTTTTTTAAAATAGCTTTATTGAGGTATAATTGGTATAAAAACAACTTCACATATTTAATGTGTATAATTTTTTTTGAGTTTAAACATATGCAAATACCTGATACCATAATTGCAATCAAGACAATAAACATATCCATCACCTTCTAGAATTTCTTTTTCTGTGTGTGTTAAAAATACAATATGAAATCTATTTTCTAACAATTTTTGATGATCACAATACTGTATTAACTACAGACACCATAATGAATAATGTTTCTATAATTTATTTATCTAGCATAACTGGAACTTTGTACCCGTTGAACAACAACTCCCTATTAGTGTAGTCATCACTTGAGATAGAAGAAGAGACAATCACTAGTTGCTCACTAAATATCAGGCATTTTGCTAGATGTTTAAAAGCAATAGCATGTTTTACCTATGGTATTGTGTTTAATCTTTTTTACCAGTTTATGAAATACTTTTTACTTATTATATATTAGAAGGCAGAGGCTCAGAAAATTAATCAATTTGCTCAAGTTTATACAACTAGTAAACATTGGAGCTGATATTTGAACCAGTATTTTTTTTTTTTTTGGTTTCAAAAGCTTGTTCTTTTCACATTATGGGTTCCCACAAAGGTTTTACAGAAGTCCTTCCCCAACATTTAAGACACAGAGTTTGCAGAGACTCTTACCATCAGTCTGATAGATTTGCCCGAAATCTCGCTTGCGGTCAGGGGACTACAACAAATGTGAACGCAGAACCACAATGAACGATCCACACTGAGGTTTAACACATGATGTGAGTGTCTTGAGAGCATTTTTAGAAATAGAATTGACTAATTTCAGCCTGTCCACATGATAACACAAGGAAAAAAAGTCTTTCTTCTTTTTAAAAATCAAAGGAATGGAGAACTTGGTAAGTATCACCAACTAATCCTTTGAAAAGAAGACCGACGAGAGGAACACCAAACTTCCTGGGGATATGAAAAAACTTTCAAAGCCAGCAATATCACATTTCATCTCCTTTTATCCCATAAGTCTATCCCACCCAGGAATGTCACTGGGGAATTCTGATGCTTTTTAGAGTAGAATATCAAAGAACAGGCAATGAATAAGTCATAACATTGGAGGAGTGTTTAGCCACTTTGCTTTTGAGTAGGATGCTCCAGAGGCAGCTCTACAATGAAGACAGGTGAAAATAAACATCTTGCTTCTGTGAGCATAACACCAAGAGCCCTGCCAGTAATTTATGTGCATAAATGTCTATAATTACACATGTTCATACATATTCATTCACATGCTCCTAATTTTAGAGAACAGAGAAGTGAATTAATTGATTAGTAATTTGATTGTATTTGATTCAGCTGGCTCTCCAAGTTCCTTATAAATGTCCCAGGGTAAGTTTCCACTAATAGAGAATTTAGCCAGAGACCTTGGGCAGCAGTAGATTGACTGATGATGAAGTGATTGAGCCATTTGTTTATTTAAACATTTTATTCATTCATTCATTCAACAATTAGGCTCTTCTGTGCCCAAGCATCATGTCAAGTATAGAAGACATCCAGTTTGATAAGTGATCGGACTTGACCTGCAACTTCTATCCTTGTAGGGAAGACAGTCTAGTAATAAAGTCATCGACTGCAGGATTATGTGGCCAAACACTAAAGATATCCAATGCATGCTGTAGTTTCAGGAATGATTTTTTAGAGATGGAGAAACCTGAGATGCTTTTTGAAGGAGGGTTAGGAGTTATCTGAATGATGAAACATAGAAGGCATTTCAGATGGAGGCACAACAATAAAAAGAGTATCACATTTCCAGCATTTTTTTTTTTTTTTTTACCATTAGAAGGAATTGGGGAGGATGGCTGAAAAAGAGGAAAGGTCAGATGGTGAATTGTATTTTGTGATGAAGAGTTGTAGTCTATCTCTCCTAAAAACTAGGGTGAGATCAGGAAGGTTTTAAGCCTGGGAAAGACACACTAGATTTTCATCTCATGAGCATAAATCAGGCTTCTATGTAGAGGGAAAATTAAGTTTGGCACAGACTCTGGACAGGTAGTTGAGTTAGAAAGTTATTGGAGGGATTCACACAAGTAAAGATGCAGCTCAGAGCTTAATTCATAACAGTAGAGACTGTGAGGAGGAGGGGAAGGCTTGATAGACCAGAAGCAGATAAAAATCGTACAACTTGGGGGTATGATGGTAAATAAGTGCGGATATAAGGGTAAACCAGGTTCTGTTCAGGCAATTGGAAGATTGTGATGCCATTCATGAGGAGAGTCCAGTGATGTGAATAGTTTTGGGGAGGAAAGTATATCAAATCAGTTTAGGAATATAATATATTTAAGACAAGAAGTCACGGAATTTGTGCAAAGTTGAGGCTTAGCCATGCTATCAAACTGCCAACAATCAGCACACAAGATATAATGTATTTTTTACTCTTGCATGGGGCTATTTTCAGACTTCTGATCCTTTGGACATGAATTTGCGTCTAACCTGGGATGCCTAATGCTCCTCTTTTCCCCTCATTCCCAGAGAAGCTTATACTTCAGTTTTAAGGATCATCTCAAATGGAGCTTTCTCTGTGAAAGCCTCTACCTCCCACTTTGCCTCCACTTCACTTCCATCCTCACTGCCTTGGAAGAGCTAAATCTTACCTCCCCTTTAGCCCTCATCATACTAAATTGTTATTATACGTGCACATGTCTGTCTGTCCTGACACCTTGAGAGCTCCCCAAGGGCAGGGGAAATCCATGTCTTGCTCACCTTTGTAACCTAATCTCCTAACAGGGCCTGATACCTAAAGGGTACTCAATAAATTCTGTTGGATTTATTCTCTTTCTGGCTGCTCTTTCCTTGAATCTTTCCTTGCTTCTTTCCTTGAATCTTTTCTTATCTGGCATTCTATTGTCACATAGGATGGGGCCATAGCTTTCCAAGTGAGGGGTTATGAAGTTATACCTTGATTTTGCTCATTTACCTGGTAGCTCAACCCCTGGGAAATAAAGCAGAGTGGAACAGCTCAAGCTTGTTTCTTAGAGGGTGGCAGGGTTCCTAAGACAAACATTAGGATTGAAAACAGTGTTCTTCAAGTTCAACATGATTAATTCCCCTGCTTCCTGTTTGCTGGTGCTCCATGCTTGGCAGGCACACACAAGCAACAGAACCATTAGGAGCAGAGGGAGTCAGAGAACTCACATGTATCATATAAGTCATCTCTCTGAACCTGGACTAGGGAAGTACAGCTGCAGTCTCTATGATTTACAGCTTAGATGGTAGGTTTCCCCTTGTAGAACTTTGACTTGGAAACTTAATAAACTACCAGCTGTGAATTCCAGTTTTCCCCAGCTCCTCCTGGCTGCCCATGAAGATCACTCACAGAGAAGCCCACTAAATTCCCAAACCAAAGAAAACCCATTTGGACTCTGAGGGTAGCAACACCTTGTTCAGCCACAGCAAGATGTGCCCACACAAAGTCTAGTCTTGGACATTCTGTCCCTAATGATCAAAGACTTGGAGGTGAGGAGCTCTGGGTGGATGACAGCAGGCTCTAACTCTGCCAATGTGCCCAGTCCCATTGAGTCTGCCTAACCAACCATTCTTCTAGCTGGATTTAGATTTTGGGGAGGATTAGGCCATTTGGCACCTCTGTTTGTCATTTTCCCATAGAGGACCTGTGATTCTGGGGCTTTAGTTGAGAGCCCGACCTGTTTGTTAGGTGTCCCTAACTTGTACCTACTTCTTGTGTCTTAGCTTTATGACTGATCTTTGCTTCTCATAGTCTGTTACATCATTGTAGACTGTATTCAATAACCGTATTCCCTCTCACTGTGAAAAGTGCTCTGATGGATATGTTTTCTACTCTCCTGCTTTGGCCTGGCTGCTTCTAGGACTCGTACACCTTTTCAGACTGTTTGTAATAATTGACAATGCTCTTGGGACTCTCATATTGGCTTCAGCATGACTTCTTCCTGCCTTCCTACTTCTAAGCCATCTCACTTTCCCCCAGCTGAACCCTGGACAGGCTGTTCCTAGGGTGCTGTCAATTTATACTGGGTTCTGTTTGCTTACTTTTTCTCTGCCACTGTAAGAGCCACTAACTAGCAGAGCAGCCAATGTCAACACCTGCCTCTTTTCTTTAGATATACAATGGCCACCATTTGTTGTGGATTCATTTATTACCCTGCAGTTTGTGAAATGAATGTATAAAGAGAGAACAGAGGCATTTGTTCTGGAAGGGAGCCAGGGAACCTGGGTCTGTCACATCCTAAGCCATGCTGGGCAGAAGCCAGGCCACTTAGCTTAGGAGAGAAATAGAGAACATCCACATGACAGGCATAGGCTCTGGAATTATACTGCCAAGACCCAGCAGCCAGGCTTTCATAAAAGGAGGTGTACAAAGACAACAGATGGAGAATCAGCCAAGAAGTTGTCTCCTCTAATCAGACAACTTAGAGGAGAAGGTATTTGAAGGGACAGACATGTGGATTAACTTTGCTTGAGATGTGTTTGCCAGGACCATGCCAAGAATCAGAACCTTATAGACTCACAGAACATCAGAGCTAGGAAGATTGTGAGATCATGTTAGAGAATCTCACAGGGGCAAGGTGGGCCACCTAAATAAGTGAGTACGTGGGGATAATGGCAGATAGTAGGGGTAATTCTCTACACACACAATTGGTACCATGCAGTAAGTTGGGCCAGTGTTGCAAGATCTTCACAGTTTTTAAGAAAAGCCAGAAATCCAGATTTTATGTAAATTTTGTGACTTTTAAATGCTATCAAATAATTAAAGTTGTTTTCAAACACAGAAAAATCAAAGCACATCTGTGGGCTGGATATAGCCTACAATCTAAATGAGCCCTTTATTTTTAAGGTGATAATAGCTGAAGCACAGGAAATAAGTGGATTTCTCCAAAGTCCAGTGATTTACTTGGAGAAAGGTAAGTACTTGATGGCTTAGTATACTGTCCTTACTCTCTTCCTCTCTCTGATCCAATACCCTGTGGAGATGTGGTGAACATAAAGTGTTCTATTTCCTCCTCAACTAAAGTGGGGCCAATGACCTTCTATTGCTTCTTGACGTTTTACTAACTCGGCTCCTCACCTGTGAGGTTGGTCCCCATTCAGTGAAGTGAGAGTGTGAAGAGACCTGGGCTATATTCTAGCCCAGGCTGAGTTATTTATCGTGTGGCCTTGGAAAATTCTCTTCTATTCTTTGGACCTTATTTTCCTCATAGACAAAGTACGGCTGTCAGTCTAGGTAAATTCCAAGTTCCTTTATAAGTCAACCCAAGTGAACCCAAGCTTGCTTTAAGTATCTTTCTAAGTTCCCGTGTCATCACCCTTCATTATCACTTACTTCTATTCCATCCCTCCCTGCTTCCCCACACATGCCCTCACACCCAAGCCCACATCATGAGTACCTGGTGTTTGCAAGCTGCTGCTCAACACCTGGAGTCCCATTGACATGCAACACTGAGATCCACCCTCCACTGCCCATGTTAAGATTCATTCAAAATCACTTTTACCAATCAAAACTCACCACCCAGGTAGAGAAGTAAGATGACTAAATATTGGAAATGAGTGAATAAATGTCTCAGTATATGAAGATTAAACTGAAAAACTTTGGAAAATCATTAGAACTGATAAAAGAATTGAATTAAATAAATACACAAAAGTCACTAGTTTTTCTCTGGATAAACCATAACCAGTTAACAAATATACACATACACTCTTCTGCAAAAATATGATCTTAAAAAAGCATATAGGACCTACATAAATAAAATAGCAAACTTTTACCATGGTGCATAAAAGAAGATGGGGACAAATGCTCATGCAAGAGAAACCATATTGTAACAGATGTCCTGGAAGTTAATCTATAAACTCAGTGGCTTAATTCCAATTTGGTACATTCGTAGATTAGTAGTTAAAATCTCAATCACATTTTAGATGTGGTATATAGGAAGTTCTAAAACAATTCTCAGTTTCATTTGGAGTAATGAGGTACCACATTCTAAATTTACTCAAGATCCAGTCACTTATTTCCACCTCCTTTGGTCCAAGCCCTGCAGGTTCCTCATGTGGATCATTGCAGTAGCCTTGTAATAAACCTTACACTTTGATCCTTTCTCCTTTCAATCTGTTCTCAGCACAGCTTCCAATGTATTCCTATCAAAATGCAATGTCACCTTCCTAACCAAAATCTTTCAACGGCTTTCCACCTTTTAGCAAATAAAAGCAAAATTATCCTGATGGCCTGCAGTGACCTACATGATCTGAACCTTGTTATGAGACTTCCTCATCTCCTACTCCTCCACCGCTCATTTAACGTAGAAACACTGTTTTCCTGGGTGCTCTTGGCAGGCACTCTGTACATTCCAGCCTCAGCGCCTTTGCACTTGCTGTTATTGTTTCCTGGAATGCTTTGACTCCAAATATCTAGGTAGTTTACCTTCTCACATCTTTTTGTATTTACCACGTATATTATCTTTTCAGTGAGCTATATCCTATATAATATTTCAAGCCTCTTCCCTCAGACATCAATCACTATTTTTCTCTGTAGTCATTATCATAGTTTCAGCATACTATATATTTTATTTTTGTAAACTCATTGAGGGCAAGGGGTTTTGTCAGTTCTGTTTACTGCTGAATTTTCGGTGCATGTGCTTAGCTAATAGTCTACACTCAATAAATATTTGTTAGATGAGTAATGAGGGGAAACATACTATAAGACATTAAAATTTATTTTAAAGATAAAATAATGAAAGGAGCATGAAATCAATAAGCTGAATAAAAGAGAAAATCCTAGAAGAGATAAATTCTAAATATCAATTCAGAACGTATCAAAAACAGCATAATTCTTATTTAGGGCCAGTAGAATCATATGACTCATTTCAATCAGTGGAATTGGGAGAACTAGTTAGGAACAAGAATGAATAACTATTCTGTAATATACATGCATCAAAATAAATGACAGATGGACAAAAATATTCACCTAAAAATCATCTTCCTCAAAGACAGACCTAGGCCAAAATGGCTTTATTGGCAAATTCTAACAAACACTTGAATAATAATTAATGCCAATTATTCACATAATTTTCCCAAAAATAGAAGAGGTCACAACATTTCTCAACCCATTCTATGAGACGTTGTACTGTGATACAAAAACCAGACAAAGAAATTGCAAGAAAATAAAACTACAGACCAATATCTCTTAAAAATATAGTAATAAAATGCTCAACAAATTACTAGCAAACAGAATCTAGCAATATATAAACAGGATTATACACCACGACCAAGTGGAATTTATTCCAAGAATGCAAGGTATTTAACGTTTAAAAATAAATTAATGTAATAAACCTTACTAATAGAATAAAAGACAAAACCAACATAGTCATCTCAAAAGCCATAGAAAAAGCTTTGAGAAACTTCAATACTTTTTTATAATAAGACACTCAAAAAGCTAGGAATAGAAGGGAATGTCCTCAACCTGCTAAAAGGCATCTACAAAAAGAACCCTATAGCTTACATCATTCTTGTGAAAGACTAGACTCATTTATCTTAAAATAAGAAGAAGATAATAATGTCATTTCTTATCACTCCTATTTAACTTTATACTGGAGTTTCTAGACAGAGCATTTAGGCAAGAAAAAGAAAAGAAAAACATATAGACTAGAAAGGAAGAAGGAAAATTATCTCTATTTGAGGATGACACAATCTTGTACACAGAAAATCCTAAGCAATCTAAACTACTAGTAATCTTAAACTACTAAGTAATCTAACAAGTTCAACAGTGTGGTAGCATACAAGATAAATATACAAAGATCAACTGTGTTTGTACACACCTGCAATGAATACTCTTAAAATTTTAAAAATAATTCAATTTATAATAGCATAAATAAGAATTAAATACTTAAGAACAAATTTAATAAAACAAGTGTAAGACTTGTACTCTAAAAACTACAAACCACCATTGCATAAAATTAAAGAAGCCTACATAAAGGGTACAACTTCTTATGTTCATGGATCAAAACACTTAATATTGTTAAGATGGCAATCCTTCCTAAATTGATCTACAGACTCAATGCAATCCCTATCAAAGTCCTAGCTATCATTTTTTGCAGAAATTAATGAGCTGATTATAAAATTTATATGGAATAAGGGACCTAGAACACCCAAAGCAATGTTGAAAAACAAATACGAAGTTGAAAGACTAACATTTTCCAATATCGAAACTTACAACAAAGCTATAGTAATAAAGACAGTGTGGGATTGACATAAAAACGGACAGGGAGATCAGTAGAGCAAAACTGAGAATCCAGAAGTAAACTCTTACAAATGTGACTGATGAAATTTTATAAATTGTAGTAACAACATTTAACATGAAATCTACAGTTTAAACAGATTTTTATGTGTACAATACAGTATTGTTAACTATAGGCATGATGCCCAGGAGATCTCTAGAATTTATTAATCTTACATAACTCAAACTATTGACCCACAACTCCTTGTTATTAATAACATCCCTGAAAACCACTCTCCTACTCTCTACTTCTATGAATTTGAGTCTTCTAGGTGTCTCTTATAAGTAGAATCATACAGTATTAGTCCTTGTGTAACTGGCATATTTTATTTAGCATAATGTCTTCAAGTTTCATCCATGTCATTGCATATTGTGGGGTTTTCTTTTCTAAGGCTGAATAATATTCCGTTATATTGATACGCCACATTTTAAAAAGTCCATTCACCCATCAATAAATATTTAGGTTCTTTCCAAATCTTGGCTATTACAATGTAACAATTTTTGACAAAGTTGCCAAAACAATTAATTGGAGAGAGAATTTTTTTTTCAACAAATGAGGCTCGGACAGCCATCTATTCACATGGAAAAGAATGAAGTTGGACCCCTTCTTCACTCTATACTCAAAACTTAAAACGAATCAAAGACCTAAATGTAAGAGCTAAAATTATAAAAATCTTAGAAGAAAATATCTACATGTTCAGGTTTGGCAAAGGCTTCTTATATGACACCAAAATTACAACTGACCAAACAAAAAAAATAGATAGACTTCCTCAGAATCAGAAACTTTTATGCTTCAAAGGGCACCATCAATAAAGTTAAAAGAAAATCCACAAAATGGGAAAAAAATTTCAAATCATATATGGTCTAGTACTCAAATTATGTGAAGAATTTTTAAAAGGTGAATAACTCAATTAAAAAATGGGTAGGACATTTGAGTAGATATTTCTCTGAAGAAGGTTTACAAATGGTCAATAGACACATGAAAAGATGTTAAGGGCAGTTAGTAGTTCTGAAATGTGAATAAAAACCATCATAACATAACACTGCATACACACTAAGATGGTCATAACAAAAAATAAAGGTAGTAAAAATTGTTGGTAAGGATGTGAAAGAATGGAATCCCTCTTACATTGCTGGTGTGAATGTAAAATGGTGTATGTATAAGTCCCTTTTTACATTGCTATAAAGAAATCCCTGAGACTTTGTAATTTATTAACAGAAGAGGTTTAATTGGCTCACAGTTTTGCAGGCTTTACAGAAAGCACAGTGCTGGCATCTGCTTGGCTTCTAGGGAGCCTCAGGAAGCTTACAATCATGGTGGAGGGCGAAGGAGGAGAAGGCACATCACATAGCCAGAGCAGAAGCAAGAGAGAATGGGACGGGAGGTGCCACACACTTTTAAATGACCAGATCTCCAGAGAACTCACTATCGCAAAGGCCTCACCAAGCCAAGAAGGATCCACCCCGTGACCCAAACACCTCCCACCAGGGAAGTGTTTCCTCCCACTGGGACCCACCTGCAGCACTGGGAATTAAAATTCAATATGAGATTTGAGCAGGGACAATAAACCATATCATATTAGAGAAGTTGCTTGGAAAAGAGATTGGCAGTTCTTCAAAATGTCAAACATAGATTTAGCATATGACCCAGCAATTTCACTCCTAAGTATAAACTCAAGGGAAATTAAAACATAAGTCCACACAAAAACATAGCTGCATTATTCATGATAGCCAAGAGTGCATGGAAACAAAGCAAATGTCTATCACTGATGAATGGCTAAAGAAAATATAGTATATCCATACAAGAGAATACTATTAGATAATCCAAAGGAATGAAGTATTGATACATGCTAAAACATGAATGAACTTTGAAAACTACGCTAGAAGCTAGTCACAAAAGACCATATATTGTATGACTCCATTTATATAAAATATTCAGATCAGGCTAATCTCTGGTAACAGGAAGCGGATTAATGCTGCCTAGGTCTGGAGATGGGGTGGTGTGTGTATGTGTTGGAGGAAGAGTTGGAGAATGTCTGCTAATGGTTATGGAATTTCTTTTTTAAGTGTTGAAATCTTCTAAAATTGATTGTGGTAATGGCTGCACAACTGTTTGATTGTACTAAAAACTATTACATTGTGCACATTAGAAAGGTCATTTGTATAATATGTACATGATATTTCAATAAACCTGTTATAAAAGGTATGCCTCAAAGGTAAAATTATTGTTTACAAATGACTTTTATACATACATTATCTCATCCTTTCCTCCAGCAACCAGGAGGATGTATTCTAGGGACATGGCATCACCTCCACTGTGTAGAGGAGAAACCCAAGTTTCAGGTTTAGCCATGTATCCAACGTTATTCCTTTAGTAAGTGAATGATCTAAAAGTAAGAACTGCTGGCTTCACATTTTATTTTATCCCTTTCCTTACACAACTTTTTATTTCATGTCCTTTTGATTTCCATTTTTAGACCTGACCTCTGATCACTTCTGATTAGCCCTTCATCCTCTGTTTGCATTTTTTTTTAAGCCAGGACCAGTATTTAATTATTCATTCATTGTAAAACATAATGGCTAGTGTCTCAACTGACTGCGAGAAGTCTGAATTCCTTTACATCAACAGTTTGAAAATTCCAAAAGTAATGGTTCTTCATGAAAAATACCTTCTGGGCTCTTGTTCATTGTGAAGTCAGACTATAGCTCAGTTGGCTGATCTAACTGCCAGGAGAGGTAACCTCGTATGGCCTTGTCTGGATGTACTTATTTAATTTCATGGCTTTTTTCTTAAAGTCTTACCTTAGTGACACCCTGTCTAAGCTGGTTAGTCTGAAAGTCTGTATCTATATAGCTCTAATACTCTAAGAAACTGTACTTCAGGGCTTGTCTTTGTGGCCTCTTCTCCCTCATTCCTTCTTTCTTCTTATGGGTTTTTCATTTGTTTTCCTGATAAATATTTGAGGAATAAACGGATGAATAAATAAATAAATGAATACCTGGCACACAGGATTTTAAGAATGGCAAGGGCAACCTTTTCATTTAGGGGATTATCTTTAGTGGCAGACAGGAGAATGCACTGGATAGAGGAGAGTTTGAACACTGGAAAACCATTCAGTGGACCATTCTTACTTTTGATAGTCAGTTATAGTGGTTGATTTTGGTAACTGATGGTCTTTCAAAATGTCACGGTGTCATTCAGAGCATCAGAAATTCAAGTATGTTTTTTTGTGGTTTGAGTTTCAAGATCACTAACCTAGAAATTGGCAATAAAGCATCTACTCCAAGACCATAATACATTCATCAATTTACTCAGCAAATTCTTGTTTAGCATCTCCTGTGTTTTGGTGTAGCTAAACTGAATATGCAGCAGAGGAGAAAAACAGACATAGTTCTGGATACTACAGTCTGGTGACAGACAGTAAGTAAACCAGCAAATACATGTGAAAGTGGGTATATGAATAGACTACAGTTACGTGAACTGGAACTGAAGGTCTGGAAAAAGGAGTAATGGAAAAATAAAAGTAGTGAGGTTAGGAAGGGCTGCCAAAGAAAGATAAGCCTTGCAGGCCAATGTGAGCCAACGGTGATGGTGATGATGATAATGCTGCTGCTGCTGCTGCTCATGTTAGCAATACTGCTTGGTATTCAGGTAATACTGTTACCTTCATGAAATGTTCTCATAATTATTTAATTGTTGCACCTTTTCTAAATGAAATGTGAGTTTCACAAAAAAGTAAAATGAGTCATCTGTGGTTACAGAATTGCCAGAGGCAGAGGTGGTGTTAGAACCATCTTTTGTGATTAGCATCTCTCAATAGGTGTCACTGCAGAACCATTTGTTAACAGAAAATCTCACATATAAACCCATTCCTCACTTTGACCCTACCTGAATATTGCCCTCTATCCCCCTTCCCCCCACCCCTCCAGGGCAAGGTCTAGGCTCCAAGGAATACAGTTTGGACATTCTTATACATCATGCTTGCTATGGAGACATGAAATATTGGGAAATGAATTTATTGTGTAAGCCTAATAAATGTACTCTGGTCTATATGCAACCTCATACTTTCCATCTAAGCATTGCTAGAGAAATGTAGTCAATGAATGTAATATTGTTTGATTCCTATTGTAGCAAATAGCATTGTTTGGCTAGTTACAAGGGAGAAAAAAATCCAAGGAGACCTATCTGTACCTCTCTCTGTGCTTGGTGAGATCTCTTCACCCTGCTCTGGTGATGTTGTCCTCATCTGAGCTCTGGGATGTGCAGTTTTCCCGCTGTGCTCTCTGACTCTTCTTTTTTTTCTGGTTGCTGCATATTAGCCTATAGTTCAACATTTTGAAGTCAGAGCATTTATTCCTAAGCCCAGGAAAATATATACTACGGAGTTCCTCTGAAAACTGGAGTTCCTGGCAGAGGCTTCTCCTATTTCTTACTTTCTTACAGACAGATGATAATTTTTCTGGCTAGATTTAACCTATTTAGGGAAAAATCAATCTTTACTAGCCCTCTTTAGACTGGCATCCTTACCTGGACCCCTCTTTGGCCTCTAGGAACACCATCCCTTTCTGTCTTTTGAAAATGACTTCATGACATCTTTTCTATAAATCCTGCCCACATTTTCATAAATATTTCCATTATTAAAAACTCTACTCACATCTCTCCTCATGTAGTACACCGACGTACCTCCCTCTATGCCTCTGTCTAGTGGAGAACTTTAGAGCACTTACCAGTGCTTATGTCTGTCTCTCCCAGACTGTGGGCTGTCAAGCACAAGCATACCTGAACTTAATAGTTTCAGCATTTCTCACAGAGACTATTCTATAGTAGTTGCTTAGTAAATTAATAAATGAATACATGAGGAGGAAAGCACTTTTACAATCTGAAAGTACTTAATTTAGAAGTTCATGTTTTGAGCTCCTAGGAATGTCAGGCTGGGTTTTGGAGACGTCTCAGACTATACTATCTAGATAATAAAAAGTGATTATTGAAGCCCATTATATTCACAGAGTGCTGACGCATATTTCCTGGCAGTTGACCTTAATCGCAACCTTATGAGAGAGAAGAAAAAGCCAGATATGATCTCAGTTCCCAAAAGAGATAACAGACTCAAAGAAATTAAAGATATTATAACTAAGTAATTATATATTTCAATTATTATTCAAAGTCATGATTTAAGTTTAATTAATAAACCTTAAGCATTTTCAGCATAAAGTGAGACACACAAACACAAGCATTTTATCGTGAAACAAATACAATACTGTAGCTGGGAAAAGAGACTATCATTGAAGGAAGCTATTATTAATGCTCCTTCATCCATTCACCTTCTATTTTTTTAGTTGAGAACAGAAGAATAATTAACTAGGAGTTACTGAGTTGAGGGGATTAGAGGTTGGGGTGAAGAGGACTTCGTGCAGAAGAACTAGTTCATTCCAAAATTGAAACAAAGATTAGCCCATTTGAGGAGTCAAAACAGTCTAGAGCGGCTGAAGTTTGGTAAGGGCAGGGGAAAGTCATGGCCTTGGGAGCTCTTGCAGCTCCACTCTTCCTGGAGGCTCCCAGTCTCCCGGCAAAAGAAAGCAAATGATTATTCCCCTTTCTACCGGGAGTCCTTGCGTTAAGAAATTCAACAGAATTTTCAGGTGGGGGAAAAAGCTTCAAATGCTTAATTTAGAAAAGATTAGTTTTTATTATGTAGTCGATCCTTTAGGTATTTAGAAAGAAGATCAAGAGACTACACTAAAGATGCTGAAAAGTTAGTTATAGATGTCTGCATTTTTCATAACTAATTTTTCTAAACAGAGTAGAACTACCATCCTAAATGAAAAGGTTACTGTATCATGTCAAGAATCAATTGTATTATAAAGAGAAGAATTTTATTATCTGGAAAGTATAACAAGAAATACAGCGACAAAGTAGAATCTATATGGCCCAAAGTGAAATGGAGATTAGCAGTTGCAGCAGTCAGCATGCTAATGGGAAACAATGGCCCACGCTTATTGAAAAGTTTAAAGAAAGGACTTTTTATTTAGGTGTCCACAGGGTTAAGGGAACTCATACAAAGTGGGGAGATGGGGATGTGCTTTCACGGTTTGAATGTTTTTGTCCCCTCTAAAAATTTATGTTGAAATCTAATCCCCAGTGCAACAGTGTTGAGAGGTGGGGACTTTTGACAGGCATTTATGTCATGAGGGCTTAGGTTTCATGAATGGATTAATGCTGTAATAAAGGGCTTGATAGAGGGATTTTGTTCCTTTTTTGTCTTTCTGCCTTCTGCTATGTGAGGATGATTCATTGCTCCTTTCAGGAGGATGTAGCGTTCAGGGCACCATCTTGGAAGCAGAGATGGGACCCTCACAAAACCTGCCATGCCTTGACCTTGGACTTCCCAGTCTCCCTCTAGAGCTGCAAGAAATAAATCTCTGTTCTTTGTAAGTTACCCAGTCTGTGATATTCTAGCACTTTCACTACAGCACAAGTAGACTAAAACAGAAATTGGTACCAGAGAAGTGGGCATCATTATAACAAATACCTAACAATGTGGAGGCAGCTTTGGAACTCGAAAATGGGCAGAGACTGGAACAGACTGGAAGTAAATGCTGGAAAAAGCCTGTATTGCCATGAAAAAGGCATTGAGGATGATTCTTATGAGTTCTCAGAAGATAAGAGCTTTAAGGAAAGCCGCATTTTTAGCAATTACTTAAATGGTTATGAACAGAATGTTGGTGGAAGTATGAAGTTGGAAGACTATTCTGCCTATATTAGTGGTTTTCAATTTTGCCTGCGCATTGGAATCACCTTGGTAGATTTAAAATACATATATATAGCCAAATCCCACTGCCAGAGCTTCTGATTTAATTGGTTTGGTGTATGGCCTGGGTATTGGGAGTTTTACGAGCTTCCTGAATGATTCAAATCGGTAACTGGTGTTGAGAACTATTTTTCTATATCTTAACATTTCTTTTTCTTCTCTGAATTGCTGCAACGTTGTTCTATCTCTTACAGTATAACATAAAACATTTAAATTTCTCTTACTTTGTTTCTTATAATGAAGCTCAGTGTTTCACATTGAACTCTGCTTTCTCTAACAAAATGACAACACACGTCTTTGGATTCTCTTTAGTGCCGATTCCATTTCTGAGCATATAGTATCTATTTACTAAGTATCCAGTGGGTCAGTGTACTGGAGATCACTGAGTCCCTTCACAGAAGGTCACAGAGTACAGTCTCTTCTTCCTCCTATTGGAGACAGGCTTCCATTCCAGAGGGAGCGGCAAGCCAGAACATCAAGAAGACAAATTGGTTTTGAGAATGTCAACATGAAAAATGAGAAAACTACTTTTAACAGTTGGAAACCCATTTAAACTCCTAATCCTCTTATTAAACCTGTTTGGAGACAGCTTGGAGAAACCAATGCTAGGGATGCTTCCATTTACCATCCAGATGTACAAAATAAATAATGGAATTTTAATCAGCTGGAGAAGCTGCAGAGCCCTAACACCTGATGAGATTTTTAAATTCATTTTTCCCCTGGGAAAACTAATTACAGCAAACGATTTCATCAAACTGTCCTGGAGAGTGGTTGTACTTGGCAATGCCACTCTTAGAGAGGAGTTTACTTAATAAAAGGATATGACTTTAGTCCCACTACATTAAGGTAACAGTAACCAATTGTTTGTGTGTATTTGTTAGAAGGGCTGTTTTTATAAACAAGTTTTCAGAAGAAGGAAATCATTATTATTTGGAGAATATTGTCCCAACCTTCAAAAGCATAGTGTTTATAATTGTTAATAATATTCCTCTTGATTTATTATTGTATGTATATATAGGTTTTGACACTAGTTTGGCAAGATAGATACACACACACACACACACACACACACACACACACACACATTAACCAGTAACCTTGAAATTCAGGGAACAATACCCCCCTTTACAGGTGAAGAACTTGAGACCTAGAGAAGTTACTTGCTCAGAGTTACATAAGTGTTCAATGTCAGAACTAACATGAGAATTCAAGCCTAATTTACTTCTATTTTTCCAAGCTGCCTCCGATTATGGTGGGGAAAAAATAAACAGTCTAAGACTTGCAACTTCCTTGGGAAAATTGTACACACATAACATTTATTGTTTTAAGACACATGAAGGTGGACATTGGATTAAGACCCCTTGATAAGACAAAGAGCCAAATGAGAACCATCCTGGGGTGTGGGTGAAGGAAGGGATCTGGTGAGGAGTGGTTTTTGTTTTTCTCTTCAGGAAAAAGCTGCGCTGGGACACTCTGATGGAAAGAGATCATCTGCCTACTGGATACTAACCTAGATCCTGCATTTGATGTTGCTCTTGGTGTTTAAAGAAACTGCGACGTAAGACGATGGCTACTTCAAAGTGCCTGCCACATTTGTCAGGCTTTTACCTTAAGGTTGTCACTTCACACCTGGATTATAGCATTAGCCTTCATGCCAGGACCCTGGATTTCATTTTCTCCCTCTCCCTCTCCATCATCATGCCAGGGATGTCTTCCTTTAACGCCACCATCTTGCTGGGTTACTCGCTGCTTCCAAACCTCCCACGGGCTCCTAGCACATCTAACCCTTCTGACTCAAGGTCAAGCCTTCTCTTCCCTTCACCAGGATCTCACTGTTCTGTGTTACTACCCCAGATGTGCCCCTTGTTCTAGTCTCTCAGATTCACCCTCTGGTTTTCTGCCCTCATTCCTTCCCTCCTTTCTTCGCCTTTCCTCATGCATGCTCCCTCTTTTCTCTTTCTCTTCTGCATGTAAAGATCCTGCACATTTCCAATTCCTCTGTTACTGCCCGTTCTTCTCTTACTGAGCTATGCCTTCTCCTGAATGTGTTGCTAACAATTCTGTCTCCTGTTTTTCTCCACTGTTTTCATTTATGTGTTTGGCATATTTCCAAACATGCCGAAGAGTCAGTAGATATATATATATATGTATATATATATATATATTTATTTATTTTTTTTTTGGAGACAGAGTCTCGCTCTGTTGCCCAGGCTGGAGTGCAGTGGCCGGATCTCAGCTCACTCCAAGCTCCGCCTCCCGGGTTTACGCCATTCTCCTGCCTCAGCCTCCCGAGTAGCTGGGACTACAGGCGCCCGCCACCTCGCCCGGCTAGTTTTTTGTACTTTTTAGTAGAGACGGGGTTTCACCGTGTTAGCCAGGATGGTCTCGATCTCCTGACCTCGTGATCCGCCCGTCTCGGCCTCCCAAAGTGCTGGGATTACAGGCTTGAGCCACCGCACCTGGCCGGGTCAGTAAATATTAAAAAAAAAAATTCCAATACTCATTAGGAAAAGGGGAGACAGTGAGGTAAAGTGTGTTATAAAACCTTGACTTTTTCACATTTTTTTCCTTTCTTTTGACTCAGGAAGAAATAAATAAATAAACAGGATAATTACATCTGAAATCAGTTAATGCTGTCAGTCAGTGTTTCAGAACATGCTCCCCTTCAAGGGTAGCTAATCATTCCAAAGGTAAGTGATAGAATATGTTGATCTATCTGTTCCTTTGGTCAGTCATCCATGCTCCTTTGTCTTCCAGAACATAAAGCTAATTGCCCCAGCACCATTTTTAAACAAGTCATCATTTTCACACTGATTTGAAGTAATTCCTTTATTATACACTAGCATCTCGTTTATCCTAGAGTATTTTCTTTCGGGGGTAGGTTTTCAGTAGCTTTCAGGCTTGATTTAATATTTTTTAGAGAAAAAATCCTTTGTTTTTCTTTTATTTAAAAAAATACTTGGTTGTATTCACTCATTATTTTTCCATATAAAATGTAAATTTCCTATGATTAGTTAAAATATACTATTAGGATTTTGACTGAAATTTTATTAGACCCATGCATCAATTTGAGGGAGAACTGACATTATCACTACTTACAATGATCTTATTTGAAAACAGAGTTTGCGTCAGTGTTTATTAAAATTTCTTTTATACTTTAGAACACAAAAATGTTATTTTCCTCATTTGTTAAAATGGGGATAACAAGATCTATGTTGCAGTGTCATAGCAAAGATTAAATGACATGTTACCTGTAGAGCCCTTAATGTGTTCCACACATAGCAAGCCAGCAGTGAGAATCAACAAGTATAAGCTCTGATCACGATGATGATGCCTGTTTTAGTTTGGGCCACTGTAACAAAGTACCATAGGCTGGGGAGCTTATAAACAACAGAAAACTGTTTTCATAGTTCTGGAGGCTGGAAGCCCGAGATCAGTGTGCCAGCATGGTTGGGTTCCAGTGAAGACCCTCTTGTGAGGTTGTATCCTCACATGGTGGAGGCAGAGACAGTGGGCTAGTGCTCTTATAAGCACACTAACCTCATCATGGGGCTCCACCCTCATGACCTAATTATCTCCCAAAATCCCCACCTCCAAATATCATACTACTGGGGTTAGGGTTTCAACATAAGAATTTTGGGAGTACACGAACATGCAGTCCGTAGAATATCCTATCCTTCCACCCCCATCTTCATCCTAAGAGATAAAGTATTGGAAAATAAATATTAATAATATGCTGGATTCCCCTTAAACTCCCCAAAGTATTGTATGAAATATCTCTGCAGGTCTAACTGAGGTCTCTGCCTGAAATCAATGCTAGGAATTCCTAATGTGGACCACCTGGCAAGAAATAAAACAGAATTCTGTATGATCCAAAGTTCATTCTCTCTAAGAACTGTCTGCCTTCAGGTATCAGATCCCACCAGCATCTGTTATTGTAAATTCTAGTTCTCTTTTCTCTTGGTTGCATTTGATTTGACATTGTAAAACTTTGTCTATTTTTTAAGTTTTTGTTTTCAAAGAATCAGTTTCTTCATTTATTTATCCAGTCTACATTTCTTTCCTAGATATTATTAAGTCCTCTATCTTACTTTCTCCAGAATGTTGCCCTTTTTCTAATTTGAGTTCAAGGAATAATTTATTTTCCTTGTTTTTGGTTTATTAATGAAATCATTTATGTTTATAATATTGTCTCTGGACAAGGTTTTTACTGTGTGGTGTATTAGAATTGATATATTCATACGGTGATTTATTTTTGTTTTATTGAATTGTAGTCGGAGACCATGGCTTGTGCATTTCTGATTGGGATAATTTACTGAGTTTTCCTTAGTGACTGGATATATGATACATTTTTGTAAATGCTCCATAAAGTCTTCAATAAAATATTTATTTCTACTGAAGGTATTTACAATTGTTACCTTTCCAGTACTACCCAAATCCAACTTATTACCAAAACCTGCCAAATCTACCAAAAATTTATTTCACATCAGCCTCTTTGTTTCTTCCTCTGCTGCCCCTACCTCCTTTAAGCAGCTGTCAGAATTACCCCCTCACTACTACTTTGAATCTTGGTCCTTTCCAAACCATGCTCCACTGGCCAGCCAGGTGATTTAAATAAATCAATCAGTTTGCATCCCTCCCCCAGCAAGCTGAATGCTCTCCATTTGCTTCTGCTCTAAGGACAGAATGGAGACCTAAACACACTGCAAAATTGGGCCCCTTTTCTTCTCCTTCACTTGATCACAGGCCCCCTTTTCCTGTGCTTACTGAGATGTAGCCATAGAGGCGATAGCCTTCTGTTTGGTCCTTGAATATGCCAAGCACTTTTTCATCTCAGACCCACAGCACATGCTGCCTCCCATCTGCAACAGACTCTGCTGTGTTTGCCTGTGTTAACTTAAAAACCACACAATTTATAAGTATAGAAAGGAGAGCTTTACTTCTAAGTAAGGCAATTACAACCTGCAGGCAGAAAATAATAGCCTTGGCCAAAAAATCCAAAAGTAAGCACTTCTGGAGAGGGGAGGGTGGAATGACGATTTATGCTGAACAGGTTGGCTAAGTATACATGTTTATTGATTGCAGGAGTTATGGATATTCATGAATGCATGCATACTGAAAAACATATATGTTACATACAACCTAAGTTCATTTAGGGGTGGGGACTTAACATTTAAATGTATTACAATTAGGACCCATGTGCCAAAAGGTGAAGAAGGGACACAAAGGAACTCAGTGCGCAGCCTCTGTAAACAGACCAGACTAGTTCATGGTTGGTGGTCTCTTACCAAGAGAAAGTTACTGAAATCAGTCCCTTGTCCAATCAAAACTGTAGTTATGGCTTGTGGAAGGGGTGGGGTGGTCAGTTAGTCAGCATCTGGCAGTGAGCTGCAATTGTTTAAACATTGCTTATCTCAAAGCCAGGGCTTGTGTAGCTGCTAGAGAAAAAGACAAACCTAGTGGCAGTTAGAACACAGTTTCTTTTTTTTTTTGAGACAGAGTCTCACTCTGTCACCCAGGCTGGAGTGCAGTGGCGTGATCTTGGCTCACTACAACCTCCGCCTCCCAGGTTCAAGCGATTCTCCTGCTTCAGCCTTCCAAGTAGCTGGGACTACAGCTGCCCGTCAGCACACCCAGCTAATTTTTTGTATTTTTAGTAGAGACAGGGTTTCACCAAGAACATAGTTCATTCTGTAAGTGTAGGCGTATGTGACTTAACTCCTGCCTGGCATGGCCTGATATCTTATTGCCACAGAGTCCATTCAATCAATCTTATGATCTCTATGTTAACATTAATGCTGGTCAGTTGTTGCATCTAAACTGCAAAAGAGAGGGGGTATAATGAGGTGTGTCTGACCTTCTGTCCCATCGTGACGGAGAGAACGCACCTTTGAACTTAAGAGCTTTTTAATATTTCTCTGGGGTCCCCTTAGTCAAGAGGGGGCTGTTCAGTCAGCTGAGGGATTTCAGATTTTATTTTTAGTTTACATCTGGCTGGCTCCTTTGCCTGCCACAGACCTCTGTCTCCACAGAGCCCTTCCCAGACCACCAGACATAAAGGGAATCTATCCCTCCCCTTCCAAATTCAATTTCCTCACACTCCATACTATTCCTTTATAGCACTTAACCCAATTTATAATTGAATATTTATTTGTTAGAAGTCTAAAAACGACCTTTTCTACTAGGCTGAAAGCTCCACGAATGAAACATCTTTATTTATGTCTCTCAGAAAACCCATTGTGTAGCACATTTTCAACATATAATACTCTCTCGAAAATAAGTTTAATGGAAGAGTGACTTTTGTAGAGCAGAGTATGATATATCTCCCCAAATTTACCGTATTATTTTTAGTATTTGGAACATATATCCTTATTTATTTGTTCTTCATCAGTCAAGTGTGGAGCAAGAAGTATTGAAGTTCCCAGCACAATTATGTTTCTGTCAATTTCTTCACATTTCTGGTATGTTTTGCTTTAGAAATGCGAGGGCAATGTTGTTCAGAGCATAAGTGTTTTTTGACTGTTGGAATTGTGCATGATCTAGGACTCTTCGTTGTAACTAATAGGATCCAATGTGAACTTGTAGCAGTGGACTTTAAAAGAAGAAGTTTCTATAGTAGCAGGAGTGTCTTATAGAACTTGAGGCCAGCAATGCTGGCAGGCCTTAGGGTGTCTCAATGTGTGTGTGTGTGTGTGTGTGTGTGTGTGTGTTTTCATTCACCTTTGATTGATTTTATGTCTATGTAGCTCTAGAACTTACTCATAAACAATGCATGTAAATATTCACAAGTTTTTTCCACTGGTCACCAAATGGCTTGGACTCTCCCAACATCATAAACAAAAGATCCATCAATATGGTCACCCCAAAAGGACCTTCACAGTGTGTTTTCCCCATGCCTGATGAGGCAGCCTGTCTGTGGGCTAACCCTGTATGCCTGGCCTTCTGTCTGGCCAGATTTCCAGATGTCACCGAGCCAAGGACAGGTTAAACCTGGCGTAGTATCCTCCTTTCTACTACTCATGACTGCCATGATTGGGCAAACTCCTGACTGGGTTTCTGTAAGATATCACCATTCTTTTCCCCAATGCTGTTGAACTACAGCAGGAAAACAGAAACCGAAGTTCTTGGCCCTCATCTGTTCCACAACCCACTCTCACCTCTGCTTACCAATCCCAATGTGAGTATGATGATGGGGATGGGTTAGCCCCTTTCCTCCAACCTCTGCCACCTGCTGGCTTTCTGCTCAGTTTAGCACCTCTTCAACCCAGATTCTCCCAGAGTTGCATCTTCATTCAAATGCTACTTCACAAAAAGGGATTTTGAGAGTTACCTACATACGCTATTTTCTCACCTTATTACATAAGAAAGAAATCCAAACTTAGTAAGTAGAGACTTTATTCAGAAGCATTATTGCAATAGGGCCAGGGAGATTATTGCAATAAAGAGAACTCATGGTCATAAGACCTGCAAACAACTCAAGGGATGGGCAAAAATAACTTTTCTTTTACAGAAAGGAGTAACACGGCTAGAAAGAACTGGGTACAGGGAAGTGGGAAGAAACAGTGGCATGATCAGATGGCTATGAGGCCATCCTATTTTTCCAGGGTGGCCCTTAAGGGGGAACTACATATTGGCTCAGGTTGAGGTTGAACCAAAGGACAGAGAGCTGGGGGAAGGAGAGAATCTTAACCACAGTGTGGTTTACGAGTGTTTTATACTGATTGATCAGAGGGACAAATGGTTCAACTAATCATTTATGAGACAAATAATGGGAATTTAGAGGAGCTTTATTTGGCTTTGTCAATAAATAAATAAGGGGGATATCTATGAGTCTTTTATTTTTATTTTAAACAATTTATTGTGGACAATTTCAAAAATTTACAACACACAAAGAAAGTGATCATCACTCAGCTTCAATTATCAACTTTTGCTAATTTTGTTTTATATATGGCAGTCCCCACTTTATCCCCCTTTTATCCACTGTCTTGCTTTCTTTGGTTTCAATTACCTGCTGTCAACCCCTGTCCAAAAATATTAAATGGAAAGTTCCAGAACAATTTATAAACTTTAAGTTGTATGCCATTCTGAATAGTATGATGAAGTCTCTTCCTGTCTTGCTGACACAAATCATCCTTTTGTCCAGTGTATCTGTACTTTGTACGCTCCCTATCTGTGGTTTACTTCACAGCCATCTGGATTACCAGCTCAAAAAAAAAAAAAAAAGTACAGTTGACCCTCAAACACCATGGGTTTAAACTGTGTGGGTCCACTTATATGCAAATTCAAAATATGGTATTCTCTGGATGAGTGAAACACATGTATGTGGAGCCTGACTTTTCCTCTAAGTGATTTCAGCAGGGCAAACTATAGGACTTGAGTATGTGTGGATTTCAGTATATGCAGGGGTCCTGAAACCAATCTTCTGTGTATAGAGGATTGATTGCATATATATAGTTTAGTACTATCCATGGTTTTAGGCATCCCCTGGGGGTCTTGAAACCTATCCCTCTTAGATAAGGGGGAACTACTGTATCCTACCGCTTGGGTTAGGGTGTTGGGGTTGGCTTTAAGTAAATTTTAGATTAGTGTATCATTTCGCCCACTAATACTACAGTATATATTTATAAAGGATAACTTATTCTGCATATTACACAGAACTAAATTAACAATAATTTCTTAATATCATTTAACTTGTTCACATTTCCCAAGTCTGAACATACTTTTACTGTTGATTTATTTAAAGCAGTATCCAATCAAGGTTTACAAACTGTATTTAAAAAAATAATGTTTTTAAAACTTAAATATTTTATTTTAAAAAATTGACATAAAACTTTATGTATGTATCAATAGTATGTACATGAGTTCAACCCACATCTGGTAGCCACCATTGTATTATCTACTTCTGTGAAATCAGCTTTTTTAGATTTCACATGTGAATGACCTGGTTACTTCACTTAACATAATGTCTTCCATTTCCATTCATGTCACACACATCAGTATTTTATTCTTTTTTAATGATTTGATAATACTCCATTGTTATATATATACCACATTTTCTTTATTCATTAATCCACTGATGAACACTTAGGCTGATTTCATATCTTGACTATTATAAATAGTACTGCAATAAACATGGAAGTACATATATCTCTTGGACACACATAAACTTTGGGTATACACTCAGCAGTGGGATTGCTGGGTCATATGGTAGTTTCACTTTTAATATTTTGAAGAACCTTATACTGGTTTCCATAAAGGCTGTAATGTACATCTCTACCAACAGCCTCTAAGGGTTCCCCTTTTCCCACATCCTCTCTGACATTTGTTATCTTTTGTCTTTTTGATAATAGCAATTTTAACAGGAGTGAGGTGATATCTCATTGTGGCTTTGATTTGCATTTCCCTGGTGATTAATGATGTTGAGCATTTTTCATATACCTGTTGGTCATTTGTATGTCTTCTTTTGAGAAATGTCTGTTCATTTTGCCCATTTTTAAATCAAGTTATGTGTTTTTCTACTATTGGATTGTTTGAGTACCTTACACACTTTAGATATTAACCATGTATGAAATGTATAGTTTGCAAATATTTGTTCCCATTCTGTAGCTTATCTCATCATTCTGTTGATTTTTTCCTTTGCTGTGCAAGTAGCTTTAAAAAGACATAGGGGAAAAGCTCCATGACATTGGTCTGCGCAATGATTTTTTTGGATATAACTTCAAAAGGCCAGACAATAAAGGCAAAATAAATAAATGGGATTACGTTAAACCATGAGTGTTGTCTTAGTCTCATGGAAAAGGGTGGTTCTTTGCAGTAAGCCATTTTCTGGAACACAAAAGGTGGGAGGATTTTGTATCCTTTGCTGTTTGACGGGATCACAGGAATAAGATAACATTCACCATTGATATCTTGCATTCACTCTTCCACCCAGTCTGATGTGGATGTTGCACTGAACCTCCTTTGTAAAATATACATGTATATGTCACCAATGACCTCTTCCTCGCCAAGTTCAATGGACTCAGTCCTAGTAGTCCCTAGCTCCCCGGAGCATTTGGGGCAGCTGGCCATTTGCTCCTTTCTTAGACTAATTGCCTTTTGGCTCCATGAAGCCACAGCCTCCTGTGTTTTTTCTTTCTCCTCTAGCAGTGATTCTTCTTTCTCCTTTGTCTGGTTTTCTCTTTCCCAATGCCTAATATTGGGACAGAGAAGCCCTATTTTGTAGGGCTTAGATTGTGGGTCTCTTCCAGAGCTTCATGTTTTCCTAAATTCGTGTCATTCATTTCCATACATTTAAATATTATGTCTTTGTCTATCACCTTCCATTTTTTATCTCCATGCCACATCTCTTTCCAGAACTCCTGACTTATGTATCTAACACTTGAAATCTGTATCTTATCTATCTAAAAGAAATGTCAGGCATAAAATATCCCAAATCAATTTTTATTCCTTATGTATGTCTCCAAACTTCTCCAATCCACTTAGCTGCATAATCTACAGATTCACACACCCTTTCCTTACTCCACTCTTCACAGCTGTTGCCACCTACTGTTCATAGCCTTCAGAATATATACTGATTGTGTCAACTTTTCTCTATCTCTACTGTCACAGTCATAGTTCAAACCACCATTATCTATCACTTCAATTACTGCTGTTGCTTCTAATTGTTTTCTCTTATCCTGCCCTTTCTCTGACTCAGTCAGTTTACCACATGGTGACCAGAATAATCTTTTAAATCCCTCATTCAAAACTTATTAGTGATGTCTTTAGATTAGAAGCCATAATTCACAGCAGAATTTTTTCAGCCTCAGCACTATTGACATTTCGTTCTGGATAATTCTTGGTTATGGGGGACTATCCTGTGCACAGTAGGAAGTTTAGCAGCAAGCTTGACCTCTATCCACAAGATGCCAGTAGCATCCCGGTTTTTTTTTTTTTTTTTTTTTGAATGCCTTGTCATTCCCTTTCATAACTTATTTATCTGTCTAACAAAATTCCACTCAACATCCATCTTCTTCATGCTAACTTCTTTGTGGACCTTTTCTGAGATTTTTCAACCCACCTTTAAAACTCTCAGCAAATTAAATTGCTCCCTTCTCTATCCTTCAATAGCTTCCATCTACAGCATTTATGGGGTTGCATTCATCATAACGAATTAGTTAGATATATATTATTCTTCCTCATTTGAATGTAATACTCAGCATAGTATCTGAAACATTTGAAGCATAACAATTTTAATGAATTTAATTATTTTATCATGTTTCTACAAAACAGTTGTATCTCTCTTGTCAATCTTGCCATCATCTCTCCTTGCATAGAGAGATGTGCTTATATTGTGTTCCCTTTGGAGCAATTTATTTTTTCCCCGATGGGATTTTCCCTTAATCCACTACCTCCCCACAAAGATGTTTCAACAACCAATTTTTCTCCCACCAACACCAATCCTCATAGTCACTTATCTAGATGTTTTGCAAAGTAAAAAAAAAATCACCAAAAAACTAAGTGGCTCAAGGTCACTTGGCTTGTCTGAGGCAAAGCTACTCAAACACATTCTGCAAACCTGCGCTTCCTACACTGTCTTTCTAACAGATGGTCTATTGGAAAGGACAACTGAGACCAAAAATAGACCTGTAATGGCTTATTAAGATGCATTTAGGGAGAGAGAAAGCACATTTCACAATGTCCAGCAATTATATAAATGCAGTACCTTGAAGTTGGATAAAACTTTCTGAAAGCATTTTATCTATATGGCTGTCACATCAAATGTTCTTTGTGGCCAAGCTTCTCTTCCAATGCAGTGGAAGTGTACCTGTTGCTGTTATATCCTTTCTGCACTTTTGGCAGCATCTCTCCATTTTCCAAAATTCCTCTTTCTTCAGATATGCAGGTATCAGACATATCACCTAGTGATTTTATGTGGACTGTAGCTGAACAGGAGCATATGCCCTAAATCAAATGTAAAACAAAATTCTTGTAGGAGGCCTTGATATATGTTGGGTCAATGAGAGTGCACACAATTTGAAAAAATTAATGGATATATTTGAAGTCCCTTTTGCATAAATTTCATCACATTAAAAAAATCAAGATCAAGCTTTTGGTAGAGGGTTTACAAATAGAATGAGAGTATCTCAAGCCAGGATTTAGCAAAGGGAAAATGTTAGGAGAGTGTGAAGACACAAATACCTCATTAATACAGTTGAGGGGACCTTGGTCTCCCTAGGAACAGTATATATACTTTGGGACTGGAGGAGAGTGAATAAGAAAACAGAACATTGCCATTCACAATACTGGCTCAAGCTTGGACCTAGATATTTAGATCTTATGAAATGTAAAAATGAAGATTAAACCAGCTGCCAATCCTGTCCTCTAGATGAACTGCTGCTGTGACATTTATAAACAAGTATCTTTTGTGAACATTGTGGAGCCTGGAGCCAGAATCTGCATTTGTTAAATCATCATGCACAAATAAGAAATGGGTATTAGAAAGCACTCCATTATTTTGATACAGTGTCTGTACACATTTAGCTTCCTCTTTATTTATCATAATTTCAAAAGAAATATCATTACTTGCCAGTGGATAGAGTTCACTATACATTTATCACTAGTGTTGTTATTCTAGATATCTGCATGTGTAATTAAAAAGAAAAAAGATAGATTGTAGTTCTTCATATATGAAAAAGATAGAATGAGAATGAGTTCTAGAATTAATGAGATGATGTTTGCTAATGGTTTGGAAAATAAAATAGGATTAGTTATGAAAATAAGATACAGACTATTCTAGTCTTGGCCTATTATTATGGGGAAATATTTGCCAAACTGGGATCACTTTCTGAACTCATGGCATCTTTAAAGTTAAAGTTCAATTACATGTACATATCTACCTGCCTACACACACACATTCACACACACACAAGCACAGTTTCAACAAATACTGCAGACTGCCAGAGTTCAGGATTTATAGACCATTAAAAAAGACACATAGAGAAATAAAAGGGCTTTTTTTTTTAAGGTCACACTATATGTCCATTGATCTCTAATCTTTTCATTCCTTCTACCACTAGAGTTCTGCTCACCCTTTTAGATGTGTGATGGCTGGAGAAAAACTGGGTAAAGGGGAGAGAAAAGAAAAGATAGCTCAAGAGGTCCTGGGATGAAGAGTGAAGTCTCTACATCCTATCAAGGGCCAAAGTCAATTCTATTGGGATCTTTCGGTTAAACGACCTCGGCAGTGGTAAGATGCTCAGCAGTCTCTCTGAGCAGAGTCTAGGGTTAGAGGTAGAAAAGGCTAATCCAGAACTGAGGATTAAATTCTGTGCTAGACACTGAAGGGCCATAAATCATCTCTGCCCTATCTCCTAGGGAAGATACTGAGGACCAGCAAAGCCACCATTTTGGATAGCTGCTTTATTTTGGAGAAGTCTTTGACTGCCCCAAGGATGAGGCACCTTCTCAAAGTGAGCCCTTTTTTGTCCTCCTTCTCTCCCAAGTACTCAGAAAATATCCAAGTATCCAGTCTTAGCATGTTTTTTCATGAAGCTCACTTTCATTTGACTCCCTGGATTGCATGGCCTTCTGCCATCACTCACAGTATTCAGCTGCAGAACAGAAGTTCCAGCAAACAGTTTTTCTGTGTCAGTATTTTCTTGTCTATTCTATCACCCTTTCTATTTTGCCTCTCAACTTTTCTCCCTACTTATCTACCTTGTATGTTCCTTGTGATCACACAGAGCTTGCTCTTAAAGAATTTGGTGTTAGTTGGAGAAGACATAATAGGAATACCAGGAATTATAATTTTGTAAGATAATATTCTTCATTGATTCCTTAAGGATTCATTCATTTCTCCAAAGCTGTGGCTTTCAACTGGAGAGGTACATCAGGCTTCCCCAGAGAGCTTTTAAAAACCACAATTTCCTGGTGTTCACCCATATCTACTAAATTGGGCTTTGGGGAGTAGAAGCCCAGTGTTTTTTTTTCCCCTTGGAAAAATGTCTAGAACTAGTTTAGATCATCTGAATTTTACTCCAAGACCAAACAAATTTAAAATCTGGCTACTTAAACTGTTTCTTTAGTTCCCCATATAATTGTATTTATGAATTTTTTTTAGCCTTATGTGCTCAGGTTATGAAAATTGCTAATTTCCATTAAGTTTGCTATTAAGGATATTGTTCTACAATTTCACAAATTTTCTCGCATCATGATCCTGGGTAAAAATTTCTCTGAGACCTAAATGCTGCAGTTGAAGTAGGGGTTGGTAGAGGAGACAGAAACAACTGTTTTTCCTGAGCATCTTTTACTTTTGGAGTTTTAAATTTTGTAACTGTCAGTTTTGTTCCTTTTCTTTGTAGTCTACTACAAAGCTCTTAGTTCAAGTTCAAGCTCAAAGTAACCTAGTTTTAACAACTGTGTACATACTTTTGGTGTACATTTCTGTGTATATCCTTGGTTTCTTTTTATTTGCCAAATTGCATCTTTCTTTGGCCTACCTGCCTGCCTCCTTTCCCTCCCTCCCTCCCTCCCTCCCTCCCTTCCTTCCTTCCTCCCTCCCTCTCTCTTTCTTTCTTCTTCATTTTTTTTTTTTTTTTTTTTTGATGGAGTGTGCAATGGTGCGATCTCAGTTCAGTGCAACCTCCACCTCCTGGGTTTCAGCGACTCTCCTGCCTCAGCCTCCTGAGTAGCTGGAATTACAGGCATGTTCCACCACTACTGCCTAATATTTTGTATTTGTTTGTTTGTTTGAGATGGAGTCTCACTCTGTCACCCAGGCTGAAGTACAGTGGTGTAATCTCGGCTCACTGCAAGCTCCATCTCCCAGGTTCACGCCATTTTCCTGCCTCAGCCTCCCGAGTAGTTGGGATTACAGGCGCCTGCCACTATGCTTGGTTAGTTTTTGTAGCTTTTAGTAGAGTCGAAGTTTTGCCATTTTGGCCAGGCTGGTCTCGAACTCCTGACCACAGAATCTGCACACCTCGGCCCTTCGAAGTGCTGAGATTACAGGAGTGAGCCACTGTGCCTGGCCTGGGCTTTGTTTCTTAATATGCCTCAGTATTTTGGATTTATTATTGAAAACTGTCAATTCAAATTCTGTCTGGAGTGAATAATAAAAAAACTTAACAAGAACATATACATAGTAACAGTTGCATTTTTCCCTTTTATGAAGTTTATTATTAATCTTGGGGACAACTATTATAGACTTTAAAGTTTGTAAAAGTATAATAGATGAAAGATAAAACTGAAATTAGAAAGGTTATCTTCATACAACCTTTCATTAATGGATATGATCAATGGTTAAGACTATCTTTTGAATACAATTATTTTATTTCTATGCTATGGTGACTTTTCCAGATCATTTGCTCACTCATATTATCTGGTTTGCATTACCTAGCTTTTTAAAAAATTGTAATTAGCCTTACAATTGTTATCCTCATTTTAAAATGGAAAACAGAAAACCCTTAAAGGATCTTTATCAAAATATGTTATAATATCCACAGAAATATTATTCTACCATATTGGAAGATCTCTGAAATCCCCTCTCTGGTGCTACAACTAATCATTTAAGTTCAACTATAGCTACAAAATTCATTTAATAATATTTATTAAGATGCATGTAATATTAATGGCAGTGTGCTAGAGACTAAGGTAAAAATATAGAGAGAATTATGTAAGCCCTAACTTCAAGGCATTTATAATTCCATTGGCGAAGAAAACATATAAACATTATTTTAAGAAAAAATTAGCAGAATAAAATAAATAGTATAATAAATTATTAGTTTAAAACTAGCTGACCAGGCACAGTGGCTCACACCTGTAATTCCAGCACTTTGGGAGGCCAAGGTGGGCTGATCACCTAAGCTTAGAAGTTCAAGACCAGCCTGGCCAACATGGTGAAACCCCATCTCTACTAAAATACAAAAACAAAACAAAACAAAACATTTGCCAGGGATGATGTTACTCGCCTGTAGTCCCCACTACTCAGGAGGCTGAGGCACGAGAATCACTTGAGCCTGGTAGGTGGAGGTTGCAGTGAGCCAAGATCATGCCACTGCACTCCAGCTTGGGCTACAGAGTAAGACTCCATCTCAAATAAATAAATAAATAAGTAAGTAAATAAATAAATAGTTCAAAATTAGCAATGATAGAGAAGTTAAAACAATGTTATTTTATTCTTTACCTAGCAAATTGATAAAGATAACACACACATTGTATTCAAAGCTATCAGAGAGATGATGACCTGAATATATCTTTTATTTATTTATTTATTTATTTATTTTTATTTTTTATTTTTTATTATACTTTAAGTTCTAGGGTACATGTGCATAACGTGCAGGTTTGTTACATATGTATACTTGTGCCATGTTGGTGTGCTGCACCCATCAACTCGTCAGCACCCATCAATTCATCATTTATATCAGGTATAACTCCCCAATGCAATCCCTCCCCCCTTCCCCCTCCCCACGATAGGCCCCAGTGTGTGATGTTCCCCTTCCTGAGTCCAAGTGATCTCATTGTTCAGTTCCCACCTATGAGTGAGAACATGTGGTGTTTGGTTTTCTGTTCTTGTGATAGTTTGCTAAGAATGATAGTTTCCAGCTGCATCCATGTCCCTACAAAGGACGCAAACTCATCCTTTTTTATGGCTGCATAGTATTCCATGGTGTATATGTGCCACATTTTCTTAATCCAGTCTGTCACAGATGGACATTTGGGTTGATTCCAAGTCTTTGCTATTGTGAATAGTGCCGCAATAAACATACGTGTGCATATGTCTTTGTAGTAGAATAATTTATAATCCTTTGGGTATATACCCAGTAGTGGGATGGCTGGGTCATATGGTACATCTAGTTCTAGATCCTTGAGGAATCGCCATACTGTTTTCCATAATGGTTGAATAGGTTACAATCCCACCAACAGTGTAAAAGTGTTCCTATTTCTCCACATCCTCTCCAACACCTGTTGTTTCCTGATTTTTTAATGATGATGACCTGAATATATCTTAATTTACTTTGGGATAATATTTTTAAACAAATATTCTGAAGGATAATTTGTCAATAGATATTAGAAATCTAAGATTCATATCCTTAGACTCAATAATCCCACTTCTGTGACTTTAACCTGAGTAAATAGAAGACATAATAAGAAATATATTTATGAGAATAGTTAAGGCTAAAGTATTCATAACACTTTACATGTGCAACCATAGAAAGGTGAGAGAAATGAATCCAACTGTTAGTAATGTTTGTCACTGAATTTAAACATTTTTATACTTCTTAAAGGATTCCATTTTTTTTTATAGAACAGGGTATTACTTTTATAACCAGAAAAAAAAAATCCCAATAAATGTAATTTTAAAAAGTTTTACTGGAAATAAACTAGTTAATCTGTGTAAAACCAGTTGTTCAGATTTTGGAAATACCCAGTTAGTAATATTCAATTTTTACTCTGGTTTATTGCAGAAGAAAGAGTGAAAAGAAAAAATAAAGTTTGGATCCACAAAACGCCAGTGCAGGATCAGTAGTGATGGAAATGAGCTCTTTCAAGGAGAAAGCTTTGTAAGGGCATTAATGGCACCAGCTTCTTTGAGATGGAGTGAACTTTGATCTGTTCCTTTCCCAGAGTCACAGGAGCTGATACAGGCTACGTGGGGAAGAAGGACACTATATTCTGAGTGCGGCTGTCAGGCCACAGCTGCTCCTGCCATCTGCTCTGCCTTTGATTTATATTGTTTGTCATTTCCCTTGTGCCTTTTTTGTGCGCTGCTGTCCGGTGCTCATTTTTAAGTGACTTCTCAGAGACCAAGGGATTGATAGTCATAACAGCATGATTTCAATTCTATTTTACCTGGAAGGCTTTGGTTTCAGAAAAGGAAATCCAAGCAATATATCAACAACCCATATGGGGCACTGAAAGCTCAATTCAAGAAGTTAATCAAGTTTCTGTGATCCTTTCGCTCTGATGTCCTATTTAAGTAACTTGAGGATGCTAGAGGGGATATGTTTGGCTTGAATATGGACTGAAGGATAGAGACATGATTTAGATGGTAAACAGAAGTCAAGTGACAGCTAGGAATTGGCTCACTTCTATCAAATCAGTCAATCATATCTTTTGTGCCTCAATTGCTCTCAGCCTAATTATTTATTTGATTGAAGGTTTTGTCCTTTTCAGAACAAAAAACAAGTTTTAAATAAAATAAGAACCACATTTATTCATTTGTGTGTTCAAATACCTGGGCGCTTTCTTTGATCCTGGCTCAGGATTGCATTGGAGGAACAGAGATGAGCAAGGGGCATTCCTTCCTTGAAGGTGTGAACAGAGTCCAGTACAAATTGGTTCCTTTCCTGGGCTAAATGAACACCATGAAAAGGTTCAGAAGGTTCGGCAACTGTCTCATTGAGGCAGTGGCTGCAAAGGGTGAACAGAAGAAAAGCACTGAGGAATCTGCACAGTAAGAGGGAGAGTAAATGAAAAGGGAAAGATGAACTTAGAAGAGAATCATGGGATCTTAGAACAGAAACCCATATGGATTAGGGCAGCATTTGCAGCTGAAAGTGAAATCAACTGGCTGTCTCCTTCCTTGTAGGTCACCCAAAGGGGGATTTATTTTTCACTTCCTGGAGATTGTGTGTGGAAGGTAACTTGAGACATTCCTGTAACAGCCCTTTATGGGAATTCTCCATTACAGAAGAAGAGTGTCTCATTATCCCTCTGACAAAACGTTCTTTTCCTTGCCCAACCCAACTTCTGCTATGAAAGACTGCTATGATGTCTGCTCTGCAAGACCCACTCCTTGCTATGCAAGGCCAGTTCCTCCTCTTTAGTAATGGCAACATCCGGAAACAACATCTGCAAACATTCAGTGTCCATTGTGTGCCAAGCACTTTGCATTTTTTTTTAAAAATTATTTAATCCTTACAGCAAGCCTGAGTGGCTAAAGGTTTATTACTCTCATTTCATAGATGAGGCCATTCAGACTCGGAGAATTAAGAAAATTGTGAAAAACTACTCACCAAAGCAGTAAAGGGCATTTTTGGTCCAGGCTGGTCTGACTCAAGAGCATGGTCTAAAGAACGGATTATTTGTAAGGATATGAAGAATAACTCTGTTTATCATTGATACCATTCACAGAATACGCCTAGGTCTCTCCCCTTCCAATAAACTGCTAGGATTGCATTTCTTGGCTCCCTTGTGATATAGTGAAGCCACACAAGTAACTTAGCTCATGAGTTGGAAGTGGGTAATAATTGTTGCTATGAAGTTTTTTCCAGAATTTTTCCCTCTTGGGTAAAAACTGGCAACATTCAAGATGGTGGCTACTTACTTAGCCTGGGTCTTATTCCTGTGAGGAATATAGAGTCCCTGATGACACATAATGGTCATATAGCATAAACAAGAAACAAACGCTTTCAGTTTTAATATATTGAAATCTTAGGAGTTGTTGCCACAACATAAATTTGTATACTGTGGCCAGCAAAAATTCTAATCTCTTGCTGCTCCAGACAAGAACATGCTCTGTGCAAGTGGGCCTCTTTCTTTCTTTCCTTCTTTCTCTTTCTTTCTTTTTCTTGTTTTTTTTTTTTTTTTTTTTTGAGACAGAGTCTCACTCTGTCACCCAGGCTGGAGTGCAGTGGCACAATAGCGGCTCACTGCAAGCTCTCCCTCCCAGGTTCACACCATTCTCCTGCCTCAGCCTCCCGAGTAGCTGAGACTACAGGTGCCCGCCACCATGCCCTGCTAATTTTTTTTGTGTTTTTAGTAGAGACAGGGTTTCACTATGTTAGCCAGGATGGTCTGGATCACTTGACCTAGTGATCCACCCGCCTCAGCCTCCCAGAGGACTGGGATTACAGGAGTGAGCCACCACTTCTCTCGGGCACTGAATTCATGACTGAAATTAGCAACCAGGTTCATTCAAGGTTTACTCTTTTAAGATTTTATTAAGACCATAAATAGATGATTTGAAAATGACCATGTTCTCACCATGAATAAACTTCATACATTTATTGAATTGTTAAATGTGTACATTTATTGCAAGTACTCACTAGGAAACCCAGTGGTTATTATAAATAATGTCTCTCTAAAAGGATTGGAGCTTTTAGAGAACACAAGGTCTATGTGTGCTTTGAGACAAAAAAAAAAAAAAAACCTCACCATTGGGATTTGGGATTTTTCTCTGGGACTCTTTCCTAGGAAGACTGTTGTTAAATGCCAATGATTGAGAATATTCCTAACTTCATTCCCCAAACCTGGATAGACTCAGAACCATCTAGGGAGCTTTTACAGATTCAGGTACCTAGGTTCTGGCCCTAGATACTCCAAGTCAGAATGTGGGTGGGGATCCCAGAGAATCTGTATTTTAACAAATGAATGCTTTTTAAACTCCTCCAGTTTGGGAACTTAAACTCTGGAAATCCCCCTTGGATACTGCTGACCACAGGCAAGTTTGGCTGTTTGAAAGTATTCTTCCCTTCTTAACCCTTCCCCAAAGCACACACACCTTGAGGTCCTTGGGTGAATTCTGTTTGGCTGAGACAGGGTTTTTTCTTGCAGTTTTCACAACAGGAATTTCTTGGGGTCCCAGAAAAGCAAGGCGGAGGGAGCTGGGCAGGAAACAAAGAACAATAAGTACTGTTAGTTCCACTTATCTGCTGCATGGTAGAGGAAGGCACTGAGTACGGATGGCTAGGATTCTTTGCAGAGCCTTTATCTTCACAGTCAGAGACATACAAACACAGCATATGCATACCAAGCAGAATTGGAATCAAATGACCAGTAATTTATTGTTTTGGAGAAAAGAAGAATGTATTTCATTTATTCACTTTTTTTTTTCTTTTACACTAAGAAAAACCAGACCTAGAGTTAGTAAGATCACCCCGAAGGCAGAACTTCACTGGCAGGACTCATGCCTCTGTCTGAGTGACCTGCCACTGTCCACTTAAGTATCTCAGAGATGTGCAGTAGCCCCCTAAGCAGTTCCCCAATTCCACGCTGAAATCATATTATACACAGATACAGGCCACTCCTTCTTTTCACTGCCTAAATATCTTTGCCATCACTTGGTCCTTTGATTCCTAGATTAAAGATCCCTGGTATCAGGAGTCCATACCCTGGTCTTACTTGAGTCCCTAAGCATGGAGCTGGTTCACCACCATCCTTGAAAATCCTCTCTTCTTTTTGTTTAAGATTTTAAACTCTAATTTTTATTCACTAACATACAGTGACTCATTTATAATTAAATGGTGATCAATGACAAATGTGGTTTGAATTCATAGATCCTTCTGTTTTTTCTTTTCTTTAAAAAAGAAATTCTCAACTTAGTAAAAAGTAGAGTTTGCCATTGGAAACCTGCTAGTAAGTACTGTTTATTTGTAAGCTTGTACCAATCAAGGAGGCACAGAGTGAGGGACACGGAAATTAGTGTTCTGCAGGTGAACCACATGAGCTCCAATTAGGGCTGTCTCATAAACACACTTGTGTCCAGAATTTATTCCTTTTGATGGGTTCTTGGTCTCGCTGACTTCAAGAATGAAGCCAATGAAGCCGCAGACCCTCGCGGTGTATGTTACAGTTCTTAAAGAGGGTGTGTCCAGAGTTTGTTCCTTCATATGTTAAGATGGGTCCGGAGTTTCTTCCTTCTGGTGGGTTCCTGGTCTTGCTGACTTCAGGAATGAAGCCGCAGATCTTCGCAGTGAGTGTTACAGCTCTTACAGGTGGCGCATCCGGAGTTGTTTGTTCCTCCCCGTGGGTTCCTGGTCTGGCTGACTTCAGGAGTGAAGCTGCAGACCCTCTCAGTGAGTGTTACAGCTCATAAAGGTAGTGCAGAGCCAGAGTGAGCAGCAGCAAGATTTATTATGAAGAGCAAAAGAACAAAGCTTCCACAGTGTGTAAGGGGACCCGAGTTCATTGCCGCCACTGGCTCGGGTGGCCAGCTTTTATTCCCTTATTTGGCCCTGCCCACCTCCTGCTGATTAGTCCATTTTACAGAGTGCTGATTGGTGTTTTACAAACCTTTAGCTAGACACAGAGCGCTGATTGGTGTGTTTACAATCCTTTGGCTAGACAGAAAAGTTCTCCAACTCCCTACCTGACCCAGAAGCCCAGACGGCTTCACCTCTCACACTCATATTGTTCCTATCCTGTTTCACATCATTCTGGGTATAGAACTCATCTCTTTTCCTTAGTTTTTACAAAACTAAGATGATAGACAAACAATCATAAAAAAAACCTCACAGAACATATAGATATGTGTACAATAGTAAAGAGTTGGAGAAAACAGCATAACAGAAAAGCATGCAATAATTCCTAGAAGTTCAGGTCCTATTCTGTTGTACAAGTTCAACCTCCCCTGTGTGGCTCCATCCTCTGTTCCTTTCTTCCTCTTCTTCTTCTTTTTTTTTTTTTTTTACCATTCTCCATTAGGCCTATGTTCTTTACCATACAGAACAGTTTACCTATTGTATTTGTGGCCTTAGATACTAAAGAACAAATCATGAGGATCTCATTCTCTATTCCCAAGAGGATGATCAAAGTATATTTCTAAAAAGATACAATTATTTTCTTTTTCTTTTTCTTTTTTTTTTTTTGAGATGGAGTCTCGCTCTGTCACCCAGGCTGGAGTGCAGTGGCCGGATCTCAGCTCACTGCAAGCTCTGCCTCCCGGGTTTACGCCATTCTCCTGCCTCAGCCTCCGAAGTAGCTGGGACTACAGGAGCCTGCCACCTCGCCCGGCTAGTTTTTTGTAGTTTTTAGTAGAGACGGGGTTTCACCGTATTAGCCAGGATGGTCTCGATCTCCTGACCTCGTGATCCACCCGTCTTGGCCTCCCAAAGTGCTGGGATTACAGGCTTGAGCCACCGCGCCCGGCCACAATTATTTTCTTGACAGCTGAAACTAACTGTTAAGAATACAAACATATATACATATGTATATATATTCCTCTAAATATAGAGGGTGTATTTTATACGTGTGTGTGTATATATATATCTGTATATTTCTGTGCAGAATTACAAAACATAAAATGGTGAAGAAAACCTGAAGCTATGTTTTGTCAACATAAATCTTAGGAAGAAAACCTGGTCACTGTTCAAACTATAGGATAACATATCCCTAAAAGACAGAAGTAAGAACAGAGTGATACAATGAAAAGAAACAAATCAAAGCATAACATCACAAAGATATTAACTCATATCTATTCATAATTAATAGCATGTCATCAATGTTAAGGAAACAATATAAAGCCTAAGATACACATAATTTCTTATCTAGTGCCTGACTCATCTATAGCAGGCTCTTCTCATCCTAATCTTATCTACAAACCCAGATTTGAAAGCTGGACTTGATGGATTTCTTTGACACTGCGCTTTTTCAGTTAGAGCACTCCTTTTTCAGCTCATGTTGTGTGTCACTAGGCTTGGCTGCAAAGCATGCTTGTAACAAGAGGAGGAAGCTTGGATGCCAAGCAGTCTGACCCAGGCATAGGATTAATCAGAAAATGCCAGAACTGCCCTGATCTCGGCAGATGTGAATATCCAGGGTGGTCTAAGCCACAGTGGGGGCTTGGCCACAGTGGTACTAAATGAATGACAGAGCAAGGCTTCAGGCAGATGGCAGCGTAGATCTCTTCAGAAAAGGAGAAAACTGGTAAATTGTCATGGTAAGTAGGATTCTCTTTTCCCCTGTCCCTCTGAAAGAGGAGCCTGGAAAGAGCTAGACAAGGTATGAGCCCTGCAGCCACATCTTGTCTTTAGCAAAAACCTCCATACCATACATGGAGAAGCGAAGATAGGAAAGGGAGACGGAAACTCAGCAGAGTAAGTGGTAAGTGAAGGCTGTCAGTTATCAGCCCTGGATGGCCTGAGCCTAGTATCTGTGCCTATCCCATTTCACACATCACCTTCCTAGGCCTAGAGCATCCTGCTCTGGAACTGAGTTAACTGAGCTGACTTAGGATCAAGGCACAGTAGAGCTTAGGTGACTAGGGACCCCAGGTGAACACAGCTGGGGAAGGCAAAAGACAATTGTTGCTTGTCCTGTCCATTTCCCTCCCTGCACCCCCCACTAAACCAGAGTTCTATGCCTCTCTGGCTTTCTCTTAGTAAGAAGATTATACTTGTTTAACACACTCACATTTTGGCTCTGAAAGCTCAACCCATCCATGTTTATATTCTCTTAGCTTTTTCTGTAGGTTGTTTAGCAGGTTCTTAATCTGCAGTGCCCTTCTCAAATCTCTTGACTCATACTATCCTGTCTTCTGCCTAGAATGATTTTTCTCCTTTTTCTTTCTTCTTTTTCTTTCTTTCTTTTTTTTCTTTGAGACAGAGTCTCTCTCTGTAGCCCAGGCTGGAGGGCAGTGGCGCAATCTCAGCTCTCTGCAACCTCTGCTGCCCAGGTTCAAGCAATTCTCCTGCCTCAGCCTCCGGAGTAGATGGGATTACAGACGCCTGCCACTGCGCCTGGCTAATTTTTGTAGTTTTTTTTTTAGCAGAGACGGACTTTCACCATCGTGACCAGGCTGGTCTTCAATTCCTGTTCAAGCAATTCTCCTGCCTCAGCCTCTGGAGTAGATGGGATTACAGACGCCTGCCACTGCGCCTGGCTAATTTTTGTAGTTTTTTTTTTAGCAGAGACGGACTTTTACCATCGTGACCAGGCTGGTCTTCAATTCCTGACCTCGTGATCCACCTGCCTCGGCCTCCCAAAGTGGTAGGATTACAGGCGTGAGCCACTGCACCCGGCTGATTTTCGCCATTTTTCTTCTTCTTCTTTTTCTTCTTCTTCTTTTTTTTCCTTTTCAGAATTCCTAGCCATGCTCCAAAATGCAGCTCAAGTGTTATCCCTGCTGGAAGCTTGCTTGGAGCCCCTCAGATTTGGGGGGATGCTCCTCTTGTATGTATGAACACCCCATGTACAACTCTCTCAGCACACAACACATTATGTTAACATTGTTCCCACTGCATTCTTGTCTCCTCCAGTGCGGGAGTTTGTTCATTTTGGAGCACTCAGTTCCTAGCATAATGGATTGGACGAAGTGTTCAGTCAATATTTGTTGAATTAAATACACTACATAGTTATGAAGAAATATTTTGTTAGGAAATTGGAAAATTGAGCTTTGAATGTCTATAAACACAATTCTTTAAAAATAAAATATTTTTAAAGTTTTTGTACAATAGTTATTGTACTCATTAAAAAATATAAACTGAAAAGTGAAGAAAATATTACCGCACATTCCATGAACCACAAAAAACTAACACTAATATCAGGCAAATGCTATTCTGTCATCTCTCTATGCTTATATCTAGATAGGTGAAGATAATTTTATAAAAATTGGATATGACCTATTATTTTAAATATAAGTTATAAAGTTAAGTTTGTTTGAATTGTTCAAAAAGAAAAGAATAAAATAAAACAAAGAATTACTGAATTTTGGATAAATATTTTTTCACCACAAAAAAATATTATTCTCCATAAGTTCCCTCTAAATTGAAGATGAGAAGATTAGGAGAACTATTAAAATTTCAGAGCTGTTGTGCTTTTTATTACTATGGATTTCAATTTTATATAATATAAACTCCCTGCTATGATAGAACAGGGAAATCACACTCTTGAATTTCTCCCATTCTTTTTTTCTGCCACTTTCAGGGTGATGTTAGTCATATTTTAATTTTAATTTTGTTAAACACTGTAATATTTCTATATTTTTGGAATTAACCTAACCAATAAGTGTTCTGATGTCAATTTTTCCATATTAGTTTGTTTACTTTTTTAAAAACAAAAAGAGGTTCAGTTTTATTTTTATTTCAAAGGAAAATATTTTCTATTTATTTATATATACTTCTTTTTTATTTCCCCCCCGAGATGGAGTTTCACTCTTGTCGCCCAGACTGGAGCACAATGGTGCGATTTTGGCTCACCGCAATCTCCACCTCCCGGGTTCCAGCGATTCTCCTGCCTCAGGCTCCCAAGTAGCTGGGATTACAGATGTGCGCCACCACTACCGGCTAATTTTGTATTTTTGGTAGAGATGGGGTTTCTCCATATTGGTCAGGCTGATCTTGAACTCCTGACCTCAGGTGATCCACCTGCCTCAGCCTCCCAAAATGCTGGGATTACAGGTATGAGCCACTGTGCCCGGCCCAGAACTTAGGTGCTTCAAAGGACTCATACTTGTTCTTCTTCTATATACTTCTTATCCCGTTTTATGGATTCTTGATCCTCAGGCCTCAGTTATTCTTATTTGGAGAATTTTTATTCTTCTCACCATTACTTTCTCTATAATTTATTTCATCAGTATTTTTTTGCCTCCACATTTGTTGTGTGAAAAGAGATCTATTCAGGAAATGTCTTTCAGCAGGATAAGCATCTGGCTATGTCTACAGGAGTTCTGTGGTAATACCTGAGCACCATACATCCTGGGGTGGGGATGGGGTAATTTGTGTGAATTTTAGAAAAAGGGGATGCAGATTACTAGAAGGTGAACAACACTAGCTAGCCATTGTCAGACAGCCAACCCAAATTGGAATCGTAACATGACCTTGATTGTGTTACTTAACCTCCTGGAGACTCCATTTCCTCATTTGTAATATCAAGTTAATAACACATGCTTTATTGTACTACTATCAGGCCAAATTAGGAAATATGATGTGATTGACACATAGTAGGTTCTCAGTATATATATGGTGTATAAAACAAAACCAAAAACAACTTAAGTAAGTTCAAGTGGTAATCCAGCATGACTTACCTTTGTACCAGACAATAACCTGATTTTATTAAGAACAAATCTCATTTATTTAATTTTTATTTTCATGTTAAACTTAGGGGTCAGTTCAGTAAAAAGTGGTGAACTAGTTGGTGTGTGTAACTAGTTAATTTTGGGATGGGATAAGTAACTAACTTTAATGGGGTAACCAGCAGTGGCTAGATAATACAACAAGTGAAGAATGGATCCCGAGAAAGTTCAGATTTTGTCCCAGGCAGTTACATCAATAAGTGAGAAAACAAATGTGAAAGTGTTTTATAAAATGTGAAGTTCCACATAAATATTTCAAGATAAATAGAATTAACTGTCTTTTGTTTTGAGAGAAGCCACGATTAGAGAAAAGAACTTTGGAATTAGGCAGATCAAGTTTGTACACACTTGCTATTTAATAACTGTCACATTATAAGAGTTTTTTCAAACTTTATCTCATTTTTCTTTTTGAGAATATTGAAAAATTCTAAGTTTGTGGATCTGTTAAAATTAGCATGATATGAAAAACTTTAAATAGTTGTTCTTTGGTAGATTGAATTATTGGTCCGCATTCTGTACTTCTCCACATATTTGTTGCATGGATTTGCATTTCAGCCCTCTATGGATGGGGGTCCTTCCCTGGATTTGAGCTTGAGCATGCATCCTGCTTTATGGAAGACATGACACAGCAAAATCTGGAAATGTGCTTGCCCAGTTGAGTTTGCCCATTTGCACTTGTGCCATCTCTATTAGAAGAGCTTCCCTTGAGTAGCTACTGTTCATTCAGCCTGGGACCAGAAGGAAGACTCATGTGGGAGACCTGAGCCCAACTCACAGTGAAGAATCAAATGTAGACCCACAGTGTGAAGCAGAGATGCCTGTTTAAGCTGAGTGTAAATTGGTTGATCTATATCCACTTGCTAGAGAAAATGCTCACTGAGTTCTAGGGAGGTTTGCTACACAGTGCTATTGAAATGATGAATGCCTGATACTCTGACTCATACCATGTGCTCAACATAAGTGCAGATAGTGATTTATATAATTACTGATAGTGTTATTTTGACCATTTTAAAAGCAGAAGTTGCAACTGAACTAGGAGCACAATAGCAAAGCAGACCATATAGTTAGATGGGATAGACAAAGAGGTAGCATGTGGTCAGGCTTTTATGAGCAATTATCTTTTGTGGCATTTTTTTTCTTTTGTAGAGATGGGATCTCACCATGTTGCCCAGACATTCCCCAACACCATATTGTCTCAAGCTCCTGGGCTCAAGTGATCCTTCTGCCTCAACCTCCCAAAGTGCTGGGATTATAGGCATAAGCCACTCACTGTGCCTGGCCTTTTGTGGCATTTTTAAAGATTACAAAGGATGAATCCCCAGATTTCATACTTCTCCAGTTCTCAAAAATAACTTCGTTAAGTTATTCATCCAAAATCCCATAAGCATATTAGAACTAGTAGGATCAATAATGACAGAAAAATCAACAAGCACGATTGCTGTGTTGCAGCCAACCTAAAGTGCAAGAGAAAGTGCTGTTAGATAATTTTCTAATAATTACAAATAAATACAATTTTAAAAGATTTATAGGTAACACAAAATTTTTTCTGGGTTTACTATTTTGATGAATAGGAGTAATCTATGCCAGGAAGCTGGCATTATAAAGATGTTGTCTTTGCTGTCAATCAGACGTGAGGCCAAACGTTGCCTCTTCCATGTCCTAGGTAGGTGGCTTGGCAAAAAAACGTATCTTATGTATCTTATCTCAACTATCACATCTTGAGGGGAATTAAAACAAGATTATAAGAATTAAACAAGATAATAAGAGTGCTTCATGCAGTGCCTAGTGTTTTCTAATGAATAGAAGATGACCTAAAAGTAAGCAGTAAAGCAAGACCATCAATATGCTCGAGTCATAGGACACTAGCTTAGTGCTCTTCCGCAAGGGTTGAGGTACAATGTCTGTATCGCCTATTGCAGGTTCAAAATGCATATTTGCAATCTTTCCTGGACAACCTTCATTTTTCTTATTGGCGTCTCCAGTGGCCTTCCCATATTAAATGTGTTTGCTCTCTATTTTCCTCGATGCCTCCTCATTTCATAGTTTAAACTCTGCAGCTCCTTAGAATACATGTGGTTTGATGTCCCGTTGTCTTCTACATTGAAAATCCTCCAGAATGCACACTACTCCACAGGTGGTTGTTTCTGCAGTCAGCTATTTTATTTTTGCATTTTTCTTCCCTCAAGCATTTGTTTGTTTCAGAAGAACTAGGTTTTTAAAACGGATCTGTGCCCAGAGAGTTTACATATCTTCATAAAAAGTATCATGTACTAAATAATGAGTGTGTGAATGCCAAACACTGTAAGTAAATTACACAGCAACCTGCTCTCTAATGAATCAGAGTGTTTTTATTCCATTTAAATACATTTAAACTTCAATTTCTTTTTCTTTCAAGGATAAGTGAAAATTCCAACCGTTTATTCTTATTATTTATATTTAGCACTGACATGCACTTTTTAAAAGTAATGTACACATTTTTGGTCACTTTTAAAAGGAGACAATTTAACATAAAAAAACGGAAATGTAAGATTTTGAAAATAGAATTTTAGTGTGAGGATATATTAAATTTGAACAGAATTATGCACTAAGTTTCTGGTGAGCTAAAATACTCCAATTTTTTTTCTTGGATATAGCTCAACCTCATCATCTTAGTTTTAGAATTCAATAAAAATAGGAATATATTAATAAAGCCTCTGAATGCCAAAAGAAATGGAATTGTATTGAAGCCATTAAAAAATAAATTGGTAAGAAATTACTGCATATGAAGATATTATAGATATATTCTTTGAGTTTGATTCAAAATTGTTCTCCTTGGTGACTGTTAATAGTGTGTCATAATTTGGTCAATATTTCTCATGTCCCAAAGAGAGCAGATAACCACTTCTCTGACTTCTATATATTCCTAGCCCTCTCTTAAATTGAGAACATTTCCAAAGTTATATTTATCTGAAAATTAAGAAGCACTTTGCACCCATAAGGATATTAAAATGGCATTTTATAGTTCTTTTAAGGATACCATCATCAAATGTTTAAATGAAAGGATAAACCTTCATCTCCCAGATCTGTTAAAACCAATGATAGTGGCATAAACAACATGGACCTTTCATCTGCCGTGACTGATTTCTACTGTCATGGGGCTAGGTTAATTTAAATTGAGCTCAAGTCTATTCTCTATGCTGCAAGTTCCAGGTCATGCCTCTTAGAAGCTACTTGTCTTATTTGCTAGGAAATCTTCATAAGGCCAGTGTGTACTTCACCTCTGTGTGTCCCTTTCCTCTCCTCATCCCCATAAAACCGTCATTCTCTGTAAGCATGAAATTGTGCTAGGAGTTTAATGAACATAAAATACTATAGAGCACATATAGCAAATATTAAAGTGTCTGGATGGCAAACGAATATTGACAGTGTTCATATAACCTCAGGCCATTTGCCTTATTTTCTTATGTTTAATTCATCTACTGCCTATTTCCTAAGGTTTGGAAAATACAACTTTTTGGGGTGGACTTCTTTGTCTGAGCCCACATAGTTTCTGAATTCCCAGAGCTATTCCCATTGTAATGGTTTGAGAGTCTTTCAATGTCCTGGCTCTGTAGTTCTTAGTGTTCATTCTTTAGTGTTAGCTTAGAGATAGATGGGGACAAACTTATTCAGATTCACATCAGCAGAACATTCTTGTCTGCAGCTAAAACTTAGGATCTTTTCCACAAATCTGTTTCTCCTCCAGGGTGCCCCTTATTGATAAATATCTCAAAAGGTTGTCCTCTACTCACTTGTACTAGAATCCTCCAGGGGTACTTTTAGAAAAATTCAAATTCCAAGACTCCTCCCTATAAATCTGAGCCAGAATTTTAGATTGTGGACCAGGGAACTGAAATAGTTAAACACTCTCCAGGTGATTCCTATACACATTAGAATGTGTGAACTGCCACAATAAATGGCACCATTAACCACCCAATTGTTCATGTCAAACCTTGGCAGTCAATCTTGACAACTTTATGTCTCACCCTCCCCACATTTAATCAATAACCTAATCTACAAATTTACCTCTTAGGGATGTCATGATTATAAGAGATACGGTCTGAGAGAGTGATTTATAATCTGATTAGGTGGGACACTGAAGCATTAAATTAATTAATTCCTATGTGCAATTTACACTCTTCCCGCAAAACTTAAAGATAAATACTCCTTAGGGAATAAGATGCTTAGTGGTTAAACAAGATGCTAAATCAAAGTGTGAGAGGTCTAGTCTATTCGATTTCCTCATTCCTTTCGGGTTCTAGCTCCTTCTTATCTTTGCCTTCTTCTTATCTTCCAAATTTCAAAGCAGACACTGTAACTTTCCTTAATTCTTGTTTTGCATCAAAAGACACTGTGTATTTTACTGTACTGCATTAGAGATCACAGTGTTAAATAATGTATTCTGCTTTCAGGTAATAGAAACTAATTTTTTTAGAAGCTTAAAATAACCCAGGACATTTTACTTTTCTTGTAAAGTAAGAGACTAGAATCTCCAGGCTGACTTTTCTTGTAATTGTGTCTTCCATTACTATTTGACTGAATTGCTTTCTTACAGAATTCCTTCATAATAACTGTTATTATAGCTAATGCTTCAGAATATATTACTTGGCTTCTCTAGTATTTGTTTTGTTATTTCAACCTTAATTTGATACCATGATTTTGCTTTCTTATAAATGTTCAACATTGATTTATGGATTCTGAAAATAAACTTTTATTTATTTATTTATTTATTTATTTTTTTGTGTGTGTGTGTGTCACATTTTCTTTTTATTTTATTTTATTTTATTTTTTTATTATACTTTAAGTTGTAGGGTACATGTGCATAACGTGCAGGTTTGTTACATATGTATACTTGTG